>NC_134160.1:7061851-7368888 GCF_033958435.1 Carettochelys insculpta
GAATAGCCACTTCCCGGGCCAGCCATAAACCTGAGAGAAGTGGAATTCGCAGCCTCCTTCAGGGGAGCTTTCTGCTCCTGTAAGTCACGTTTCTGGGAGGAGACTTAGACCTATTACTGTTTCGTTAACGTTTTCCTTGAAGTGCACTGGCATTGCGATTTCAGGGCAGTCGTATTCCAGGCGATTAAGAACGGGGGGGGACCCTGGGACAGCATAGTCACGAGCCCCCCCCATATATTAAAAGACTAATGTCGCATTATTTATGCTTTAAAATCTGTTCATGCCTGTTATTCCTCATGATGCATCATAAAATGACACTTGAATTAATTTTAAAATATGAATGACATGACACGTTTCTTTTGTTCCATTAAAGCAGGTTGTTTAAACAAAATGGAGTTATGGAGCTTTGGGGCCCCGAACTCCTGGGGGCCCTGGAGTAACTGCCCCTTTGGCCCTTACGTTAATCCGCCACTGACCATAGCTGTATTTCCCCCTTCTATGGTCCCTCACAGGAGTCAGGCTCCCAGCCATTCCCTTTCTTGGGTAGAGACCCGGGTCTCACTTTCTGCTGAGCCGGGTTTTACAGTTCCGCATCTCCCTGAGTTACTCTGTGTTATCCATAGCAAGCCATTCTCTGAGTGTGATGATCGGTGTGCTGCCCTTGGTTACAAGCTGCCGTGCAGCTCCTTATAAGCAAACGCTGTTGTTCCTCGGGAGGCTCCGCGCTACAGAGAAGTTCACGTACAAATAATAAAAGAAGCTGCACGCACTCCAGAAAGCTTGCCAGCGATCACCCCAACTCCAGCCGAGGGCTCTGGTGGACGTCCATCCTACAGACGCCCCTAGTGGAGGTTTTCCTGGGGTTATAAGTTGATATCGGGAACCAGAGCAAAAGCCCCAAGTCAGTTCAAGTGTGGGCTGTTTATCCCAGAGTCAGTGTTTCCTGTAAGCTGCTCGCATGTGTCTGTTCGGGAGAGGGTCTAATGACGCCTGTCTGATTAGCAGAGCACCCACTGCTAGATAAATGTTTCTCCTGCTGGTGCACGTTCACGTGTGCCTCTGTACACATAATAAAATTTATTTTGCACATGGATGGTCAAGGTGAGCGTGAGCATTGCCCACAGCCCTTTCCTTTGCTTCTGATCTCCAGCGAATCCCTTGGAGTCAAGAGATGGGTCTTCCCACAAGGTAATACCACTCTAGAGACATCAGTTATTTGCCTTAATCACCCCCTGCTGGACTTAATTCTCCCTCTTCTCCCCCATGGATTGCATGCAACTCCTGGGTCACAATCAGACATAAACTGGTTATGCACCTAGTGCAATACAGCATCCCTAGGCCCGCTGGGGGAAGGAGGGCGTAGCTGCTGCAGAGGTCCGGTGTTTGAAAGGGGCTCAGCGTTCCAGCTGCTGCTGCTACTTTGGCTGTGGCGGTGGCCAGGGCTGTGGGCGTGTGGCTGTGCATGTGTGGGGAGGACGGCAATAACACCGTGGTCCAGGCAGCGCTCAGTCTAACTACCCTAGGCCCCTCCCTTCCAGCCTTTGGCCCCGCCCCTTCCAATGCCCGGAGCCAGGCCCCCCGCCCACCTTGCTGGAGGCCCATGGTGGCGGTTGTCCTGCTGAGTCTCCCAAAGACATTGCACAAAGCTGTCCCCTCTGCCACGCTAGCACTGTGCGGACATAGTCAGTGACAGTCCCTGCCCTGATGAGTTTTCAGGCTATGCAGAGCAGTCCTCGGGCCATAGCGTCCAAGCCGCTAGCCGCAGGTGGCTGTTTGGCCGGGTGAGTGTGGCGAGTGGGCTTGAAGAACAAGTACAGTTTCAGAATAAAGTGGCTCGTTTGCTAGCGCAGTAGCCACTAGCTTCAGAGCTGCTTGGACACCACAGCCTAGGGGCTGGGCAGAGAAATGAATGGGGGATGGGAGGCGAGCAGGCAGTGTGAACAAATGGTCAGAGCTCAGCCGTAGGTGCTGTGGTGTTGATCGTAGCGAGACGCCCTGAACCCTGGAGATGTCTAGCTGGTAACACTGAGGGTGCGTCCTCACGGCAGGGAAGATCGGCCCTGCCATGGTCGATCCTCCAGAGGACGATGGAGCGCCCTTAGAGGAGATGGCGTGGAGGCCCGAATTAAGGTACGTCGTTGAAGCTCTGTGACCGACGCAGCTGGGATTGCGTACCTGAACCGGACTTCCCACTGCAGTGTCGACCTGCCCTGAGTTTAGTGTCCTCTCCCGCCCCAGCCCCCTTCCAGGGGAAACTGGCTAGAGCTCTGTGCCTGGGACTTGCTGAGAATGAAGGCACTGATGGTGAGGCAAAAGCAGGGTGTGGCTGTCAGAGCTCCAGTGAAGCTTATGCTGAGATGTGCCTGGGAATTTTCAGTAGCACGGCAGGGAGCACAGCTAGGTTGTAAGAACTGACCCATTTCTCTTGCCTCTTGGCTGCAAAGGGATCCAATCCAGGCACCAGGACTGTGCTCCAGAGTGGGCTGCCAGACATGATTTCTTGCTGCTCCTCTGAATTCAGCACGGGAGGAAAAGCTGTTCTGATAAGCTGCCTGCAGTCGTCATGCGAGGCTGAGATGCTCTGATTGGCAGTCTGTTGGGAGATGTTTTCTGCAGTGCTGTCTAACTGGGCCTCGTAGGTGGCCACCTAGCCGAGGAGGACTTAGCTCTGTTTGGAAAATCATTCTCAGACCAGGGTTTAGAGCAGGGGCCAGCAACCGTTCGGCGGTGGAGTGCCAAAATTTATCCTTTTGACCTCTATGTCCAGTCCAAGTACCGGTGATCCTTTTACAAGTCACTAATAGTCCTACTTAAAACAGCATCATTAATAAATACAGTAAGACGCAGAGCTTTACTGGTTAGGTGGTGATGGGTAGCATTAGCTGGTCTTTTGTTAAGCCACAGGCGGCCTAGCTTTGAGCAAGCTCCTGTCTCCTTTGCGGGAGGAGGGGCAGGGCAGGGCAGGGCTGAGCGGCCTCACGAGCTGATGAAAATCAGCTTGCATGCCAGGCATTGCTGATCCCTGGTTCAGCACTTCTCCCATCCCCACCTGCCTTGGAAATTGTTTTTCTGGAGCATTGCTGCCTGTTCTCCGAGCACATCCCTCAGAACCACACATTTCAAGTGTGAAACCCCAGGCTGTGCTAATGGTATCTGGCTCTTCAACACAGGGGCAAAGGAAGGGCATTCTTCTTTCTGTCTTCCAGTGCCTTCACCCCACTGCCCTTTAAGCGCATCTCATGGTGTTTCCCTGGGCGTGCTGTCTTTTGGGGTGCTCTCAGAGGAGTGCGGAAAAGCTCGCTGGAGGCCGTATTGATTTGCTGGATGAATTCAAGGGGAAAAGTCGCATTTCCAGTTGAAAACGTGGCCTTTATTGGGATTTTTAAGGGTTATTTTAAGAACTTAAAGATAAATATATATTTTTGGGGGGCGGGGTCATCTTGTTAGCTTTGTGCAAGTGAGGTGCTTTGTACATTGTCAGTTTCGCTTGGTAGGTGTTTGCTGCTATAGCCAGGGGAAGGGCAAAGCTGAAACTGAAGCAGCAATAGGCTGGAGTGAGTGCAGAGAAAAGGGATGGGAAAGGGGAGCTGGGCCTTCACTAATGTGATTGATGGATTGCCCTATTAACATCACCATGGGAGCAGAAACCTTAAACACACCATAAAAGTATTTCAGAAGAGACTACTTAATGGGGCAGGGCGGGTGTGTTAAAAAGCAGAATACGTAAGAGTTGTAGATTCCGTGGTGAGAAGGGACCGCTGTGATTATCTGACCTCCTGTATAACGCAAGCTGGTGGACTTCCCTGAAATAATTCCTAGAGCAGAGCTTTTAGGGAAACCGCCACTCTTGATTTAACTATTGTCAGTGACAGAGAAACCGGCGTGAGCCTCGGCTGGTTGTTCCAATGGTTAATTACTCTCCCTGTCAAAAATTTGCACCTTATTTCCAATCTGATTTTATCTAGCTTCGACTTCCAGCTGTTGGACTGCGTTTGATCCTTCTCTGCTAGATTGAAGAGCTTGCTAGTAAATTTTGCTTTCTTGTGTTGGTACTTGCAGACTAGAATAGCACCACCAAACCTTCTCTTTGTGAGATTCCAAGAGCTCCATCTTGTTAATTTATCCCCAGAGGGCAGTTTTTATAATCCTTCAGTCATTCTTGCGTCTCTCCTCTGAACTTCCCCATTCTTCTTAAATTGTGGTCATTAGGACTGGACACAGGATTTCAGCAGTAGTCACAGGAATATCAAATAACCTCTCCACCCCTTCTTTACCTCTCTACTCCTCCTTGAGTTTCCCCCGTTCATGCATCGCAGCATGCAATATTAAGTCAATTCCAAAGGTCCCGGGTTACCGTAATCCTTTAATTAAACTTCCTTTGCTCTGAGTTAGGCACAGTTATTTGTGGTTCTTCTGAGTTTGTCCTGCCTGCAGCTTTCAGGTAATGTTAGCCTGCACCAGCTCTAGCAATTGTGACAGTAAAAATAAAGGTGCTGTGCTCACCTAGCCTGTCTGTCTTTAGACATGGATCCCTAGGTTGGACACTTCATAGGAGAATGGCTCCTAGGAGTAGACAGAGCCAGCACCAGTTTACCCGCTAATATTTTCCATCCATGGGTGGAAAAAATTTTGTTGTGTGCCAAGATGTGCACCACCAAGAAAAACACTTGCTGGCCACTGTACGCACTCTGCTAACCAGCTGGGCAGTACCTAAATCTCTCCTAGGGAATCGTGGCCAGCACTGAGACCCCACGTACAATGTGTATCTATAGAAATAAACTCCGCATAACTTACCAACAGGCATACCATGTCACCAGCGATACCGTGTCTTTACAGATCTCCGATATCTACATCAGTGGGGAGTCCGGGGACATGTCTGCCAAGGAGAAGCTGCTTCTGTGGACAAAGACGGTGACCGCAGGTTACGTCGGAGTGAAATGCACCAACTTTTCTTCGTGCTGGAGCGACGGGAAGATGTTCAATGCTCTCATTCACCGCTACAGGTACGATGAGAGCAGCAGCTGTGGTGTCTGGCCTGGCTGTGGGGTGGGTGAAGGCTCCTTGGTCTCCCTTTGCATTTAATGGTCTGCACCAGGACATCCGCTGTCCGAGAATAATTGAGGATGGGGCCTCTGTTTTGGGCCCTATGGGGCAAAAAAGGCTGAGCCCGCACACAGTGTGGGCAGTGCTGATCTTTTAGCAAGGAGAAAAAAGCTTTAAACCGGGTTATGCTGCCTTGTAGAGGTTGTCATTTTGCACTCTGCTCTCGGTGAATAACAATACTTAGCAGTTCAGTGGCACTTCCCGTCAAAGCATCTCCAGGCTCCTGAAGCAGCAATTAAGCCACTCACAAAACTCTTTGTGAGCTAGCTAGGCAAGTAGTATTACCTCTCCGACGCTTGCTCACAGCCGCACAGTGAGTCGATGGCAGAGCGAGGAATGGAACTCAGCAGGGCTGATTCCGGTTTTCCCTTGCCCCCCGAGTTTTGACCGCGAGGCCATACTGCTGAGCGTGAAGGAGGTGGGCAAGAATTCTCAGGCCTGGTCTACACTAGGGATCAAAGTGGACCCCAGATACACTGTTCTAGCCACGCCATTAGCGTAGCTGCGATTGATGTATCAGGATTGACTTTGTTCCCTGGCGTAGATCAGGGCTCTTTGAGCTTCTGCCGATGTCCCTTACTCCATGCAGCAGCGTGGAGTACCAGGGTTGACGGCCGAGCCCAGAGAGATTGATTGTTCTGTGCCTTCACTGACACGTCAAAATCAAACGCTGGCGGCTCGGTCGTGGCACGTCGAACCTGCAGTGTGTGTGGAAGTGGATGCGGGCTGAGGAGTCTTGAGCAATGCGTACCCCCAGCACTGACCTGGATGCATCAGATTTAAACTCTACTTTCCATGCCTTGACCGCGCAGATCTTCTGGTCCTATTCCCCTTTTGTACTTTGCATCCTATTGCAGAATGGTGTACCTGGTTGTACGGTGTGGTCCCTTGTGGGGAGTCGCTGGGGAACCCCTTTGTTGTGTTAGGAGCCTCCGTCCTCTTCCTCGGGCTGCGCGTGCCTGTGTATTCTCTGTGGCTAGCACGGCCTGGCTGGGGAACGCTTTCTGCTGTGCCAGAAGTAGGGCCACCTTGGCACGGTGTGAAGGTGGCCGTCTCTGAGCTCTTGGGTGTCTTACAGGCCGGATCTAGTGGACATGGAGCGGGTCCAGATTCAGAGTAACCGGGAAAACCTGGAACAGGCCTTTGAGGTTGCAGAGAGGCTCGGAGTTACCCGGTTGCTGGATGCTGAAGGTGAGAGATGATGCTGATCTGCCCAGCTGGGTAGAAGATCCCTCTCTCCTTCTTACACCCCTGACTTGGATTTCTTTTTCCCCACCCCTCAGATGTGGATGTCCCTTCCCCAGATGAGAAGTCTGTGATAACTTATGTGTCTTCGATCTACGATGCCTTTCCCAAGGTCCCTGAGGGAGGAGAAGGGATCAGTGCGATCGTAAGAATTGCTGCTTTTTACACTTGACCCTGAATTCTAGGGAGGGTTGTTCTGGAACCACCTGGTGTGATGAGCAACGTTCCCTGCAAGCTGAACACTTGGCCAGCCGCCTGGGAGAGATTCAGGTGCCGTCCAGCTGATTAGCAGAGCACCCGTAGCTGGCAGCCTGTGTTTCTACTGCATTGGCCTGCTAAACCCAGGGTCGTGAGTGCAGTCCTTGAGGGGACCATTTAGAGATCTGGGGCAAATCGACTAAAAAAGAAAAAATAGGGCGGGGATGGTGCTTGGTCCTGCTGTGAGGGCAGGGGCTGGACTCAATCACCTCCTGAGATCCCTTCCAATTCTGTGAGATGTGTGTGTGATGTGGGTGGTGCACATTTACATGTGCCTGTCTGCGGCTAACAAAATTTATTCCACCCGTGGGTAGAAAAATATGGGCGGGAACACTGGTTGTGAGTGGGGGTGGTGCAAGTTCTCTGCCTGATCTCCAGGAGAAGAGTCTGGAGGCTTCTGTCTCCAGCTATGGCAGATGGCAAAAACAAATCAAAACAAAACAAAATCAGAGGTTTGTGCTGTTTAGCAGGCATTGAGCGGTCACCCAGCACAGAGATGGGAATCAGGAGACTGGCACCCGTGTCAGCTTGCCACTCCTGGAGCAGCAGTGGAGCAGCTGACAGCTTCTTTAACTAAGCTTGGCCCCCGCTTTAATTCTCCCCAGCACCATCAAAGTCACGTTGTTCTCTGTTGGTACATGATGGCAGCCTGAGACGGTGCACTGAATTCTCAGCTCTGGGCAGCAGCGTAACATAGCTCCACTGTGCTCTAGAGAGAGCGGCTTTCATAGCAAAGTCCTGCTTGCCCCTCTTTGCCTGTGGAATTGCACCGCAAGAGGGGGAAGCACCATCAGTGTGGGCCATTCTGAGTTGCAGGCTGTGTTCCCTGTAAGCTGAGTGCTTGGGCAGCTGCCCTGGAGAGATTCAGGTGCCACCCAGCTGATTAGCAGAGTGCCCACAGCCAGCAGCCTGTGTTCCTACTGTGGTGCACATCCTCACATGCCTCTCTGCCCATAACAAAATTTATTCCGCCCATAGATGGAAAAATTAGAGGGAATATTGGTTGCAGGTATTTAGCAAATGGGATCTCGGGGATGCACGTTTTGTTTGTTCTCGCCCCTGCTTTGGCTGGTAACGTACAGGGACCCAGCTAGAATATTTGGGCTGTTGCTTCGTGTAGCTGCTTTCTGGTATTGGCATGTCAAACGTTTCCTCCTTTTCCACCCAGGAGGTGGATTCAAGGTGGCTAGAGTATCAGAATCGCGTGGACTCCCTCATCCCCTGGATCAAACAGCACACGATACTGATGTCAGATACCTCTTTCCCCCAGAACCCCGTAGAGCTAAAGGTAAAGGATTTACTGGCCTGTCTGGGGCCAGTTGTCAGCTTTGGGCTTAGGTGCCAAAGGCCACGTACTCATACGACTGCCTTCCACTGCAGGCACTTTATAATCAGTACATACACTTCAAAGAAACGGAAATCCCAGCAAAAGAACAAGAAAAGGGAAGGATAGAGAAGCTGTATAAACTGCTAGAGGTAAGAGACATCTCAGCTGTGCCGTGGCGTGACCGCTTGTTCCTGCCATTTGGATTGGTTTTGAAACAGGGGAACAAAAATCCCTCCCCAGGGTGTGTTGGAGCCCCTGCAGTTTTCCTGAAACAACTGGTGCTGGGGTTTGCATCTGCTGCTCTAGTTGGTGCGGTATCCAAGCACACAGGTGCTGACTCAAAGTGCCAGGGTGTGGGGGTGTGTGTCTAGACCCCCAGCTCTGTCCTGGCCCTGCTCCCGTTTCACCCCATCTTCCTCGGCCCCACCGCTCCACCCTCGCCCTGCCTCTTTCCCCGGGCACATCACCTCCTTGCTCCTCCCCACATCGCCAGTCTCTTCGGAACACCCTGGAACAGCTGATTGCAGGGGGTGGGCGGTACAGGGATGGTGCGGGAGGGGCTGATCAGCAAAGCCTGCTGGTGGGCGAAGGCACAGCCGGGAAGGGAAGGCTAAGGGAGGCCACCAGTGGGTGCTCTGCACCCACTGATTTTTTCCTAGGGGTGCTCCAGCCATGGGGCATGCAGTGACGTGATGTCTGCCTCGAAGCAACTGGCAGCAGCATGTTAGCTCTTGCCTTGGGCGGTTCAGAGAGGGTGGTCGGGGGCACAAGCAGCCCCGCCCAAGGCCGTGCGGAGGCAGCGACGTGCAGGTTAGAGGTCTGCACAGGCTGGTGCTCTCCTGTCCCAAAAGAGGCCGCTGGAGTAAGTCGCTCAGCCGCTGTGAACGGGGGGGCAGAGCGGGGTAACCGAGGCTCTTCTCTTGCTGTGTTTCCAGGTCTGGATTGAATTTGGCCGCATCAAGCTGCCCCAAGGTTACCACCCCAACGACGTGGAGGAGGAATGGGGCAAGCTGATGGTGGAGATGCTGGAGCGGGAGAAGTCGCTGCGGCCAGCGGTGGAGAGGTTGGTACTGACCTGTGGGAAGGTGGAGCAGAGTGGGTCCCTGTTGAGAATCCGCTCTTCTGCCATGGCCGCAGCAGCTGATGGAGTCCCGGAGAAACCCGAGTCGCTGATGATTTCTTTTGTCGCAGGCTGGAACTGCTGCTACAAATCGCTAACAAAATTCAGAATGGTGCTCTGAGCTGTGAAGAAAAACTCACCCTGGCAAGGAACACGCTGCAAGCCGTGAGTGTCGGTGTTCATGTCCCTCTATCACCACCTGCCTCACGTCCTTTCCTTCCCTCGAACCCGCCTCACTCGCCCCTATATCCTGGCCTGGCTGCCTTTCTGTGTAGTCTTTAGCACCTCACCCTGGGGCAGAAGTGTAGAATGCCAGAACTGGAAGGGATCTCGGAAGATTGTCCAGCCCCCTGCCCTCATGGCAGGAGCAAGCCCCATCTAGACCATCCCCGGTAGGAGTCTGTCTAACCTGCTCTTAAATATCTCCAGTGAGGGAGATTCTGCAACCTCCCAGGCAGTTTAGTCCAGTACTTAAACACCCTGATGATGAGCTGATTCTGAACAGGGCCCAGGGTTTGTGGTGGAGCATGAGCTCCCACTGCCGTGCTGTGGCTAAGACGACGAACATGATCATTGGTTGTGTCAGCAGCAGAACATCAAGTGGAAGTGAGGAGGTGGGATTACTTTTGTATACGGTGTTGGTGAGACCATTACTAGCCACTGCGTCCAGTCGAGCATCTGTGCTTCCAAAAGGGTGTTGAAAAATCAGGAAGGGTTCCTCGAAGAGCTGCGAGAATCGTTCTGTCTAGAAAACCATCCTTGTCATGAGCCTTAAGAGGCTCAGTTTCTTGTTTAACCAAGAGAAGCTTCTGCAGTGACGTCATATGCTCTATCTCCAGTGCAGCCGGACGTGCGGCTGCACCTGGAGACCAAGCCAGCTTTGGTCTCGTATGCTTGTAGAGCAATGGCAGTTCAGCTGCGGCAGCACCATTTGAAGACATGTGCTGAGAGCTCTGGGTCGATCCTATAGCCTGTTCTCCTGCAGTTTTGCTGCTGCTGTTGCCGGAGCTAATTCAGATCTAGCTCGGGTGTGTCTGTGTGTGCTGTGGTCGCGCCCCGATTGCGCTGAAGATGTACCTAAAGCATATAGGTATCTGTTGTGGGGAAATGATTTGTGATGGTCCTCGGTGGGGCAGACGGCTGTCGCAGGCTCCAGGACAAGGTCAGAAGGGGGGCCTGGCTCCACTCCCAGAATGGGCAGGACCAAGGGTGGAAGGAGCAGAGTCAATCACAGATTCCCCCACACTCCCTCCAAGCTGTGCACAGCAGTGAAGTGGCCTGGAGCTCCAGCCACTGCCAAAGCAGCAACAGCAGCAGTGGCTGGAGAGCTCTAAGCCCCTTTGCAACTTCCCCCTTTTCCCGCGCAGCCATTGGCAGCCCCAGTGGTTCTTTAATCCAGCAGGGAGAGACGTCACCAGAGCCAGTGGCTGGAAGCTGCAGCTAGACAAATTCAGAGTGAAAACAAGAGACGCACTTTAAAGTGAGGGGAACTAAGTATTTGAATGACTTGCCGAGGGCCCGGTGATTTCTCCGTCGCTTGGAATATTTATTGTGAGACTGGATGTCTTCCTCAAAGACCTGGCACCGGCTCAAACAGAAGTTATGGGCTTGATGCACAAGCCACTAGCTGAGGTTGTTTGGCTTGTGTTACGCACCAGGCAAGACTAGATGATCACAAGTGGACCCTTCGTGGCCGTACCATGTCTGAAGCCTTGGACCATAACCCTCTTGCCCTGCGTGTTCCATACAGTGCAGCGGGGATGTCGTAACCCGTGGTAACGCTCACCTCTCCCTGCAGGATGCTGCTCACCTGGAGTCTGGCCAGTTGGTGCAGTACGAAGCCGACGTGGTCATGTACCTGCAGGAGTGCGAGGGGCTCATCCGCCAGCTGCAGGTGGATGTGCAAATCCTGCGAGATGAGAATTACTACCAGCTGGAGGAGCTGGTCTTCAGGTGAGGGGCTGTGTATGGGAAAGCATTGGTGCCAGGGGATAGGGACTGAGATACATTAGAAGAAAGGTTTGTCTGTCCGGCCTGTAGATGCTTAGCCCCAGTTGAGCGTGTCTTTCTTCCTGGGGTCTGAGATTCCTTCACTGGAAGTTGAGTGCTTGGGTGGCCATCAGGTTCCCTCTAATTTTTTACATCCGTGATTGGAATAAATTTTAAGTGGACCAAGGCATGTTTGGATGTGCACCACGAGGAGAAACACACACTGCCGGCTTTGGGTGCGCTGCACATCAGCTGGGCAGCACCTGAATCTCTCCTGAGTGGCCCCCTAAGCGCTCAGCTTACAGGGAATGCTGGCGGCTGCCTGGGAGAGATCCAGGTGCTGCCCAGCTGATTAGCAGCATGCCCACAGCTGGCAGTGTGTATTTCTATTGGTGGTGCGCAGCTGCACATGCCTCAGTGCACATAACAAAATTTATTCCTCACACAGATAGGAAAAATTAGAGTGAACATTGGTGAGTGCTGCTCCTTCTATTTGCTGGAGTCCAAACTTCTGTAACCAGGCTCCTGTCTTCCTTCCCCGGCTCTGCTCCAGGATTGTTCGGCTGCAAGATGAGCTGGTAACACTGAGGCTGGAATGCACGAACCTGTACCGGAAGGGTCACTTCTCCACCTTGGAGCTGGTGACACCATCCACCCTGACCACTACCCACCTGAAGGCCGAGCCCTTGACCAAGGGCACGCACACCTCCTCTACCTCCTGGTTCCGGAAGCCCATGACTCGGGCGGAGCTGGTAGCCATTTCCTCTTCCGAAGATGAAGGCAACCTCCGATTCGTGTATGAGCTGCTGTCTTGGGTGGAAGAGATGCAGGTGAGTGCACGCCTAGGGCTTTACATCACCGTTCGGCTGACTCAGCTACATGTATTTAGTGGGGCTGACAGCGGCTGCAGGACCCCGGACCAAGTGGGAGGGGGGCCTGGCTGGAAGGGGCGGGGGCCATGAGTGGAAGGGGGCGGGGGCTAAGGCAGTCAGCTCTTAGCGTGCTGGGCACCCCTCCCTCTTTCACAGCTGCACAGAGCAGTGCTGCTGGCACTTCAGATGGGCCTGGAGCTCGCTGCTGCTGCTGCCAAAGTAGGAGCAGCGCTGGCTGGAGCTGTGGGCCCCTTTGAAATGCTGGGCCCTGGGGCAACTGCCCCCCTGCGGGTCCTGCATGTATTAGCCCTGAAAAAAATCAAAAAAACTGGAAAAATGTGGCAGCGTTCTGTCTCTTTTCTTTAATCCCCAAATGTGGTGGCGCCACCAGGTCCCTGGTGCACTGGGAAGACCGTTGGAAACAGGAGTATCTGTAACCAAGTATCAGGGAGGTAGCTGGGTTAGTCTGTATCTTCGAGAACAATGAGAATTCCCATGGCACCTTATAGGCTAACAGATATTTTGGAGCATAAGCTTGCGTGGGCCTTTGCCCTGTTTCCAAGACACCCCTCTTGCCTCGAACTGATTTTGGTTTCCCGTGTGCCGCTCCGGCTGTTTGCGGGATAGTGGCAGGCTGTCTCCAAACCCAGGCTCCGGATTAATTCAGCCCGAAAGCTCTTCCTGTTTGACGTGAGCACGAGACTCAAGGCAGCTGCCCCCGACACCCGTGCGCGTTTGGACAGTGACCTGAGCATAGTTAGGGCTGGCTTTGCCTTCGTTGCTTCAACCGTAGCTAGGAGGTGAGGTCCCAGGAGGACCCTGTGCTTGTGTGCAAGCTTCCTCCTTGGGCTGGTGGAAGTTGACTGGGCCTGTTGGCGTCTGTTCCAGATGAAGCTGGAGCGGGCAGAGTGGGGCAATGATTTACCGAGTGTGGAATCTCAGCTGGAGACGCAGCGGCACGTCCACTCCAGCGTGGAGGATCTGGGAGCCAGCGTGAAGGAGGCCAGGATGTACGAGGTGAGGACAGCGCAGGCTGAATAGTGCAGCCGGGGGCACTAGGGCTTTCTGAGGCTCAGTGGCAAAGGCACCAGCTCAGTGGGTGGTCTGGGGCTGCAGCACCCCTGGAAAAAATAGGGGGTAATCAGCAGCACTGTCATTCCCGCCTATCGGCACCTCGCCAACCTGCCTGTTGGCCGTGGGCAGGAGCTGCTGGGGGGCAGGAAGAGGAGGGGGAGGAGCAGGAAAAGGTGAGGCAGGAGTCGGAGGTTTGGGGGGAGTGGGGGCAGGAAGAGGCAGGGTGGGGGGTGGGTATGGGGGCAGGTGTAGAGTGGGGGCCGATTAGGAGCAGGAAGAGGTGGAGCGGTTGGGGGAGGTGGGAGTGAGCAGGAAGGGCGGGGTGAATTCCACATGGCTGACGGCTTTAACTCAAGGCTGGTGCTTCTGTATGAGCTCTGCTCTAGGAATTGCTCTGGGATGTGCTCTGGCCCGTGCGGGAGGCCAGACAGATGATTGCAATGCCCCCCTCTGCTCTTAGAGCCCATGAATCTAAGGGCACATCGTCTTCTGGAGTTGATTTAACGCGCCACATGGGGATGCGCAAAATCGACCTTACAGGGCGCCCCCGACAGCATCGGTGCTCCTGGCCCTCCGTTAGGAGGAAGGGAAGTCAGTCGGAGCACAGGCCCCTGTCGACCTCCCTTAGTGGAGATGCACGGAAGCCCAAATTAAGATATGTCGACTTTAGCTACTTAATTAACACAGCTGGAACTGTGGGCCTTAATTCGGCCTTTCCCTGCAGTGTAGACCTGCCCTAAGGTGTGTGTCACTATTGACTTACTCGGTAGGCAAAACTCAAACCCAAGAGGCTTCAGTGCTGGACCTGGAGCTGCCCTTCAGGTCCTGGTCTCCATTGATTTGTTCTCTTAAGCCCAGCTTAGTTTTTGTTTTCTCTTGGAGCCCAATTCCTTCATGGGCGGTGCCAGGTTCCTTCTCCCCCCATTGCCTGATTTCCCCCCCACTGGCTTCCCAGTGCAGAGAAATGACCATTCACCTGTTCTTGCGTTCCTGCTTCTGGTTGTTGCTGTTCATGGGGAAACTTTGGGGGAGTGGCTGGGATGGGGGGTGTGGCTTTCGAATGGCCGCTAGATACTCAGCGACTTGAACTATCCTTCGTTCGTAGGGTAAAATGTCTCAGAATTTCCGCACCAGCTACACAGAAACGCTCGGCAAGCTGGAGACGCAGTACTGCAAGCTGATGGTGAGTTGGCATTGCCTATGCCCCGGCTGAGAAATGTGTCCTGCCACCCGGCACCGTATTCCCCCGGCACATGGTGCAAAACTGAGGATCCATAGCGTACTGGTGGTGCGAGGGAACAGTTGTGATCCTGGAGAGCTGAGAGAAGAGCAGATGCATTAGCCTGCTGCTCAGAATTCAGGCCAAACCAGGCTCTTAGGCAAGGTTGGCACGTGAGCAGTGTGGGGAGGCCTTGGCCTTACTCAGACAGCGGGTCAGAATTTTCTTAACTGTTCTCATTCTTCTTATTTGCTTGAGAAATGCTTCCCAGTCTGCAGCAACTGATTCCAGCTCTCGCCATCCTCCGAGGCAGCTGCTCCCGACCTTTTTGAGGCGGTGCCCCATTTTCACAAGTCAGGAAGACTTTGTGACCCAAAGCAATTCAAAACCGAGGGGAGGTCCTCCCCTGGGAAAAAAAATGTATACATCTTTATTCTCCCCCCACCCCACCCCCACCAGGCTTAAACCTCTCACAGCCCCCAAATGCCCCCCCCCAACTACCTCACACCTCTGCGCGGCTCCCCCCAGCTCTCCTACCCGCTTCCTCTGCCTGCAGTTCTCTGCCCTGCCACGCTGGAGCGGGACTCAGTTTAATTGGTTTAACAGCTGGATCCCTCCTGCCTGCCATTAAACCGATTACATTGAGTTCCCTTTCAGCATGGCAGAGCAGGGACTGGGAGCTGGAGGAGTGAGTGGTGGCAGAGGGCAGGAGCTGAAAGTGGCTCCTTAAGGAGCCACATGCAGCTTGGAGCCAGCCAACTGGTGACCCTTAGAAAAATCTAATGGTGACCCATATTTGGGTCCGGACCCAGAGGTTGGGAATCCCTGCTCCAAGGGGTGGGGTTATTTGCACTTGCTGACTTTTCACATCTCTTGGTTGCACTATATAACCTCAGCCTTCCTCTGGGGAACTGAAAGAGACGACTGTGGGAAGCATCCGTGGACAGCTCACGAGAGGGGTCGGTTATTTCGTTGTCTGCAGGAAACATCCAGCTTCCGGCTGCGGCATCTGCAGAGCCTCTACGGGTTTGTGTCCCGAGCCACTGCTGAGATCATCTGGCTGAATGAAAAGGAGGAAGAGGAGCTGGCCTATGACTGGAGCGACAACAATCCCAATATTGCAGCCAAAAGGAATTACTTCTCTGTGAGTACGCTGCAGGCGCAGGGCACCCATCTGAACAGGGCTGCCTAGTTAAAAGCTCGGCTGATTATACTGCTATTGCTTTTAAATTGCTGTGAAACCTCCAGCTGGCTTGAGAGCTCTCAAATTAAGGCTTCCTGGGATTCTGAGCTCTTACAGCTCAACCTGCAGGGCTAGCCACAGGCAGGATCACCGCAATGAAACGCAGCAGGAGCAGACCGCCGAGTGAAAAGCTGACTCTGTTGAGCCATATTTCAGTTTGGTGAGCCTGTCACAAATGTATTCCGGGGGGCGGGGTTAAAGCCGGGGTCGAAAACGTGGCTGAGAATTCCCTTGCTTCCCAGTGTTTAGGTTTCAAACAATAACTGTGTGAATAATGTTTCATGTATATCTGTGTGCAGCGTCATCCCATCCATAGGCCAAAGTGGGGCAGCCCTCCCAGTTCCTGCGCTTTGGGAGCCCTGCGGTAGTTGCCTCACCTGTGGATGGGAGGGACTGGGGCATTACAGGGCCTGGCACTGCGGCTGCACAGGTTGCTGTCATTTCCACCACCATCACGTGGGTGGTGGAAACTTGGCAGCCTCCTCTGCTTCACTGCTCTGCCCAGATTCTCTGCAGCAGCTGGAAGCAGAATGCCCCAGTGCCGGAACATAAGAACAGTCAGACCAAAGGCCCATCCATCCCCAGGTCCAACAGTGGTCAACGCCGGGTGCCCCAGAGGGAATGAACAGAACAGGGAATCACTGGGTGATCCAGCCCCTGTCATCCATTCCCAGCTTCTGGCAAACAGAGGTGAAGGACACCATCCCTGTACCGCCTGGCTAAGAGCCGTTGCTGGACCTGACCTCTATGACCTTATAGCCCCAGTTAAAGTCTTGGTCTTCACAACATCCTCTGGCCGGGAGTTCCACAGGCCTGTGTGAAGAAAAACTTCCTTTGGTTACTTTTGTGCCAGCGACCCATTAATTTCCTTTGCAGACCCCTAGTTCTGCTTCCCGCTGCCCTGAGTAAATGGGGCATAATGGACTGGGAGGGCAGCGGAGCAGGGCGGGGCGCTGCTCCGGCTCCCACCACTCGTGTGTTGAGTGGAGGCGTGACCCCTGTTGCTGCTGTGCCAGGACCTGTAATCCCTTGCTTGGAGCAAGGAGCAGGGCTGGGAAGGGATAGGGCCTGGCTTGCAGTGGGGGGCTGCCCCGGTCCCATGCCTGGGGCAGTGAGGGGGAGGGTGCCCCCAGGCCTTCGCCACCTTTGGGAGGGCTCTGTCTGTATCCATTGAAAATTGAGGAGATTGCAAGGTCAAAATGCTCAGTTAAGGCTGAGGCAGCAGTACCCTTTAAGACAAATGCCCTGTGCCTTTACTAATGCAGGTTTAACCCTGCCCCACATCCCTGCTCATCTTCAGTGTGGATGGGTTACACAATAACTCTGTCAACTCACAAGGCCAAGGACGGGCAGGATTGTGGGATTCACTCCAACACAGAGCTGATTAGGGATACTGTACTTTGTTAAGTGTACTACTCCACTAATAGGCTACCGTTTCACAGGCTACACATTAGCAAGCAAAAAGCACAACAGGACAATGCTCTCAAAGGGATAAGAAGCTCTTTGGAATGCTTACATCCCTTTCTGCCACGGGGAGTCCTGATTCTGGAATGCCTAACCCCAGGGGTGTGGCGGACATGGTTCCAGCTGGGGGAATCTGGGGCACCTCTAAGGCTAAAAGTCCCCAGTGGCAGGGTGGGGGCTCACAGTGATTTTATCTCTCCGCTGTTTACTGGGTGTGCGTGCACTGACTCAGTGCCACATTTAGCGTTCTCACGAGACTGAAGCCAAAATTACCCTGTTTACTGTTTTCCTAGGTTCTCAGCTCAAGTGCAGGTGTCGGCTAATATTGCTATTTGGTGCTTGTTTGTGGGGTTGACGGCTGTAAGATAGGGATGGAAACTTGGTTGTGCTGCAGGAATGGAAGTTTCCCCTTTTTGCTCTCGGAGGCCTGCAGCAGCCCCACTAGCCTGTTACATGACAAATCAAGGATGGATACCACCATGGAAATGCCCGATTGATTTTTGATGGACTCTTTGCTTGTGTTGCTATTCAGGAGCTGACAATGGAACTGGAAGAGAAACAGGATGTGTTCCGGTCTCTTCAAGATACAGCAGAGCTGCTGTCATTGGAGAACCATCCGGCCAAGCAGACTGTAGAGGTAACCGATTGGCTCAAGGACGTGTAGGTTGAGGAGTTTCACACCAAGCCACATGGATTCTAGTTAGCCCCTTGGAAAAATATCACCGGAGCTGTGCTGTAGAAAGGCCACATGTTCACCTCCACCCTAAACTGCTGTTATCAATGCCAAGGAGCCATAAACAACTTAATGGATAAGGGTGCCTGTTGTGAGGATGAGGCAGAGACTGGAGGCTGTTTCTACACAGTACCCTTCAGAAGATAAAAGTAGATGTTTGTGTGGGTGCCCAAGGCCCCATGGAAAGATAAGATAAGATACGATAAGCCAGTGGCCCTGAGCTCACTGGGAATTATTTTTAGTTAGGAGACTGATGGAGCAAACATGTCTGTGGAGCGAAGGGTGTGGTTTGATTTCTTAACAAGCCACATCAACCAGTTCCATGGGATGCAGGGACAGGAACTAATCTCCTGCAGAAACTGCCTTGTGCGTGCCATTTGATGTGCCTTCTTTTGTTGTGTATTTCCTTTGCTATCTATTCCAGTGCACTTTCCCGACATCTCACTGCAGCCAAATCCTTCCTTCCGTGAACATTGTAAGCTAGTTGAGTGCTGACAGATGCACGTTTTTCCTTTGTTGTTGTGACCTGTGTTTTTCTTTGTATGTGTATTTTCTAGGCATACAGTGCAGCTGTGCAGTCCCAGTGGCAGTGGATCAAACAGCTTTGCTTATGTGTAGACCAGCATGTGAAGGAGAATGCTGCGTACTTCCAGGTACAGTGGAGAGGGATGCTCCTGCATTTCTGTCCCTGATCTGTGGTTCAGAGATCCAAACTTAATAGTGCACTGTAGTTATGGTATAGCAGCCGCTGGCCCTGGTGTCTGAATGGGACAACGTGCTTATTCTTTTGCAAGAATAGTATAGGGTTGGTCCAGAACACAGCTTCACATAAAGGACTTCTGAGTTTTTTCCCATTCGTTTCCTTCTCTTTTGTCTGGTCCCCTGGGTTTTGCGCATTTTTGTAAGGGTGGATCTGATTTCTTATGACAGCCAGGCCCTACCTCTGGTGGTGCTTACAGCTCCAGCAGCACAAAAGTAGACAAAAACATTGAAGGAATCTTCCTGCTGAGGTTTTTTGGCTGGGTCCTTTCAGCGTTGCCTGTTGTTGATGCATGACCTCTGGTGCATTGCATTGCACAGCTTTATGTAATGCTTTTTCGCTTTGCAGTTCTTCAGTGATGCCCGAGAATCAGAAACGTACCTGCGGAATCTCCAGGACTCCATCAAACGGAAGTATTCTTGTGACCAGAACACCAGCCTGACCCGCCTGGAAGATTTGCTCCAGGATTCCATGGTGAGTGTTCTCCGCAGGCCCCAACCTCATGAGCTCTTGGTGCAATACACGGGCAATGCTTGCCGGCTTTCGCTTTACAAGGAAAAATGGGTATATTTGTTTACTCCTGCAGCAGCACTGTGGAGTTTAATTGTTCTTTGCCTGGCCTGTCTCAGGCCAGTCTCTGCATTTTGATTGCTTCTGTGTGCGAATGCGGACTGTGCAGCCTTCATTGTGCCGTTGACTGTCTCCAAACTCTACGCTAATCTGATGTTAATTTAATAGCCATCATGGAAGATCAGTGACTGCAGAAAAGGACTTGTCCTCAGCACAAGGCTCTCTCCATGTGCTTGCACCCTGGCTGAAGGGAAGAGGAGCTGGCAGTGCAAAGCTGGCTCAAGACCTTTTATACCTCGAGAAAATAAAGTCCGGAGTTGATACTTCACCCTCACTGTCTACCACGCTATCTTGTGCGTAGGAATACAGTGAAGGATGAGCTTTGCTTTCCAAGACAGACAGTTATGCTGATCTGGTTAGACTCAATTGGAGGCTGCATCCAAATGGTTGTTTAGTTTGGAGCCTTTTTAAGAGGAGGGCCGGATGGAGGGAAATGCCTAGCCTTAATCTGGATCAGATCTCTCATTAATTTGTTATGCCAGTTCTGCAGGGCAGCTGATGATACACTTAGTGCTTTGAGGTTATGGATACAGTAGACCCCCGAGTTACGTAGGGGTTGTGTTCTTTGCAACCCCTGCACAACTCAAATGTTGTGCAAGTTGGGGGAGCTAGGAACCAGGCTGCCGCTTGTTTCCCGTCTCTTCGCTGCTTACGGGACCTAGGAAACTCGCCAGCCATATGCTGGTCAGTTTCCTGGGTCCTGCAAATGGGGTGGGGTGTTGGGAACCAAGCAGCAGCCTGGTTTCCATCTCCCCGCCACTGTGGTAGCTGGGAAACAGACCAGCACACAACAGCCGGTCAGTTTTCCTCCTCTCCGCCACTGTGGGAGCCAGGTGCTGCTTATGCTTGGTTTTCGCCAGTGCCAGCTGCTGTCTGCTTGCCTGGCTTCCCCCAACTAGAGGGCCCTGGAAGGCAGACAGCCACAGAGTGACTTTGATTTGTGCTCAACTTGCATTATAAGTGCAACTTGAAGTCCCACATTTCAAGGGCTTAGTGTAATTGTGTAGGTCTGTCTGTATTCAGTAATCAGCACAGTGGCAGAAGGCTGAACTTTGCAGATTGGTCTTTAGACCACATGACCTAATGTAACTGGAATAACATAGAGCAGTCCAAACAATAAGATAACTTTATAACCCCTCCATGCAAATTGGCGTTATAAGAAATCACGAGTGAAGTGTCAACCAGCTACTGAAATGGTACCTCTAAGGATGAGTGTGAGTTTGGCTAGGTATTTATTAATCCTCTGATAAAGATTAACAGCCAGATGCTACTCAAACCTTTCAAATATTAACATTTATACACTCATTTCATACTTCAGATTGGACTGGTTAAATACTAACATGTTAGTGAAAGTTAAACTCAGATGCATGAAATCCCATTGCTGAGCTCTTCTGGTCCCCAGAGGTTCTGCAGCAAAAACATGGGCACTGTTATTGGGCATTCAGTCATGCAGGGTAAATCCTCTGGACTCATCCTCTCTTCTCAAAGGTCTGGGTGGTGCATTTCTCCCTTCCGGTGTCAGATTGTCAGGCTCTGTTTAGCCCAGGTATGATCCACAGCCTGTGCTCTCAATTCATCAGCACACGGAGCAGCTGCAGGTTCTTAGAGGTGTGACCACAAGTACTCAGATGCAGGAATACTGGGTCTGTGGTGTGACAGTAATTCACTCCTTGCTTTGAAAAGCAGATGGACTCTCAGGAATGGTACAGCCCAGCTATTTCCCTGATATATGTTCTTATTCTTTGGTAACTAATGAGTTAAAGTTGTATTTCTTCCAATCATGCTGCCTGGGACAGGCACAGGTAGTTTATTTAAGCACTTATTCTTTTTTTTTTTTATTATAATGTATTTACCATTAAATAACTGAATGTTCTTGTCCATGGGCTGGCTCATAGTGAAAAGTATGAGCATTGAAGTTCTCTGTTGGATTTTTTTATTTAAGTTGATAAAGTCAGAGCGGGCTGAACCATGGTAAATTATTCAGGCTGCGATTTATGTATTGATACCCACACACTTGTGTATTGGAATGGCTGTAGATTGGTCTGAGGATGCTCTGAAAATGGAAAACTATTGCCACCTCAGAGCATCTGACCAGCATTGACTGATGGAAACCAATTGTGCAATATCATTTTCCTCCACTGTTAAAGTATCTGGTAACTCTGATCACTTTACCTCAAGCATTGTGGAAAGACGTTTCTGAGTGCTATCTCAGGGATGTCTTATCTGTTCAGCTCTTTAGACCTACATCCTGAGTGTTGTTTTAAACATGCTGTCGTTCCTTGCTTTGTAAAAGTAAGGGATTGGAACGGTGTTCTGCAGACTTCTCAAACCTTCAGAAAAGAAATTCCCCATCTGGGAGGGCGTGTCCTGATGGTTACTGTTTTATACACACTGTGGTTGACATTTTTAGAAGGCTTCTTTTCTGGTCTCCCGTAGCAAAAGATATTCATGCTCTTGCATGCAGCTTAGGGGGTGGGAGCAAGGGAGTTGTCTGGAATGGCACAAAAATGAACAGAAAGGTTCCAATCCAGCTTTGGGGTGTGTGTCCTCACAGTTGGGGTGAGATAGATTCTCTTGGCCCTTCAAAGCCCAGATCAGCCCTGGAAGATCCTCACCTTTCAGGGGAAAAAGGGATGTTACAACAATCTGAGGAAATTTACTGGTTCTCTTTTGCCACTTCCACTACCAGTGCTTCACTTTCATTCTCCCCAGGATGAAAAGGAGCAGCTTATTCAGTCGAAGAGCTCCGTCGCCAGCTTGGTTGGGCGGTCCAAAACCATTGTTCAGCTAAAGCCAAGGAATCCAGACCACGTCCTAAAAAGCACAATCTCAGTCAAGGCTGTTTGTGACTATCGCCAGATCGAGGTGAGCAGTGGCATAGAGCCTGCAGGCATCGGCATGACAGGAGGAGAAGAAACCAGGCTTTTGGGGGAGAGGGCACGAGAGGGTAGTGTTCCGTCTAATTTTCCATCCAACGGTAGAATAAATTTTGTTACATGCACCAAGGCATGGGCTGATGTGCACCACCAAGAGAAACACATGCTGCCTGGGTGGCTTATGGCCATTCAGCTAATCATCTGGAAGGCACCTGAATGTCTCCTGGGCAGCTGCCCAAGCATTCAGCTTACAGCAGGCCCTGGACAGGGGAAATTGTGGGGAAGTGAGAAACAGAGAATTCTGTGGTACGTGATGGTGAGAAACAGCAGTGACGAGAGATGTATGAGGAGGGGGATGGAGCAATAACTGCTTCTTAAATAGCTTCCCCAATGGTCCTGATTTTTCTCTGAGGAGAAGCAAAGCTGCATACCCCAAAGAGGGTAGACATACCTCCTTGTAGCCAAAGACTTGCCTGGGGAGCATCCAAACGTCACTGAATTTTTCTATCCTTCCTCTTCTCTGAGGTGATTCTCAATTTACTTGGGGTTGCGCTCGATTGTAAAGTGAGTTGGCCGGATGCCTCCTTTCCTCAGGGAGCCCTCCTGGAATCTCCCAGGAAGGGATCTGGCCACAACAGAACTCAGTGAGGTGTCGGTGTGCAATCCTGCGTTTGTCGCCCGTATAGATCACCATCTGTAAGAATGATGAGTGTGTGCTGGAAGATAATTCCCAGAGGACCAAATGGAAAGTGATCAGCCCCACCGGCAATGAGGCCATGGTGCCATCAGTCTGCTTCCTGATCCCGCCTCCTAACAAAGAGGCAATTGACATGGCTAACAGGTAATTAAGCCCTGCCATGCACTGCTTGCTGCTCACTGCGGGGCTGGAATTCCAAAGCTGGAATGATTGAGAGAGGCCTCAAGCTGTGTGCGTTATGGGGTCTCTAGGCTGAGACCGTCCAGATTTGTTTCGTTTGGGGAAATGTTTAACCATTTGTCCTTGCTGGGGGTTGGGGCTTCATGTTGCTGACATTCATGGCAACAGGGAGCTAGCTCATTACTGCGGTGGGGGTGTGTTGCAGATGGGGAAGGTTCACGGTGGTGGTGGTGGTGGTGGTGGTATGGAACCTTCTGGTCCTGACCTGACATTCTAGCTGGGTGAGCGACATCCAAAGTACTTAGTCTGGCGGCTGTTCGGTTTGCGGTTTCAGTTCCCTGAGGACCAACATCGCAAAGCCTGTCCGTCATCGACTCCTGGTGTGACTGTATCAGCAGGGAGACCAAGAGTGCCTCATGTAGGCTCTCTGGCTTTTTAGAATCATGGACTCATAGAAGAGACCTCAGGAGGTCATTGAATCCAAACCCCTTCCAAAAGCAGGACCGACCCCAACTAAATCATCCCAGCCGAGACTTAAAAACCTCCAGGGAAGGAGATTCCACCACTGTTGTTCCACCATTAGCCAGGCCTGCACCACTGGCAATCATGATTTGTGCTGCTTATTTTGGCTTCAAACAATCAAAGTCCTGGTGCAGCATTTCCACATGAGGGGTTGGTCCCAGTACTGCCCATGCTAGCGCAAAACACTCAGTGTGGAGAAGGTCTAGGTGGGTCTGGAAACTGAGCTACCGCTGGTCTCTCGCTAGGGCTGAGTTATATGGGCCCAGGTTCCTCTGAATGAGGAGGGGATTTTAGAGCTTCCAACCTGGGAACTTCACTGACAATGAAGGTAAAGGGAATGGGAAAAAGCCTGAAGGTCCATTCTGGCAGCACAAAAGGACCTGGTGTGGCGGCTGGCCTGGAGAGCGGCCGGGGGCCTCCTGGGTGTGTGGCTGCTGCTCTGTGGAGGAGAGGGCTCTTGCTGCGAACACCACAAGGACATTCCCGCTGGTTAGAGGCGCCAGCGCACAGGAGGTGAGATTCCCCAGCGGGGATCTGACACGAGAATGGGGCAGATGAGAGGATCCCAGCTGACTGTGCTCAGGGCACTCTGCAAGGCTTACTGTGGGCACCACTCGGTTACACTTGAGCTCGGGTGGTTACATAAATTCACTGGCGGTTAAAGGCTCTGGGCTGTAGCTGAGCCTGCTAGGGGACGCAGGTGGTGACGGACCTGTGCTATCCTGTCATAGGGTCGAACAGCTGTACCAGAAGGTGATGGCCCTCTGGCACCAGCTCCATGTCAACATGAAGAGCCTGATCTCGTGGGACTACCTACGGAAGGACATTGCCCTGGTGCAAGGCTGGACTGTGGAGAAGGTACCGTACAAAACTTCCCCAAAAAAATCCATGTGTCTGTATCACGGTCTTCTCCAGCAATGTGGAAAACAAACTTGCTTTGGCTTGGGTTGGGAGTGATGCTTGCCTGGGTAGGGCATACAAGGAAGATGTTAAGAGATGATTGAAGGGTTAGGGCAACTGAGGTTTCAGCCTTAGAAGCTCTGATAGGGTGGACTGAGCCCCAAGCCCTTTATAGGAGGTCAGAGGCCTTGTCACACCCCATCCCAGCAAGAGGAGCAGACAGGAGGTCCTCCAGGGAGGATAGAACAACTGTCTCTGCAGCAGCCAATCAGGGCCCAGCAGGCCAATATAAAAGAAGCTGCTGAGTGAGGGCCAGGCTGTTCCCTTCAGGAGCTCGACCCTGGCAGATTCCTGTGTCACCTGGGGGACCAGCAGCACTTTGGACCGCTCTGAATGCGGGCTGAACTTAGACCTGGGCAAGACCCAGGCCCTGTGGCTGGTGACTGGACACAAGCTTAAAAGAGGAACTGACAACACCTTGGGCAGCACTAGTCAGATCCCACGCCCAGAACCCTGAAGAAAACGTACAAGGTCATACGTGGTACTCGTGGCTGCGGAGGGGGTCCCAAGAGCAGACTGATTGCGTCCCAGGGGCATAGAGAGAGAATCTGAGCCCTGGGAGTTTCTGTGCAAAGCTAGAAAGAGGTGCAGTCTTCCAGGATGGAGCCAGGCAAAATATAGCCCATGGGCTGAATTCATCCCATGGACGCAGCCTCGGGGGCACTGTGCCTGCCCCACCCCATGGATTGCTCAGAAAAGCAGCTTTGGGGCCCTTTTTGTTTTCGACAGCTGTGAGCATGGGAGGGGCAGGGGGATAAGGGTCGCATGCTGCACAAGCCAGAAACTAGCCGGTGGAAGCAAAGCCCCCTCCCCTCCTCTCCCTTCAGGCTCTTAGCGATTCTGAGAGCACATGGCCTGCAGGCAGAGAGCCTGCCTGAGAATCAGCTGGGCTGTTTGCCGGGAGTCACCCAGGTAGTTCTCCAGCCAGAGCCTGCCTCTAGCACCCCAGACACGCCCCCAGCAACTGTCTGCTTCCCCACCCCTACACCCTCACCCCACATAACCCAAATCCTCTGCCTCCCTCCACCCACACCCATGTAACCCCAACCCTCTACCCCTTTTCCTGTCCTCCAAACCCTCCACCCTCTGCACCCCCTTCCAGCCTCTGCACTCCAATCCCCCGCCCCAGGTCACAACTGCCTCCTTTACCCAAACTTGTTTACTCCCAGTCCTCCCACATCCTGCACCCCAGTCACTCACTCCTAGCTCCCCCTTGCACACACCCACCTTCCCTCACAGACCTGACGCCTCCTCTATTAATATCATGGGAGAGTGCAGTCTCTGGCCACTTGCCAAATTTTTGGAATAGCCCCCGCATCAAAAATGATTCCTCCCACTCTGGCCCATTCTAGTGATTGACATCAGCTGTTTGCTCCTGAGCGGTAATCAGCTGAGGGGCTGGCAGGGTTAACATCCTTTTCAGTTAGGTGTGGCCAAAGGTGGAGGTGAGAGGAAGGGGAAACTGCCTGTAAATGTCTTTCCTCTTTCCTTGAAATCAGGGAGAGCTCTGCGCAGGCAGGAAAGATGATGGTAACATGGGGGAGAGAGAAAACCCAAGCAACTCAGCAGCCCTACAGGCAGTTAGTTCTGCAGCACAGTGTGACCCAAAGAACTGCCCTGTCGAGAAGGGAAGGCTCCATGGGTGGTCTTGGGAGCAGTTTCACCCTAGCCAGGAGAGGGGAGTGAATTAACACTTGCTTGCCCTGCGTGAGACGCAGCTGGGTCATCCGCCGTAACTCGGTGCAAGGTGGGATGCGGTGCCTTACCATTCAAGTCTCTGGCATTCTGCCCACAGCTCCGATCCCTGGCCCAAGGAGAGTATCAGCAAGCCCTAAAGAGCCTTCAGGCGCACTATGAGGACTTCCTGCAGGACAGCCGGGACTCAGAGCTCTTCTCCGGGGCTGATCGGCTGCGCTTGGAGGAAGAAGTGAAGACCAGCAAGGAGCACTTCCAACAGCTGCTGGAGTCCATGGAGAATGGTGAGCTGGGACACTTAACAGATTAACTTAAAGCTGGGGGGCAGAGAGAAGGGAGCGATTTACCAGGCGCACCTCCCTTGTAGACCAGCGTGGTAGTGTGAACTTGGCAAATGGCTGTTCTCTTCCCTCCTGCTTCTGAGAAAGTGCAGCCTTTGTTGCAGAGATGTTACCATGCACAGGCAGGCTCGAACCTGGGACCTCTGGAGCTTAGTGCAGGCGCCTCTCAGTCCGCAGTTTGAGCTGAAAGCCAGTTGACTCTTGGCTGAGGCAGGAGAGGAGACTCCTTTCTCTCTGCAAGTGTCTAGGTCCCATTTACTGGGATGGCGAACCACCACCCTAGTTGTGTCGGTTACGGAGAGACAGCGCTGGTGCACGGTACCGCTTAAGTGTGGGTAGTGAGGTCCAGGCCCCCTGACAGGGAGGGCAAAGGGGACAGCTGCCCCGGGGCTCAGTGTTTCAAAGCAGTGGTGGCAGACAGAGCTGTGAGCCCCTCTGAAATGCTGCAGCAGTGCTGCTCTGCCACTCTATGTGGCTCTAAATTACGGAGGGGCCCAGCACCATGATCCAAGCAGCGCTAAGGGCTGACTGCCCTAGGCCCCACCCTTTCCATCCTTGGCTCCGCCCCTTCTGTAGCACAGAGCTTCACCTCCCTCCCACCTTGCCCCAGGGGCTGCAGTGGCTGTTGGCCTCACTGCCAGGGTCCTTGCTTTACTGCCAGCGGTTAAACATTTGGTCCTCGCTGCTCTTGCCCTGCCTGGGACAGGCCTTGGGCAAAAGTGGTTTCCGTCCGAGTAAAGACCTGTGTGTTCATTTCGCTCTTGGCTCCATGGCTCCTTCTGTGCCTGATCCTCAATGGGTTTTTTTTTTTTTTTTTTTGGTGTGTCTGCGGTATCACAGAAGACAAAGATGAGTCTGTTGCCAGGACGTATCTGTCTGAGCTCAAGAACATCCGTCTGAGCCTGGAGGAGTGCGAGCAGAGACTGGTGGGGCGAATCCAGACCCCCACTAGCACCAGAACCGACAGCGATACTATCCAGGAAAATGCCCTCTGCGTTGCAGAGCAGGAGGTCAGTACTTCTTGGGGGAAGGTAGCGTTTGGGGGAACCCACCGTTGGTTTTCGAAGGGCTGTTTATCGGGATATTGATACCCTGGCCTACGTTTTTATATAGGGTACTCTGCTCTCACCTTCGTCTGCTTCACATAGCAATCCGATAGCTCTGTGCAAAGGAGCTTTTGACTCTGAAGAAGACGATGGTATCTCTGTTCTCTTGTCTTGCCCTTTTTTTTGGCTTTTTTCTGATTTCGCCCACCCCCTGATTTTGCTTCGCTTCAGAAACCCAAGAGAGAGATCAAAACAAAAAGCAGTCAAGTAGCACTTTAAAGACTAGCAAAATAGCTTATTAGGTGAGCTTTCGTGGGTCTGTCCCACGAAAGCTCACCTAATAAACTATTTTGCTAGTCTTTAAAGTGCTACTAGACTTTTTGTTTTGATAGTGTATAGATTAGCACGGCTTCCTCTCTGTTACTATCCAAGAGAGAGATGTCTGTCTGCTATGTTTTTTAGAGCATTTGTCTGTCTGTCCAAGAACTCCTCTTAATGGTAAGAGCTAGGACCACCAAATTTGGTATGCAGCTTTCTCATATCAGAACTGAAAGCAAGGAGAGGGTTTGGCTGTGCCAGGAGAATGGGATGTGCCTGGAATGGGATAGCTGCTCCAAAAAACACACAGAGAAGAGAGAGAATCACCAAGCAGGTGAAAGGGGTTGGCTGGGGACACCACCACCACACTCTGTCTGCGACTGCTTCAGCTCCAGCCTCATCTGAGCTTCCCACCCACTCAGGGCCCTTTTAGGGAGGTGCGGGTGTAGGGTCACCAGATTCGTACAGGGGGATTGCGGGCTGTTTCCTTCATCACTGTCTGCAGGCGAGGGGAAAGTGCACAAACCGAATTGAAACAAAAAAAATCTGAAGAAGTGGGTCTGTTCCATGAAAGCCCATCACCTAATAAATTATTTTGTTGGTCTTTAAAGTGCTACATGACTGCTTTTTTGTTTTGGTAGAATACAGACTAACATGTCTGTCTCTCTGTCGCTATTCAAACTGAATTGAGTTCAGGGCCCAAGCAATGTTAGGTAAACTTATTGGCTGTCATAGAGGGTCCATCCCTAATCCACTGAAGAGCCACTTGAGAAATATGTATCAGAGAGGTAGACATGTTAGTCTGTATCTTCAAAAACAGCCAGAAGTCCTGTGGCACCTTATAGACTAACAGATATTTTGAAGCATAAGGTTTTGTGGGCAAAGACCCGCTTTCTCAGGTGCATGACTCATGAATCTGACGAAGCGGGTCTTTGCCCATGAAAGCTGATGCTCCAAAATATCTGTTAGCCTATAAGGTGCCCGAGGCTTCTTGTTGAGAAATATGAACCCACCAGAAGAAATCAGCAAAGATCTCTCCTCTTTTTGTGCTGAGACTAGGCAGGCTAGGCAAATTTCCATTGTGGAAGTATTCCTTCTTTAACCCACATAAAAAGTTACAAGAAGCTACAGTCCCGAAAGCACTGAGCCTAGGTGAGCTTTGCACCCACTGAGATTAAGAGCATCCCAAGCTGATAAGGGAAATAAGTGAATGAAACGGAGGAACCCCCAGAACTTACAAGCCCATGTAGACTTGAAATGAGTCTGTACATTAGAACGTTAAGCTGGAAATGTCGGACGTGGTGCGTTCCTGTCATCTTCCTCTGTTACCTTGGCTTCTGCTTCCTGAGCACCTGCACTGCATTCTAATGTCAGTTCTGTGCCTCCCCACAGCGTATGCAGGAGGATTTACGGCAGCTGAAGTCTGAATTGCTGCATGTTGCTGAGAGATGCGAGAGCTTCCTCTGTACATCCCCAACCGGGTCCAGTGCCCCACAGCTGCGTTCTGAGCTCAATCTGCTGGTGGAGAAGATGGATCAAGTGTACGGACTTTCTTCCATCTACCTGGACAAGTGAGTCAGAACTTGCCTATTTTGTGCAGTTGAGAGAGAGTTCTGCATGGGCAGAATGAGCTATGTTGCATGGTTACCTCTGTAAAAGCGGGTGAGGCTGGAAGTCGCTCCGGTGTTTCTTAAGGGTACCTAAGAATGTCTCATGCTTCTGGCCTGTGGGACAGTCCCACCTGAAGTGACTGTGCAGTCTGGGCCAGGACTCTCAGTGGGGTAGAGCTGTCTATTACTGCACCCCCTCCCGCCATTACCCCACCTACTCCTCCTACACTGCAATAGTGCCTAGTCCAGTGGTATCCAACAGAAATTTAAGGATGGCCACAGCCCTGCCCTCTCCTCCTCCCCTCCCCCCGCCAAAACTGCTGGCGAATCACAGCAATCCATGCCAGGGGCTGTCGCTCAAGCTGGGCCAGGCAGAGTCCCTGGGGCCACAGCCGCCACATGCTTCTCCCACCAAGTGCTGTGGGCGTGTGCAGAGAGCGGGCGGAGGATGCTCCATGTGTGCGGCTCTGAGGAGCTGCGTTTCGCTACACCGCGGTGTCCAGTTTGCCGGATGCAGTGAATGGGAAGCATGTTGGACACCGTGGGCCTAGTCTCTTGTACATATACCAGACCCCGCTGTGCTAGGCTCTGTGCAAACCAACCAAAGTACGTTACAAAGAGCCCACACTCGTCCTGTAAGGCAAGAGGCAACGGCTGGATACGTATAGGTAGAGGATGGAGTGCAAGCAACCAGGGAAACAATACTGGCCAGCAAAGAATGAGAAAGGATGGAGGCGTTCTCACTGAGTCCCTGCTGTAGGACCCCAACACAACACAGCCAAGGTAGCGTTTCTTGTTCTCTGATAGGCAATAGAAACAGCAATAAGGCACCTTCCAAAACACCAACCAAAACTGGTTCCCTGGAAGCTTGTTAGCACAAGACTAGGAAGCGTGTGCTGGGAACTTTGAGGTGGTTTAGCTCTGAGCTTTGCTTTGAAGATGGTCCCTATAGCTGGTATCTGCTGTCTGCTTACCCGTAGTATCCCGGCTGAGCTTCAGGGGTAGCCATGTTGTCTGTTTCGGCAAAAACACCTGGGAAGCCAGTGTGACCTTAAAGACTTAACAATTTTGTTAGGGAATAGACTTTTGTGAGTTGTAGCTCACTCCGTCAGATGCATGAAGCGAAAGAAAAGGAGACAGACAGTGGGAATACAGAGATGGGGGTGTTACATCAGAGCTGATTCAGTCAGGGAGGATGGGGATAAGAGGGTGAGACTACCTAAAAGTGGAAAAATTACTTATTGTGATGACGAGCAGTCCTGTAGCACCTTAAAGACTAACACAATTATTAGGTCATGAGCTTTCGTGGGTGAGACCCACTTGTTCAGATAATCTGAAGAAGTGGCTCTTGCCCAGGAAAGCTAATTAATTTCTTAGTCTTTAAGGAGCTACAGGACTGCTTGTTGTTTGTGAAACTACAGGCCAACACAGCTTCCCTTCTGAGACTATTACAGTGAGAGCCATTCCCAGTTCCTCATTAAATGAGCAATTTTCCACTTTAGGTGATCTCCCCTTCTTATCCACATCCACCCTGACTGAATTAGCGCTGACATAATACTCCCGTCTCTGCATCCCCACTAGCTAAACAACCTCTTTCACGTCATGCCGCTGATGGAGGAGTCGCAACTCCCAAAAGCTTGTGCCGTAATAAATTTGTTAGTCTTTAAAGTGCCACTAGAGTCTTTGTTGTTCCTACTATGCTTGTACTTCAGTCTGCGGGGCAGCACCGTGGAGGAGGTAAGCAGTCAGAGCACATAGTGTTTACATAGACTTTTCCCTTTCACAGAGTTGTACAGAAGTAGCAAATTATTCTCCCTCTGGAGCTGGGAGCCCCCGGGGTGAAGCGGCCTGTTGGAGTTGCTCTTAGAGGTTGGGTGAACTCTGGAATACCAGTCTCTCATTCTGGAAGACAGAGCACTAGCTGCTGCTGCTTCTTTGTACAGTTTGGATTTATCCCTTCCGGTTTGATTGAAGGAGTATTAGAATTCAGGGGCATGTCCAGGGGTTTGCATTCCTTGGCTTCCAGGGCTCCCTCTTTTTTCCGTCCATGGGTGGCATAAGTTTTGTTATGGGCACCAATGCATGTGGGGATGGGCACCACCAGTAGAAACACGTGCTGCCAGCTGTGGTGTCTCTGCTAATCAACTGGGCAGCCTCTGAATCTTTTCTGGAGGGCTGCCCAAGCATTCAGCTTACAGGGAACACTGCTGGCTTCTTCCCGGAGAATCTGGATTCCATTATGGCTCTTTCTCCCAGGTACTGAAACATGAATGTTGGGTTTGATTCAGAGCAAGCTCTTCCGTTGCGTTCTGCTGCTTAGGCTCCAAATGACTTCAAAATGCAGAACGTCCTGAGTTCCAGGCGTCACACTTCTGTCTTGTCTTTAGGTTAAAGACGGTGGATGTTATCGTTCGTAGTACACAAGGAGCAGAGTCTCTGGTCAAAGGCTACGAAGTTAAACTGAGCCAAGAGGAGGCAGTGCCTGCGGATCTGACAGCTATTCAGTCTCACCAAGCTACGTTACAGGTTGGTAACATCCAGCTTCCAGCAGAAACTGGTATCACTCCAGTCTCAAGCTCTGGCATGCATTGAACGGGATTCTCTCATTTATTTAGTGATTTTTTTACTGTTATCCAGCTCCCTGGTGAGGTTTTAATGAGTCAACATGATCCTTATTGGTTTGTGAACTGTAGGCTGAGCAGCTGCCTTGGCGGGCAGTGTAGCTTCTGCTTTTTCGCTTGGTGGGTGTTTGTGGCGGGACCTCATGCCCCGCACCTCTTCTGAGGGCTTACGCCCCTAATCAGGCCTCCGAGGGCTACTCAGTGTCATGGCCTCCGCGGCCTAGTGTGTATTACAGTCTGGCAGGCCCAGCAGTCTAGTCAATATTACCTGTCCAGCAGACCCAGTGACTTAGTCAAGAGCCCTGTCAGGTCTCAGTGGCCAAGACCATCTTAGCAGGATGGTGCTCTCCCGTCCTTGGTGTTGCAGAGGTGGGCGGGGGGGGCCAGGCCCTCCTTCTCCACTGCCTTGTTAGTGGTGGGCATGCCCCCAACCACCAGCTCAGGGGGGAACCCTCCGCAACACACCGAGCTCACCTGGCAGCCTCCTGGCTCCCTGTCTTGGACAACTTCCTTCCCCTTCCAGGCATGATGCACTGCTCAGCCTCTGGCCGCTCCAGCTCAGATGGCTGCTGCTGCCGCCGAGTTATGGCAGGAGCTCCTTCCCCGCTGGCGGCCAGCCCCAAATGACCAGCTTCCCTGGCCTGTATACTTGGGCTGCAGCTGGAGCATGCCTGGCCAGGATGTGGGGGAGAGGTCTTCCCCACCCAGCAAGCCTGGTCCCCTGCTCGCCTGGCCAATGTGGGGTTGGTACACCCTGTCACAGTGCTAATGGCACTTGGCAGGCACAGGGCGGGGGCTAGATGTGTGATGCTGAAGGCACCATCCTGCTTTGCTCTGGGCTGGGCTACACGTCCCTGCATTTTGCACCTCCTGGTCCCAGATTCAGCCACACGGTGGAGATGAGTCCCGTTGTTCTTCAATGCCCCTGGGTAACGTGAGGCAGAGCTAAATATCGATCTACCCTGTCTTCACTGTCCTGCGCTGTTCGATCGGAGCTGGGGAACCCACACATTGCAGGCTGCATTTGGCCCCTGGCTTGCCTGGATGCAGCTCCCCATGCAGGGGAATGAGACAGTGCCGGTGAGGTGGTTGGAGTGCCAGCACTGGCTGGCTCGTGTCCTCCGAGGCCCTGAGGTGGAGCTTGAGGATAATGAGATGACTGTCTTTTGTTTTTAATTCTCACTTGCATGTGGCCCCCGACTCATTTCTTTTTCTATGGGTCAGTGGCCCCTGACCTACAGAAGATTCCCCACTCCCATTTTAGATGCTTTCGTTTGATTGGAAAACTCCACGTTGTCCAGACCCAACAGCACCATTGTCTAAACGTTGTGTTTTCAGTCAGATGAACTCTGCTGTCTTGTTGTTTGTTAAAGCAATGGCTCGGTGAAGTGAAAAACAAGAGCGCCACGTTCTCTACGTTGGAAGAGGATGTGGCAAAGGCAAAAGTCACGGGAGAGCAGCTGTATCGTCTGAAACAGGAGCGCAGCGTGGATCTGGAGCGGTACCAAGAGAAGGGGGCACAGCTGTGGGATCGCTGGCAGAGAGTTGGCGCTCAGATCGAAACTCGGTGAGAGGCTCCCTGTTACTCTTGCTGCTTTGCTGGTTGTGCTTCTGAGGGAAGCTTGAGCCAGATTGGCGGTGGTATTCTTCCAGCTGTGACTTCTGCTTGCCGCCAAGGTGACAAACGCCCCATTGAATATAAGAATTGTTCCCATTTGAGGGAATAGTAGGACTTCGTTCTCTTACTCACTCCTCCAACTCTGTCTTTTGAGTTCTTGACTCCCTTTTGCTGCTTTACTGTCCCCTGCCCATCCCTTACAGGCTCCCATAGCAGCTGCTAACTTTCCCAAGGCTGATTCTATGGAACTCCTTTGAGAACCATTAGATGCCGCATCTTTTCATCTTTACTGATCGGAGGCGTTGCTGTCTTTAATAAACTACGGCTTGTCTGGGAACACGCCTCTTGCTTCCTGTCTAGCAGAGCTGTATGTGTGGCTTCCCTAAATGCCCCCAGAGAAGCATCAGGTGTAGAGGATTCTCTGCTTGTGGCTGGATAAGATCCATTGTTTTGATACAGTGATGGGAGTTTGCTGACTTTCTGTTTGCAGCTGTTTGGAGCTCGAGAGTATTCAGGAGGTGTTGAGGGATTACCGGGAGTGTCATGGGGAGCTGATCCAGTGGATTGAGGAGACCACTGCTCAGCAGGAACTGATGAAACCTGGGCAAGCAGAGGACAGCCGCGAGCTCTCTGAGCAGCTGAGCCAGCAGACGGTAAGAGAGAAAACTGAACTCTTCCAACTGGAACATATGTTGAAATGAGTCAGGCAGGTAGTTTTTTAAATAAACGTTTTATCTCGAAAGCTTCGAATCTCTGTTGTCTTATGGACCAAATGACTTGTGGGATTTGCAAGAACGTAGGTGGCGTCGCCAGCAGCTCGCCAAAGCAGATACACCCCAGAAGTGCAGTAACTGACTTACCACTGTCAGATCGCAGCTAATTCATCTGTGGTTTCTGGGTTGCACCTCCTGTGCCCATTAGCAGCACTGAGGATGCTAGCCTGCGTATAAGGCTTTACTCAAACTGCCTTGGATGCCCGGGGGCAAGTCATTAGGCCCACATTTTTGGAGGTATTTAAGTGCTTATCGTCCACTGATTTCAGTGGCGTTTGTGGGTTTAAAAATCTGGGCCTTAGCCTCTCCAGGCCTCAGGCCTCATCTGTACAAGTGTTGGTGATGCTGCTAGACAATATTGACCTCCCGTGGTTCAGCAAATTCTCTCAAATGTGTCATAGACCATGAAATCTGGTCTCTCATTGTGAAATGTGGTCTTTTCTGTGTTTTTACATTATACTGCAGGTTGAATCTGCATCCCAGGGATGGGTTGAGAATAAATATATTAAAGGTTCTGAAGTGCTTATTGTTAGAGCCCTATCAAATTCATGGTCCATTTTGGTCAATTTCATGGTCTTAGGATTTTAAAAGTCATACTTTTCATCATTTCAACTGTTTAAATCTGAAATTTCACAGTGTTGTAATTTGTAGGGGTCCTGACTCAAAAAAAAGAGTTGGGGGGGGGGTCCTCCAGATTATTGTAGGGGAGGTTGTAGTATTACTACCCTTCTGTGCTGCTGCTTATGGTGGTGCTGCCTTCAGAGCTGAGCAGCTGGAGAGTAGCCGCTGCTGCCCAGGAGCCCAGCTCTGAAGGCACAGCATCTGCCAGCAGCAGTGAAGAAGTAAGGATGGCAATACCATGACCTACCTAAAATAACTTGTGTTCCCCCTGTAACTCTCTTTTGAGTCAGGACCCCCAATATGAGAAATGCTGGTGTCTCCTGTGAAATCTGTATACAAGTTGAACCTCTAGAGTCAGGCACCCTCAGGACTTGACCGGTGCTGAATGAGAAAATTTGCTGGACCGTGGGAGGTCAATATTGTCTAGCAGCATTACCAACACTTCCACTGCTTACTGGGCTAAATAACAGCAGAGAACACAGAGAGCCAAAACTGGTGGCTCGAAGCGAACTTTATAGGACTGTGGGAAATTTGGCCGCCCCCATGAGAAGTGGTCGTCTGGCTAACCAAAATCATACCAGATTACAGATGTTGCTGGAAGAAAAACTGCTGGACTAGAGAGGTTCAACCTGCAGTATAATGTAAAAACACAGAAAAGACCACATTTCACAATGAGACACCAGATTTCATGGTCCAGGACGCATTTTTCTGGACATGAATTTGCAGTACCTAAGGAAGAGAGAGAGGTAGGTAATAGTCCTTTCTCGTCTCTGTAATATGGACAGGGAGGCTGAGCTACCTTCTCCTCTCCTAGAGGTGCTGAGGCATGCTGGTAGGACATTACGGGAAAAACTCAACTCTGCTACTATTTGAGCTGTACCTGTTCTGTGAATAAGTGGTGTGTCTCCACTCTTCTTAGTCCAGCTCCATCCACAAGCCGTAAATAAATATTCTTAATGGGCTTTAAAAACAGGAACATGTTTCTCCGCTATTGATTTTTGTGTTTCTGGTTTGACTAAAACTGACATTTTCTCTGTGGGCTGAAATAGCTGCAATTAAAAATGGCTGTTTAAGAGCAAATGCAGTTAGCATTCTAAAGAATTTGCAAGTGGCAGGCGGGCTTAGAGAGATTCTTCCGAGGGAAAGTTTGCAGCTAACACAAACACTGGGAGTATGGCAAGTAATGAAGAGTACAGCTCATTGATTCACCACGATCTGGATCACTCAGTGCAAATCAACTATGTATGTGAAGACAGCTACATGTAAATGTCCACATCTAGGAAGAAAGCATGCTGGCCATATGTAAAGGCTGGGGGACTTGATCCTGGGAAGCAAGGACTCCGAAGAATTGAGGAGCGTGGTAGATAATCAGCTGGACACAAGCTCCCAATGTGATACTATGGCCAAAAGAGTTAATGTGATCCTGGGAGGCATAAGCAGGGGGATCTTGAGTAGAAGAGAGATCCCCCCCACCCCACTCTATTTGCCACTGATGCAACTGGTTCGGGAATCCTGTGTCTGATTTTGGTGCCCACGATTCAAGAAGGACGTTGCTAAATTGGAGAAAGTTCGGAAAAGAGCCACAAGAATGACAGGAGTGTAAAACCTGTCCAAAAGTAATAGACTCACGAGGATCCATTTATGTTGAATACTAACAGAGAGATAGCCGTGTTAGTCTATAGTCTATCAAAACAAAAAAGCAGTGCAGTCGCACTTTAAAGGCTGACAAAATAATTTATTAGCTGGTGAGCTTTTGTGACACAGACCCACTTCTTCAGACCATAGCCATACCAGAAGAAGTGGGTCTGTCCCACAAAAGCTCACCACCTCATAAACTATTTTATTACTCTTTAAAGTGCTACTGGACTGATTTTTTTTTTTTTGGACAGGATCCATTTAATTAACTTAACAAAGAGAAGATTAAGAAGTGATTTGATTCCAGTCTGTAGCTATCTAGCTACATGGAAAGCAAATATTTAAGGGTGAGCTCTTTGGTGTACCGTGGGAAGTCCTCAATGCATGGAAGTTGAAATGGGAGAAGTTTAGACTGGAAATAAGATGTAAGGGTTTAGCAGTGAGAATAATGAACTATTGAAATAATTGACCAAGGGTCATGGTGGATTTTCCATCACTGACAAGTTTTAGATCAGGACTGGCTGCTTTTCCAAAAGCTCTGCTCTAGGAATTGTTTCAGGTAAATTCTAAGACAGTGCTGGGCAACCTGCAAAGCCCCCGACTTTCTCCCTCCTCCACAGGAGTCCCACACTTCCTTGCTTCACCCCGCTCCCCCCAGCATCTACGACGCATATGAATCACCTGATTTGCGCTCTGTCCCTATTCCTCCCCTTCCTTCCGAGAGCTGGAGTGGGGTGAATCAGCTGTGGGAGGAGCTGGAACAGAGCAGCAGTCAGGCTATTTGCATACTCCAGCTGCATGAGAGCTGGAGGGTGGGGAGGCCACAGCTGGGACCCCAGTGGGCTGCTGAGGCCCACTGAGGTGAAGGAGGGCTATTCATGTGGCACACCCACGACTAGTGGTTGCCCATTCATCCCGTATGGAGATCACAGATGATAACTGCGACGATGAAGCTGCGGATCTTCAACACAAATGCGAAGAGTACTCTCTTATGTGGGTGCGTGAGCTGGCGTACTAAAAAGTCTTCAAATCACAAGCCACAGACATTCATAAACAGATGTCTGAGGTACGTCCTTCGCATCAAATGGCAAGATGTGGTCACAAGCGAGGAGGTTTGGAACAGAGCAGGACAAGAACCGCTTGTCATTCAAATCAAGAGAAGAAAGTGGGGATGGCTGGGCCACACTCAGAAAACCATCGTCCAGCACAGCCCATCAAGCTCTCGCACGGAACCCACAAGGAAAATGCAAGACGGAAACCTTGGACAATGTGGTGAAGATCTACTGAGCTTGAAGGACAACCACTGGGGTACCCCTGAAGTCAGCTAGAAGATTTGTCTCGAGACAGAGTGAAGTGGAGGAGACTTGTAGATGGTCTGTGCTCCGCTCGGAGTACAAGGGTTTTAGTCAGTATGTCATCCCTGCTCTGTGGCTTGGGTTGTAGAAGAGGTCAGACTTAGATGATCACAAACACTGCACAGTGTGTCTTTAATGTACGGGTGGATGGAAAGGCAGTTGCTTGAGGACTACAGAGACATCTGCAGCAGGCACGTAACCTGGCAATTTAGAACAAGTTTGATAGGAAAGTGGTGGGCCTCATGAGTCAGAAAGGGAAATAAGAAAATTTCATTTTAGAGGTGTTGTGTGTGTGAGAGAGAGACTGAGAGAAATCTTGACCTGGAGCAGTTATTCACATTACTTTTTGTCTTTGTTTTTTTTTGTCCAAGGCTTTGGTGGTGGTCATCGACAGAAATCAAGCCAAACTAGACCAGTGTCAGAAATTCTCACAGCAGTACTCTGCTGCTGTCAAGGTAATGATGTGTTTCTTAAATCGGAGGTGGACACTGGGCTTGGTGTCAACTGCACAGCCACTGTCTGCGTATTCTGTTCTCTGAAGCCCGGAGGGAGACAAAATTCTTCTCTTGTTGGCTTTGGTGATTCTGGTTCAGTGTGCGGAGAATGAGAATGAGCTGCTCAGAGACCTGAAAATGCCCCTGTTAGACTGAGTAGGTAACCATTCAAAATCCTCCCCACCCACTGCTGCCTTTTATTTGCAGGACTATGAGCTCCAGCTCATGACGTACAGGGCGTTTGTGGAATCACAGCAGAAATCTCCCGTGAAACGCAGACGCATGCTTTCCTCCTCAGATGCTATCACCCAAGAGGTAAATGGCCTACCTGCCTTTCTGCCCTTGCATGTGAGAGGTTCCTCTGCTCCTGGAAGACAGATGAGCAGCCTGTCTGTGAAAATAGCTCCTTTCTGCTGAACTCTTGCGTAAAAGTTTCCACCCTCATGGTTTTTTTTTTATTAGCCAAAGAGGATGGCTTAGTGCTCTATGCATCAGGTATGAAATACCTGGACTCCTTGTAACCACAGGTTCAAATCCCAACAGGGTCAACTCAGCCCTTCAGCCTTCCAAGGTAAATAAACAGAGTTCCATGCAGTATAATTGCGTGTGGATCTTTTGGATGAGACCTTTGGGGGGAATTTTAAAAGAAAAAGGTCCATGTGGAAATGAAAGATCCCCAGATTTTTTTATAAGAGAAGGTTTTGCCCTGGTGTCCTTGACCAAAGCTTTCCCTCCTCGCCCACTGCTGTGCAGCATGCCACGCAGCAGGTGGCTGCCACCCTCCATCTCAGTCTCACCCTCACCCTCATTCAGTGGTGCCGTCACGTACCTAGTCTGTGAAGTGCTTGGGGCTCTTTCTGAAGGAGAGGTGCTGTCCCCGTTTCTTAACGCTGTGAAATATTAGGGCGGTGTAAGCCAGAGTTCCTACTGAGGCGCGGTGGCTTTGTTTTGGCTCGTTTAGTTCATGGATTTACGGACGCGCTACACGGCGCTGGTGACGTTAACCACGCAGCACGTGAAGTACATCAGCGACGCTCTCCGGCGGCTGGAAGAAGAGGAGGTGAGGATAGTTTGTAGACTGGTTTAATTCCTGGGGGAGTTTAACTCCCCTACTTAGCAAGTGTGGCCGGGTCAGGCCAGAGGGCTGCTATGGAGTAGGGAACAGAAGCCCAAGAGAGGAGGCGGGACTCATTAGAGGTGCTTATTAGAGGTGGAGGGATGCAGGACAGTTAGGAGCAGCTAGCAGGGAGCTGGCCCAGGCAGACTGGCGCCAACTGACTTCACTTCAGGCCTGTTGGAGGCCTTTAAAAGCCTCCCCAGTTAGAAGTGGGGGAGAGATGGAGGGGTAATGGCAGAGAGAGCAAGAGGGAAGCGGGGTGGGCAATAATTTTTGATGGAGGAGTCATTCCAAGATTTTGGTAAGTGGTCAAGGGTCGTACTTTTCTATGGAGGGGGTGCAGGGTCTGGGATGGATGTTGGGTGCAGAAGGGAGCTGGAAGCAGGGGATAGGACCTGGGAGGGAGTTTGGCTGAAGGAGGGGGTTGTGACCTGACGCAGGGTGTGGGAGCTTATGTGGGTGCAGGAGAGGATTCTGATCGGAGGGAAGAGGAGTGCAGGGTCTGGGAGCGAGTTGTGACTTTGGGGCAGTGGGGTGCAGAGAGCTTGGGTGGTGACCTGGGGCAGAGATTTGAGGAGCCAGAGAGAGGCTCTAGCTGGGAGGCGCTTACCTAGGCAGGTCCCAGCCAGCAGCCCTCTGAGGCAGGCTCCTCACCTGCTGCAGTTCCCGACTGGTCAAGCTTGCTCCGTATGGCTCTCGGCTCCAGACAGGGAGGCTCAGCGCAGTGCTCCCGCCCCAGCAAAATCTCTGAGCTCCTATTGGCCAGACACTTGCCATTGGGAGCTGACAGATTTTCGTTGGGGAGGGCGGGGGCAGCTGTGCTCTGGCTGTACCGGTAATTTTGGACCTTTCTGTACATTAATGCTGGATGTGTTCCTATCTGCCCCATTTCTAGAAAATAGTGGAGGAGGAGAAACAGGAACATGTGGACAAGGTGAAGCAACTCCTGGGCTGGGTCTCTGGTTTGAAACAGAGCTCACAGGTCAGGACTGTCCCACCCAAGAGCAAAGAGCTGGGAGACATTGAGAAATCTATCTCGGAGCAGCAGGTAAATGAAGAGTCCTGTGTCCCCCTGTCTAATATGTGCCTGGCACCTGAACCTGGTCACCTTTGTACTCCTGTTGTTTATGCTTAAAACTACATTGCTCTGCTAGTTCGGGGGTCAGCAGCCTTTCCAAGGTGGAGTGCCGAAATGTGAGTTTTGACCTCTATGGATGGTTCAAGTGCTCGTGATACCTTTTGAAGTCACTAAGTCCTACTTACAACAGCTTCATTCATAAATAAGTGAAGATGCAGAGCTTTACCGGTTTGGTGGTGGTTGGTAGCTTTAGCTGGTCTTTTGTTAATCTTGTGTTAAGCTCCCGGCTGCATGGGGGAAGAGGAGCAGGGCTGAGCTCCTGACTCACATGCTGGTGAAAATCAGCTCATATGGCAGGGGTTTCTGACCCATGTGCTAGTTCAGAATGAGCTCCCCAAAACCTTGGTGCTTCCTGTGTAACACAGCGTGTGCTCTATGCTTGGGGAATTGCTGCCCTTCTTTCCAACCTGCAATTGAGCTTTCCTCCTGTTCTCAACAGGCTCTCAGTGAGGAGCTAGCTGCGAGGAAAGAGCAGGTCTCAGAGGCTATCAAAACTGCACAGATCTTCCTTGCAAAACACGGCCACAAGTGAGTACAGTGCAAGTCGTGGTGGGAAGGCAAAAGAAAACTGGGGAAAGGTAGCACGCATCTTTGTCACAAAAGACAGCGTGATTGTAAAATACAGAGGAAATTAGTCTCGAGTAACCTGAAATCTAATGACCAGATTATGTGAACAGAGTGATGGCAGACTTCTGGTGGCAGGTGCTGTTTGAGTCCAAAGGACTGTTGTAAGAAGTGACGAGGTGTGTGTGAAAACGGCAAGTGTTCTCAAAAAGTTGGCCCCACTAGAGAGTCCCAGATATGTTTCAGGTGATTTTACATCCCGGGAACTTTTTGCTTTTGGCTAAAATGCGCTGCAGTTTTGAACTGAAGCATGAAAATTCAAATCTGGTGTGGTTAAATGTGCGATTGTATCTCAGGCAGAACAGAATTTTGGAACACTGAAAAGTTAGTGGATGTGAAGAAAAATAAGCCCATTTTTGTAGTGGAAAATGACATGTTTTTGCTCTTTTCCCTGACATGGAACTGTTTTTGTGAATTTGAACCAGAATGTGACAACAGTTAATTTTGTGGTGACTGTTTCACCCAACCTTGGTAGTTGATGACCTCAGCTGTTTCGTGTAGTTGCATTCCTGATTCGGTCACTGCACTCAGCAGAGTATTACTGGCATTAGTAGTGTGCAGCAGGGATTCCGCTGTGTTTTTACCATATTTTGTGGCCGGAGAAGAAAATGGAGCTGCGTGTGACTTTCTCAGACTCCATGAAGAGATGACCTGTCCCCTCTTGCAGGCTTTCTGACCAAGAGAAGGAACAAATTTCCACCCAGCTCAGTGACTTAAAGGAGACTTACCATCAGCTCTGCAGTGACTCTGCAGAACAGCTTCAGCAGCTTCAGAGCCAGCTGGCCCAGGAGACAGAGCACAAGGTACTGGTTTCCACACCATCGATCACAGATCTGAGTTACCTTTCCTCCTCCAGGCATGAAAGTGGCTTTGCTTGGTTGCGTGTCTCATGACCACCAGCCATTCACAGCCCGTTGACTTGGTTATTAATCTCACACCCTTCCATGCTGTCCCATACATTGCACTCTGGGGTCCGGGCTGAGTTGGTGATAGGAGGCCAATTAAAAGAAGCTTTCGTATTGTCACAGGGCGTTGGGGGATGGTTCTCTGCGGTGGTGTCAATCAGGGCTGCTCCCCATGCCACAGAGTTGACTTAGTCTTGTAATGGGAAGGAAGTGAAGTGGACTTCTCACCTAAGAGGCAGACAGAGCGGCCATGGAGTAGCCTCTTAGTTTTTTAAAACAGAGGGTGCAGTCCTGTAGGACACAGCTGAGACCTGCAAGCAGTGCTTTGTTTATAATGAGAACTGCTGGGCCTGAAGCCTGGCACCCCCTAAGCTCTGCCTGCAAGGACATTTTGTTTGCATCTCTCACTAGAAGGCCGGCTGTGTAAGGACTGGCACAGGGGTGACCTTTCTCATACCTTCACACATTAAGGGTGGAATGGACTTGTGAGACTTGCCTTGAATTGAGTTCCTCTCGGTGTGGAACGTAGCCCTGCACTTAGACGCTCGGCTAATCTGAGAGGCCATCACTGACTGAGTAGCTGGACCCCTTTCCATCTCTCATTTGCATCCGATCACATTCCTGTCAATCTCCTTTTCACGTTATACTCATGCGCTAGGTGGGAAGGGTTTTGAAGTTCCTTCCTATCTCCTCTGTTATCGGTGCTAGCTGTCTGCAGTCATTCATGGATATACCTGTGTGTGTATGTAAATGTATATACATGTGTCCGATGGAGATATCTGTGTGTTTGCTTGCTGGCTCCCTGTATTTTGAAGCACTGGCCAATTGGGGCGTGATTTTATGACAGCCAAAATTGAAACTGGATCAGTGAGGGAAATCCCTGCCCAGCAGATCAAGAGAAAAGGATGGGAAGGCCACTGCGTTTGTTTATGGGCAATCTGAACTCCCACGCTTTCAAAGCTGGATGCATACAAATAAAGCATAATTATTTCTCTACCAAGAGGTGTATTTCTATCCTGGTTCAGATAGCTCTGTCCCAGTGATTTTTATTTATTTTTTTGTTTGTTTGTTTTGGCTTTTTTTAGTGCACATCATTTTCACACTCTTTCTAGCAGCAAAAAGCTCATGATGACACTATAGCAATGACTTCGGCCTTAGAGATCACAATCTCCCCATTAAATTGTCATGTCATCAAAGCTGCCTATCACTGCTGCCAGAAAGAAGCTAAACATGGCCCTGCAGGTTTGAAGGATGCTCATTCTTTTCTTTCCTTGCTCCTCCCACAGAAAGGGAAAAGGTTTTATAGGAAAGTCTTCCCTACAGTGTGCTACAGCATGAAAATATTGGGGAAAGGGGTTAGTTTCCTTCTACATTTCTGCTTTGCAGAAAGGGGTTTATTTTGCTTCCTGTTTATGACAGGCCCTCCGATTTGTGGCCTTCCGACTAACCAAGATGAGCATAGAGGGCAGAGTAGAGTCACGGGCCCAAAAGTCGGAAGGGATTAGAGCTATTTAGAAGAGGCTACCGTAGGACTTTTATTATGGATATCTCTCCCGTCAGAGGGTTGTATCAGTGAGGCTATCATTGCTTTATGGTACAGTTGCTTCATTGTAGAAGGGAGCCCATGAAGAATTTTTAACCTTCGCTTGCTGGAAATGTCCGTGAAAGGATAAAAAATTTAAAAAAAAAGATGAAACCAGAGCGAAAGCGCCGCTTGCGCCCCATTGAGCATGATGTGTCCCTGTACAGTTTGTGTTTCATGTCAAGTACGGTTACAATTAACTGACATCCTTGCTTACAAGTTTAACTAACCCTCTGGAATTTTAAACACCAACCCCCGCCCCCCCCAAAGCGAAAAGAGGACGACCTGCGCCGGGGGGGTTCTTTTTTGCCAAACAAAACAGTCGCATGCTGGACGCTAACCCCAAGCTTTACACTGTGTGTGTGATACGGCTGAGCTGCTCCGTAAGGTTCTGTGTTTAACTGCTCCAGGCACACTCGGCAGTTCTGGTAAGTAAAAGCCTTTTATGTCCCTCTCTCTTCTTCTGTCTTTCTGTGGCTTTTTCGGTGTGGAACGTGCATGAGGTGGTCTCAGAGCTTTGAAGAGCCTTCTAATCACTCCCCGCCCCCACCCCAATCTAACCTATTAAAGTAGTGTGAGAGTAAATCCAGACCAACTTCCTGGAAGTTGTGTGTTCGAAAGTCACCATTTTCAAATAGCCATGGCCTGTGGAACCAGGCCTGCTCTGCTCCAGGCCCCGCCCCCCACACCTTGCAGCCCCCATACCCACAGTGACTGTCAGCCTTGCTGTGTGGAACTACAAGGTGGGTTTGCAAACAGAGAAATAGGAGTGTCTTAAAGATAGGAGAAAAACAAGCAGTCCTGTAGCACCTTGAAGACTAACAATTTTCTTCATCAGAGAGGTAGCTGTGTTAGTCTGTAGCTTCGAGAACACTAAGTCTTGTGGCACCTTATAGACTAACAGCTATTTTGGAGCATAAGCTTTCATGGGCAACGACCTGCTTCATCAGATGCATCACAAAAGCTCATTACCTAACGAATAAAACTTTAAGGTGCTACAGGATTGCTTTTTGTTTAATGTGTTCATTTTTGTGAGGCTAAAGACTAACACAGCTCCTCCTCTGAGACTATTAAAGATATTAAGCTTCCATTAGTCACAAAAGCCAAATTCCCGTGTTTCCCTGCTCTGCATGGGATCCCCTCTGGGGTCTCTTCCAGTATCGCAGGCCCTCATAGCTGAGCAGCAGGAGTGTGGAAACCAGTAGAGGATGCTGCTTCCCATTTCACCAGCTTTGAGATTCCTCCTTCCTCCAGGCGTTCTCCTGCTTGCGTTAATACCACCAAGAAGAAGTTCTCCCAGAAGCACCTGAGGCTGAAACTAGTTTCTGAGCATCAGTCCTGATCCCATTGCTTTCCACCTGGCACCTAGTGCAGTCTAGTCTAAGCTCCTAGATTTTTTTTTTTTAATTTTCTGAAATACTCCCGTGAGGGGAATTGTGGTAGCAGTGCCAGAGAATGCGCTACTGGAGCCCGTTTGCCTGGGCAGAGGCAACTTCCCTGCCTTTTGGTGCATGGCTGTAACTGGAGGGCTGGTATCTGCCACAGAGTTCCCTCTTTCTCTTGATGGCAGGCTCCGCAGATCTGCATGATAGGCGCTGTGGGAGCAGTTATACTCATGGAAGTTTCCCAAACCGCTGAAAGTGCTTTTCCTTTTGTTCTTTTGCCCCATTGAGAGCACGAAAAGGGGTTTGTCTCGTCCTTTCCCTTTTGAATGAAACCTTGACGGGCTATTGGGTGTGTCTGCCTGAATGTGTTCCTTGGTTGGTCTTTCAGTGGGACAGGAGAAACTTGGGGCTTTGCTGCTTTGCTGCGATGTGTAATGGTGGGTGTCATACATGGCTCTATGCTTCCATGTGGGAGGTGAGAGGAGCTCTAAAACAACATGCAAATTAGAAAATACCTAATTTTGCACACAAGCTTCTGGCCGGGATGCATTCGGAGTTGCATTTCATACCCACTGGGGTCTGCTTTCTGGTCGTCTTGGTCCCTCTCACCCTTTGCCTGGAAACTGAGACATCCCTGAACTTGATGCACTGTGGTTACTTGAAAGGATGGTTTGCTTTCAGCAGCTGCTGTGATTCTGATTTGATTTTTATTTTCTCTTTCCACTTTTAGGGATGCAACCCAGTTGCGGGAGTCGTAGATTTGGGCACGGTGGAAATATTCCCTATCTTTGGGGCCATGCAGAAAGGTCTCATAGACCAAGACACAGGCCTCATGCTGCTGGAGGCTCAGGTTATCACGTGTGGCATAGTTGTTCCCGAGACCAACGAGAGAGTTTCTTTGGCGGATGGCCTGGCGAGAAACCTCCTTGATCACCAGATCTTCCAGGTTTTGCGGGAGTTGCAGGAGACCCTTCTTCTGATCCGCCAAACTGGCTTCGAAGGAAAACGGTTGCTGCCTGTTGTTTCGGCAATAGAAGAGGGACAAATCAGTGAGGGCATCGGACTGAAGATATTAGAAATTTGCTTTGTTACCGGGGGATTTCTAGACCCTTCAAGTCAGGGCCGGATCAGCTTGGAAGAAGCTGTTCAAGAAGGCCTCATAACTACTCAGCTTTGTGCAAAACTGGCATCTCGCCTAAGATCGTGCAGGAATTTGATCGACCCCAACACAGCCAAAAAAGTCAGCCTGACAGAGTTAATGGAGCGATGTATCATTCACCAGGAGACTGGCCTGAGGTTGCTGCCCGTCAAGCAGCTAGTGGGTGGGATGGTGAGCTTGAAATCAGGCCGGAAAGTTAGCATCTTCCGTGCTGTCCAGGAGGGGCTGATAGATAGGCAGGTCACTGTGCGGTTGTTGGAAGCTCAGCTTTTTGCTGGGGGCATTGTAGACCCCAGAACAGGGCACAGACTTACTGTGGACGAGGCAGTGAGACATAATTTGATTGACCAGGATATGGCATGTGCACTCCTGATCCGACAACTTCAGACAGGTGGCATTATAGATACAGTCACGGGAGAGAGACTGACCATAGACGAAGCAGTAAAGAGAGACTTAGTAGCCTCAAGGATTGTGTTGGTGATCTTGGAGTCCCTTTGGTCCTTTATGGGGCTCCTATGGCCTGAGTCAGGTGAGATCCAACCAGTGGCAGATGCCCTAGAGCAGGGTATCCTGTCGAGTGAGCTGGCTCATCAGATCCTTAGTAACAGGCAACACATCACAGCTCTCTTCATACCGGAAACCACAGAGATCTTGACCTGGAAGAAAGCAGTAGAGAATGGTATCTTGGAGAGAGATGTTGCCAAGAAGCTAAAAGCTACCATCATGCCTGATGTGATGCCCAGGATGCAGCTGACCGGCTCTCCGGAGGGAAGCAAACCGAACACGGGCTCTGCAGGAAGGAGTCTCCTTTGTCACAAAGACCAAAGTTGCCCTCTTCTAAGGAGTGAGGATGATAGACTGATATTTCATTTGATGACCCACAGTTATGTCAACATCCACAATGGCCACAGGGTGCTCCTAGTAGATGGAGAGTTAAATGACCTCACTAATGCCGTTCTCCAAGCCCAAGAAAACGGATCAAGTACTCAGCTGTTGGAAGAGACTAAGGACAGTTACAAAGTTCTCGAGGAGGTAGAAGACTGGGAGAATACAGCTACTGAAAGGGAGCCCTACAGTTATTGGGCTTTGAAGGAACTTGGATTTCAATTTGCCTCTTTGAAAGAAGTGCCCAAAAGTGCTTCTCCAAATGACAAAAATCCAGTGATACAAATTGGAAGTTTTCCACCAAAGTATAAAGAAGAAACTCTGACCCTGAAAGAACGAGAAGAGAATTCTGCAATGTCAGCTTCCATTAAGAGTGAAACTGATGCTGAATCTGGACAAGAACAAAGGCTGAATATCACCAGGAATGGAAATCAGATGGAATTGTCGAGTCAAGATCCTGTTGATGACACCATTAAAATCAGCTTTGAAATTAAACCCAGAGAAGCAAAGGAAATGCTGGTGGAGGTGGGAATAGAGTCCAGTGCTGATAAACTTTTAACAGAGGATGTCCGAGATAGTGAGAGAGAAGAACTGTACATACCTATGGATGCACCAGAGAGTATAGAGAAGTGTCAAATCATGCAAGGGAAAATTCAGAGAAGGGTGGAATCTGAATTAGAGGGACAAGCTCTTAGGGATAATTTGTTGAATAAGGAAAACACTCAGAACAGATCAGTGAATAGAGACAAAATCGTGCCTCTTAAAACTGGAGGGGAGGAGCAAATGGAAGAAAGAGAAACAGAAGAAACTGAAAGCGCGAGAGTATTGGAGGTAGAAGAAAGGCATGTGGAAGATTTATCAGTTGATTTTAGTATCCGTGAAAGTTCTTTGCTACCCAAACGTTCCCCAGACCTGGAAGAAGACTGCACTTTAACAAAGTTGGTTGCGCACCTCCAAAGTGGAGGTATATACTGTGAACAGACAGGCAGGAATCTTCTTCTGAATGAAGCTGTAGTTTGTGGTGTAGTGTCCAGCCACACAGCTGTCAAACTGATGGAGAAAATGAAAATGTTCTGTGGATTCTTTGACTCACACACTTGTGAATCATTAACCACCAAAGAAGTCATTAGTGAAGGTCTGATGGATGAGAAACTTCTGCACAAGGTGCTCACATATGACAAAGCTATAAGTGGCGTTTTCGACCCATGTAATAATATTGTCTACTCTGTCAAAGATGCGGCTGAGGTTGGCCTACTGGATGAAGAAACAGCATTGAGACTTTTAGAAGGACAAGTAGTTACTGGAGGAATCGTTGACTTGAAACGAGGCAAAAAAATATCAGTCACTTTGGCTTCAAATCTGGGCTTGGTCAAGCCCTCGAGTCAAGAGGAACTTATAAAGTTAGAGAAAGCTTCTAAAGGAAAAGATGCTGATGATGAAACTAGACAGAAGCTCATTGGATTACAGGCTGAAACATGTGGCATTATGGATCCCAAAACTAAAGAACCTTTAACTATAGTCCAGTCAATTGAAAAAGGACTTCTCGATAAGAGGAAAGCCCTTCAACTCTTGACCAAGCAGATAGCAGACGGAGGAATTATTCACCACACGTCTGGGATGAGACTTTCCGTAAATAATGCAATGAAACATGGATTGATTGATCAAGACTTGTGCAAAGAACTCATCAAGCCTGAAAATGTGTGTCTGAACCGCTACATTCATCCAGAAACAAAGCATCTTACATCCATAGCCCAGGCAGTGTCATTAGGGCTAATTAACTTGGACTTTCATGATGAAATCCAAGAAATACAGGCTTTGAGTGGAAGCATTGTTGACCCTGTTTCTTGCCAGAGGCTGGCTTTGTCTAAAGCTGTAAAGGAAGGATTGTTATCGGAGGCAGTTGTGGCAAAGGCATTGTTGTCTTCCGAAGTGAAACATGGAATTGTTGATCCCGAGAGCTGCATGATCATTCCCTATTTGGAGTTTATAAAGAAATGTAAAATTGACATTGAATCTGGACAAAGGTATCTGGAGCTCGTTCCCTTCCGAGGAATCCAGGACAAGGTGACAGGGAATGCTCTGACATGTGCTCAGGCTGTGAAGCTGGGGGAAGTAGACCTGTTACCCACCATGAGAATACTGCAGGCTCAAGCGGACACGGGTGGTATTATCCATACTGGTACGGGCAAAAGACTGTCTCTGATATCTGCTTTGGAATGGGGAGTGGTGGATGAAGAAATGGTGAGAATCATTGCCTCTAACCAGATGAGGGCAGGTGGGCTTATTGACACCGATAGTGGGAAGAGGGTGACTTTAAAGGAAGCGGTTGAAACAGGATTAATCAGCCAAAAATTAACAGTTGCTGTTCAGGAAGGCACCTGGATACTCAGTGACAAATCCGCTCCTGAACAGCAGCGGGAATATAAATGCCACACCCGGCCGCTACTGCAAAATGGAATGGCCAAAGAGGAAAGCTTGGCTCCTTGTAGTTCTGCCATGGAGATGACTGATGATGATGAACTCAAAGCTAGAGGAGAAGCAATGGTCTGCAGGGCAGCTGGAGATGTTGCAGAGACTTATGTTGACCAATCACAGAAGACAACGAGTGTAATGAAAGAAGAGGTGCTGAAATCACATCCTCTTGAAACATCAGAGGACGGCACAGTGGGCCAACTCTTAGGAAAGGCTGAGTTGGCCCCTGAGCCTCCCTTGGAGTTAGCCACCATTCCTGTATCTTCAGAGACGGCAATAAAGACCCAGAAAATAGAGATCAGGGAAAACAACCGAAAGGAGGCCTGCAAAGGGGAATTGGGGGAGAAAGTAGAAGTAGCTGAGAAGGTAAAAGAGGAGAGAGCGCGACTGGGGGCAGGGAAGGAGCAATCATTTGCTGGTGAAATGATGCAGCAAGGTGAGGGAGACAAAGGAGGAATAGAGAGAGTTTCTTTTAGTGAAGATGGGGTTCTGGGAAAGACAGAAGCTACAGCTATGGCTTCTGAAGTAGGTCAGAGGAGCTTAAATGAGAGAACAGAGGAGGGGTCAAAAGCAGTAGGGGCAGCATCCATTCCTATGAATCAAGGAGAGAAAGAAATCTTCTACATAAAGGCTAAGAAACACTTTGAGATGGCAATTCGTGATGAGCACATTGAAGACAATCCTGTAGATGAAATAACAAGGCAGCATGCTGAAACTAAACCACCGAGACCAGAAGCAAAAATTCCCGAGAGCAGAAGTCAGGGTATTCCAGAAATATTGAGTGATCCTAATAGAAAACCTATCGGAAAGAAGCAAACTGCAAAAAAGAGTCCAAAGCAGATCAATATCCCAGAAGAAACCACTAAACTGGTGAAATCTTCTAAGAAAAAACGGTCCCTTCCAATTCCAGATTCCAAAGAAACTTTGTTGCGAAAGGTCAAGGGGGAAATGCTGTCAGGTATTCAGGAATCAAGGCGTAAAACCACGACCGAGAAAACAGTGGATGCGTTCCTGAGTGGTCTGGCTGAACAAAAACAAACAGAAGTAGGTGAGAAACAAATTCTTGAAAGAAAAAAGGAGGAGACCACACTGGGTCTGAAAGAGATTATCAAAGAGGGTCAGAAGTTCCTCACTGGCCCCAGGAGAGATGCACTCCAAGAGATAGTTGGAGAGGAGATCAGAAATGGTGAAGGCACCTGTATGACAGATAAATCAGAGAAAGAGAGATTTGAAGTAATGACCACAGAGGAAACCAGAGATCTGTTATCCTTGGCAGCATGTATTGCAGAGAAAAAAAGTGCAGAGTTAATTACCACAAAGGAATCCATGGGTGATCTAAAATCCTCTGTAATCCCTGAACTAGAGAAACAAACTCTGAAAGAACCAACTACAGAGTTCACCAGAGATGAAGCAGCGTCCTCTACAACCTTCAAATCAGAAGGAAAGATGCCCTCGGAAATAATGAGAGAGGACAGCATGCGTGATCAAGAACTACACTTAACTGTGGCAGATGGGGAGAGATGGCAGGAGCCTTCAAAAGAGTCTGCAAAATCAGCCAAGGTAATTATTTTTTTAAAATTCCTGGATATTTATGTGTTTGATATCAATGAGCAGGATTTTGGACAAACTAAGTTGACAGCAAGAAGGATAAATATAGTGAGTATGGGGGACCTACTCGGAGTTGCAGCTCCAAAAGATCATAACGGGAATTGACTTGGCAAATGAAACCATGACGTATTGGGGGAACCATTTAAATCTCAGTTATAACACACATAAAGGACAACGACATAAGCCCACTCTTTAGCAGTTTGACAATAACACTGCAGTTGTGTTGCTATTTTTAAGAGTTGTTGGCAGACTGTGCGCGTTTCTTTTCTCTGTAGTAAATCTCTCAAGTGAGCTGTCCCTCTGGTGGAAAGCTGCTGAGAAAGAAAGTTCTTAAGTCTCTCATTCTGTTGTACTTTTCTCTCACTCAATCTGAAGTCTATTTTGTGTGTTGACTCCACAGACGGTGTTCAGCAAACAGCTGTGCCTGGAGCATGATGAGAAGCTCGTCTCTTATCTGTCCGTACTCCGGGATATTGAGATGAAAATTAAACAGGTTCCACCAGCGGAGCTGAATTTAGAAGCCCTGCAGGACCTGCTGCATCAGGCTGAGGTGGGTGGAGGGGCATAGAACTAAAATTAATTCAGCTCCAATGTTCTCTCTGGGCTAGTTTGTTTAGCGTTCGTGCACAAGGTCACTGGACACCAGCTGCTGCTTGCTGTCTTCTGGAAGCATAACGGGGAACTTTAGTCTGGAGTCTAAAGGACATTCAAATGCAGACATGGAGCGTCTGTCTCTCCAGCTTTCTGTCTGGCTCAGGTCATTGTTGGTGCTTTGACAACAAATTCACTTAATTCACACTTAGCTTTGCTGTCTGGAATGAGTTACTGTAACCTGGCCAGAAGAGAACAGTTGGATGGATTGGTAGGTGGTAATGAGTCATAATAGCAGATACACATATTGTTTGGATCCAGTTTCTTCCAGCCTTTGACTCTCTGTGGCTATGTCTATACTGCAAGAAAAAAAACAAAAAAACAAGCTGGCATGGAGTCTCAAAGCCTGAGTCAGTTGTTTCAGCCAGCGTCGACAAAGCCGGGCTCCAGTTGGAGCCCAAATGAGACCCTCACACCAGCTTGCACGCAACCTCTACGCTGCTGTTTTTAGCTCAAGGACCATGAGTCAGTTGACCTAGTTTCTAAGGTGTGGTCTACATGAGACCTTAAAGTTGATCGTAGATATGCAATGCCAACTATGGCAATTGCATCGGTGTAGTTGACTGATCTACGATCGACTTACCTGGCCGTCTGCACTGTGGGAGGTTAACAGAAGAGTTTCTTACTCTTTGAGAGATTGAAGACTGTCAACCTCCAATCGTTCGCCCCGCTAGGCACGCGAAATCGAGCCCTGTAAGATTGCCTGGCTCGATCTGCCGGGTAGTTTAGATGTATCCGAAAACTCTGTGCCCCAAGGGGGTTGGGGGAAGGTTGTATGTGCAGTGTAGCCGTACCCTGTGAATGCTGGCTGAGAGTCTGAAATCATCGAGTCTTGTACTTAATGATACCATTTTGCCTCAGGTCCTGGATGTGGAGCTGAGGGATCTGTCCTCTCCGGTGACTCAGGAGCTGGAATCTGTGAAGTGGCTTATGGCCAACTGGCCCCAAGAAGTCCCTGAACAATTGCTGAAAGCTTTGGAGAAAGACGCCAAGAACCTTCAGAAGTCTTTCAGCTCCGTGAGCGATGTCTTGAATGCCTGGCTGCTCAACCTACGCGCTGCCGCAGAAACAGAACAGGTACACCTCACCGACTTCTCTCCTCCCTCTTCTGCCTCACCCCTCATTTCTTCCTCCGTTAGTGTCCTGGTTTTAATGAGCATCCTCTTTGCTTTAAGGCTAAAATCTTAACCCAGCATAAAAGGCTTGAGGGCAAACTGGAAGAGCTGCAGGACTGGATCTGCGATACCGCATTATCTCTGGACAGCCATGATTACCGCAACACAACTGAAGGGAACAGCTTGAATCGCTGCCTCCAACACTATAAGGTAGCCATAGCAACCCACCTAATCCCGACAGATAAAACTGCAGCCACCTCCAGGGAAGGGGGAGTGCTTTTAATCCAGCCTTCCTCCTTGCTTCCTTGTGGCTCTCCCTTTGTTGATTGTTGCACAAGGAGATGCCAGTATTCCAGCCTGTTTTGTGGGCGTTGTGCTCTCAGGGGCATGAATAACAATGCCACACGGGGGTGAAAGGACCAGAGGGGTTTTTCCCTGCTTTGTCTCAGCAACAAGTAAAATACCCTATTGCTCCTGAGCCCTTCAAAGAAATAAATAAAGCCGTTACTGCGCAACAAAGTCCCTTTGCTATCTCTTGGTAGTGGGCCTCACGCTGATCAGTGGAGAGGGTCTTCGTAGCTCACAGAATTATGCTTTTAAGAGCCAAGCAGTGCTGCCAGGGAACAGTGTTCCCTTTGGTATTTTCCCATCCATGGGCAGAATAAATTTTGTTGCATGCGCTGAGGCATGTGCAGAAGTGTACCATCAGCCGAAATGTATGCTGGCAGCAGTGTGCATTCTGCTAATCAGCTGGGCTCACCTGAATTTCTTTTGGTGGTGGGGGGGGTCACCCAAGTGCTCAGCTTCCAGGGAATACTGGGGAGGTGGGGTCAGGACTGAAAGAAGTAGTAGCTCCAGGAGAGGATTTTGTTGCTACACGGGAATCTGTAGATTGCTGAAGCTGGAAGCCAACTGGCATATCGAGTCAAATCAGTCCCTTCTGAAGCTGGGTACATCTCCAGCACTGCATCGAGAAGCAGAAAAAATGGGCCTGTGACTAGGGTGTCAGTGATAGAATGCCCTTTCCCAAACTCTTGGGGGGTCTGGCGCACAGTGAAAGGAGGAGACGTGGAAAAACAGTGTTTTCCACACACCGTGTTACTCCTGTGCTGCTGGCCTTCTGCTAGGGCTCCTCCGTGCACACACTTATTTGTGGCGAGCCGGGGTGCAGATCTGCCTCGCGTGAAGTGTCCGTGGGGACTCTCCTGTCACGTGCTAGGAATCGCCTGCATGCTTTGCACTGAACGGCTGTGGAACAGGAGTTGATTAAAACACATTAGAGAACTTCTAGTGCTTGGCAAGAGGGTTCACGCGGGCACTTCATGTGCGACAGGCAAGTGTGGGGTAGTTTTACACCCCAGCTTGTCACCAACCAAGTGTTTGTGTAGATAAACTTTAAGTGTCGACTTGGCTGCCTGAAATATGTTGGTCTCTTGCTAGAGATCTGGCTGGCATACCTCTTTTGCTGAGTTGTAGCATTCTCTTTGTCCATGGATTCTCTCCAGAGCCAGCAGCATAGGAAAGTGCATGCAGACAAGAGCAGGCTCGCTGACTGGGGAGGAGTTGGGGGGGAAAGGGGGCAACTGCCCCAGGGCTCGGGGATTCAAAAGGGCCTGGCTACCATTGCTGCTATTGGGCCCTTTAAATCACCGCTGGAGTGCGGCAGCAGTGAGGACCTGCCCCTCCTGTCTGAGGCCCCGCCCCTTCTGGGAGCAGGGGAAACCAACTTCACACCCCGACCCTCCATCCCTGTTGCCCAGGAGCCTGGCAAGGCTGTTGGCTCCCCTGGACAAGTGTCATTTCACTGACTAGGTTCTTCTCTCATGTTTAGGAGTTGGAACAGCCCCTCGCTCACACCAAATCTGAGCTTGACGCAACAGCTTTTGACATTCAGTTCTTTATCTCTGAGCACGCCCAGGACTTGACTCCCCAACGGAGCAGGCAGCTGCTGAGACAGCTCAACGAACTGCAGAAGTCTTTTCGGGACCTTTCTGAGCGCGTGGTTGCTCAGGTGGAGGTCCTGCAGGTCTGTCTCCGGCAAGTGGAGCAGACGGACGAGGTGAAAGTCATGAGACCTGTTGTGTTTTCTTAACGGAGATGGTTCCAGTCTTAAGACCATGCGGGGAAATGCTTCCCCTTCTGTGATCCAGTTTGCCAGGGGGGTTGTTTTTAGGGATTCTTGATGCCACATGGTACAGCAGGAGTTTCTTCGAAAGATCTGATTGCTCCTTTCTGTTTTCCCACCCAGCTCTTCTTATAGGGGAATGAGTGTCTGCCTTCCCTCTTGACCAGTAACCTAGCTCCTGAGGGTTCTAGGTAGCACAGCTCTGGAAACCCACCAGAGTCTAGCTTAGATCACCCATGCACTGGTTTAGTGGACTCATGTTAGTTCCTATAAGGGCCACATAAGAAAACACTGCACAAACTGGCACCATTCCACCCGAACGGTAACCGGTGTTGCTAGTTTCTCATTTTCCTTGCAAATGAACTGTCTGTAGACACACGAGAACAGCCCACTGAATAATATGCAAACATTGCAGCACACAGCAGCTACCCACATGAGCTCCTGGTTCTCTGTGGTATTCCCCCGGCCCACTTAACTGCATGGACCTTTTCACTTCAGACACATTTAATACTGTAATGTTTTTATTAACTGTTGCTTTCAATAACCCTCTGCCTGGGCCATCTCTTTGTGTGTGTTAACCAGTTTGCTTTGCTTTTTCAGATTCATTGTGCGCCCACCCTAACCCCAGAAGATCTCGCTTTGCTGCCGAAGAGCTCTTAAGAACGCTCTTCTGAATTGCGCCTGTGGTTTATCTTAAAAGACTGAAAGAAATGACCGCAGCATTTTGCACAAGTTTGTATGTTTAGTTGCTACAGCACCTGAAGAAACTTTTTTCTCCGCCCCGCTAGCAAAGAGAGGTTTTTTGTAAGGACTACCAGGGTCACACATCATGCTCAATTGCTCAAACAGGCGCTTCTGTATTGTGCACTAGGTTGAAATATCTGGGAACCGAATCAGCTGCAGAAACACTTTCCCTCCCTGATGTTCTCACACCTTCCCTGGTGCCACAGAAAAACCTAATTTGGGTCAGTCAGTGCTGCCCGGCGCTGGCGGCTTACGCTTGGCCAGTCATTCTAGAGCTGGCGGTATATTTTAATATTCTTGAGGTTAAGAGCAAAGGCAAAGCTGGAGCCCACTTTGGTTAATTGCACCTAGGTGGGCTGTGCTCGGATTGCATAAGTTGGAGCATTTGAACTTATTAAAAATTTGCTGAATGGCCTCCCGTTTCTGAAGGAGAGGGGAGAAGACAGCTTGAATTATAGCAAAGTGTGTGTGTCCAGGGACCCCTTCCTTCAAATACTGCTCGGCTCTGCTGTACATTCAGGCAGCCTGTATGACTGACTGAGAGCAGAGGGCTTCAGAAAGTGTTTTCTGTGCTGCTTCCGATCCTATCAAGTGCTGAGACGGTAACTCTTCTGCCTTGCTTTTCAGAGTCCTGGTGGGGTTGGATGAATATTGGGTATTAAACTGCCTCCTCTTTTCTCTTCCCCACCACACAGACCCTCCAGGAACAGCAAGCCATGCGCAGTCAGAAGCTGGAGGAGTTGTGCACCTGGTTAGGTCAGGCAGAGAATGCGCTGACTGATCAACAAAGAGCAGCCAGTGAAGGGGACCTACCTATGCTGCAGCAGAGGCAAAGTGAAGTGAAGGTCAGTGCTAGAAGAGGTGTGGGGCACAAGCAGGGTGCCAGAGAGGCTTGGGCGGCTCCGATGGCACAGAAAAGTTGTATGATTCTTCCATCATGCTCACAGGACCTGCAAAGGAGCATTCACAGCCGGACTGCCTCTTTTGCCGGTGTTTTGAAAGCAACGGAAGAGTTCTTAGAGGAGAACAGGACCAAGCTGAACCCTGGGGAGCTGGCAGCCCTGCAGGAGAAACTCCGCCTTGCAAAGCAGCAATTCCAGTCTCTGCAGGAGAGGACTGAAGTGGCCCAGAAAGAACTGGAGAGTGCTGTGACTGTTGCTGTGCAACAGGAGACAGAAAAGGTAACGCACAAAGAACTAATGGAGGGGGGACTTGAATCCCTGCACTAGTCACCTCTGCCCACTGGGTATGCCACTGGACAGGGAGGCAAGGACCTTGGGGCCTCTTTCTACCTCTGACACTGTTTTTGCTGGTGACTTTGGGTATGTTGCCACTCTGTGCCTCAGTTTCCCTATCTGTAAAATGGGTGGTATTGAATCCCCCGGTAAGGTACTTTGCGAGGTATGGCTGAGAAGAGCTGTATAGGAGGTAGGTATTGATCATACTACAGGTTGAACCTCTCTAGTCCAGCACGCTCAGGACCTGACCGAGGTTGAACACACAAATTGTGCCAGTCCACGGGAACTCAGTATTATCTAGATGCATTACCAACACTTCCACTGCTGACTGGGCTCTGAGAAGACATATGGGGCTAAATTACAGCTAAATACCAGTACAGAACACTGAGAGCCAGGCCTGGAGGCTGGAAACAAACTTGAGGGGACCACAGGAAGCTTGGTCACACCCTTGAAAAGTGGATGTCTGGCGAACTCAAAGCAAGCTGGACCATGGATGCTGCCAAACCTGAGAGCGCCAAACTAGAGAGGTTCAACCTGTACTACCATAATGTGAAGAGGTCCAGGGCAGAGGAAAGGAGGCTCAGTCTGAAATCGGGAATTGATAATAAACTTCCAGTACAGCCTTTTGAAGCAAGATGGCTCCTCTGAAAATCCAATACCATCTTAGCCTCCTCAGATACGTCACAGTAATGATGTACCCCAGAGAACTGGCGGTGGAAGGAACCACTGTTTGTATACTCACTCTGAATCAGAAGCCCAGTGTGTGTGTGTGTGGGGTGGGGGGAAACGGTGCTGGATAAGTAAGACTAGGGACTGTGTGTTGTGCTACAGTGGGAATCACAACATAAATCAGATACAGGTTGAATGTCTCTCATCCAGCACCCTCAGGACCTGACCGGGGCCAGATGAGAGAATACGCCAGACGAAGGAGGTCGGTATTTTCTCTCCATCACCAACACTTGCACTCCTTTCTGGACCCTTAGAGGGCATTTGGGGTAAATTACAGCTAAATAACAGCACAGAAGACTGAGAGCAAGAACTGGTGGCTGGAAACAAACTTTAGGGGACCCCAGGAAACTTGGCCAGACCCATGACAAATGATTGTCCGGCTAACTAAAATTATGCCGGATTATGGAGTTTGCTGTCTGAGCGAGTTCCGGATTAGAGAGGTTCAACCTGTACCAGGATGTGGGTATTTATGTCTAGATTTTTTTTCAGCCAAAGGAAACTTAAAATGCAGTATTTTATTAAAATGTTCTCTGCAAGTCCTGCCTTATGTACTGCACTGATGCCTTCTCCCGCTCTTCATGTAGCGGCTAATACAAATACTGGAAGAGAGAGTCCTCCACGTCTGAAATACTTGTTGTTTTTCAGGTGAAAGCTGCCAAAGATTTGGAGGAGAACAGGAGTAAAATCGAGTCCCTTCTCAGCTGGGTGACATCGTTAGAGCAGACGCCGGAGCTCTCAGAGCACAAATGTCACCCAGTGGAAAGAGCTCCTGGAGCGCTTGAGGGGAAGGACACCCAGGAGGTTGTCGATGGTCACTCAGTGGCAGTGGACAGAGTGGAAGAGAACCTTGATCAGCAGTATGAGCGGCTGAAGGTTAGAACGTCACCACGTCCCACCTACCCAGCCCATGTGACGTCAGATCTTAGCACTGCCAACACGGGGACCTGCTGCCAGGAAGCGGGGGTTGAATGAGGGGATGAGGTGTAGCTGTTGACTCTGGGGGGGCTCTGGGGCTGGAGCGCCCATGGAGAAAAATTAATAGCGGCTCAGTATGCACCAGAAGCCAGGCTCCCTCCTTCCCCGCAGCACCTCTCACCCAGCTGACCAGCTCCTTCACCTCCCTCCCAGCACCTCCCACCCACTGTAACAGCTGTTTGTCAGTGTGCAGGAGGGAGGAAGAAGAGGTGGATAAGGGGCAATGTAGGACTTGGTGGAAGGGCGACAGGGCCAGGAACAAGTGGGGTGATGGTGGGGGTGGAATGGGGCAGGGCAGGAGATAGAAGGAGGTGGAAGGGGTTCCTGGGAATACAGCCTGGGGGAGGGGGAACTGAGCATCCCCCCAGCTGGAGGGGAATGTGAGATGTGTTCCGCTCGCCATGCAGTTGCGTTCCATGTAACCGTGTGCCACTGCTGGGGTGCTCAAGAAAGGGAGATCCGGGAACACGTGGGATCCCCCTGGCACAGCAGCCTGGAGGAAATGGAGATGGGGAGGCAGAGAGGCACATGTGAGTCGTCTGCTCCCGCTGTAACTGATTAGCGGCGTGCTGAGTAAGGCAGAGTACTTTGCGTTGGGGATCGCCAGATGATGTCCGGGAGACTTGCAGGGCAATGGTTAGTCCTCCCCCTACACAGTGCCGAGACCTGTCAGTTGTTCTGGTGCTTCTAGGACCTCTCTGCAGGGCAAGGCAGTGCACGGGGAGCAGGGAGTAACTTTAAGGTGTGATCCTTACTTCACACCCCTCCCCGTGCGAACGCCCTTACGGTGCACTGAGGGTGCCCTCCGGCACGTGAGCTTAGTGCACCACCCACGTGCGGGACGTGGATTTGCACAGACATGGTGGACGAGTAATATCTGTTATTGGGCCGACTCCTGTCGGGGAGAGAGACAAGTGCGAGACCAGTAGAAGATATTACCTCACCCACCTGGTCAGCCCAATGTTCTGGGACCGACATGGAGACAGCACACCACATACCGAGCAGGTTAGACAGACACTTGGCAGAGATGGTCCACTCTAGACCAGTGGTTGCCAACTTGGGGTTCGAGGATCCTTGGGGGCCTGCGAGGGTATTGCAGGGGGTCTGTGGGAAAAAATAAAAGATACATGAAAATGATCCTAGAAAATAAATTTTAAATAAATAGCACAGTTACAATCCCTTAGTATTTTAAATTAAGTGTCTTCCAGTAATGTTATTAATTGCTGTCCAGAAATCTATGCTGCAGTTTCCTTTTTCATTTAATGAAGTGTATGGAGCGGCTACAATTAGCTTTGATTGGGGGGGGCGGTCTGCGAATGGTTGCGGGGGGCGATTGGGGGTCTGTGCCAGTGCCAGGGTGGGAATTGCTGGGTTAGACGGTGCTTGATCCTGCCATGAGGGCGGGGGACGGGGCTCTGTGACCTCCCTTCCAGTTCTAGGTTCCTGTGCTGTTGTGATACAACAACTGCACAAAAGCAGAGAATTGTCTGCAAGGCAAGTTAATGGGGAATAATAGCCAGTGTGCACCAGGGGCTGAGGGCTTTTCCCCCGGGTACATAAGTCCTTAGAGATGTTAGATTGGTCACCAGGCAGCATGTTTATTGTGTGTGTGTGTGTGTGTGTGTGTGTGTGTGTGTTTCAGGCCCGCCATCAGGAGCTGCTCTCCCAACAGCAAGATGTCATTCTGGCTACGCAGACAGCCCAGGCCTTCCTGGACAAACAGGGCCACAACCTAGCCCCGGAGGAGAGGCAGCGGCTTCAAGGGAGGCTGGCAGAGCTGAAGGAGCAATACGCAGCCAACCTGTCGCAGTCGGAGAAGCAGCTGAAGCAAGCGCAGGGGTTGCGGGACGAGCTCCAGAAGTTCCTGCGGGACCATGGGGAGTTTGAGGCCTGGCTGGCGCAGGCAGAGCAGGAGCTGGAGCAGATGCGCCACGGAGACAGCAACCCCGAATCACTGAGGCCGATGCTCCTCCGGCAGGGCAGCTTCTCGGAGGATGTGATCTCCCACAAGGGGGATTTGCGGTATATTACCATGTCAGGCCAGAAGGTACTGGACGCAGAGAAAGCTGCCTCGGAAGAAGGACCTGAGCCGTTGGCTACGGGAAATTTAGTCAAGAGCAAGCTGGATGATGCAACAAAAAGATACACTGCCCTCCACTCCCAGGTACAGGCAGCCTCTCCATCACCCTTCAGCAGAGCTTTTTGGGAGTTTCCCCTGGGTGGCTCTGTAAGGATGGTGGTCATTGGTACGGCCTGTAACCGGGAAATTACCCATCAATTCTGCCCTGTTACGTTCTGCCGAGCGTTCTCCACCTTTCTCCCGCCAGCAGCCCCGTTCTGAAACTAAGTTCTTCCGCTGGGCTTGTCTCCATGGCACGTTGGGGCGCGGCAGGCCAGGGTGGGAATCAGCAGTTCACTAGCTTGCTGTAGTGCTCTAAAAAGTCCTGCAGTGCACTTTGACTAGGGTGACTGTATCTCCCAGGTACAGGTACAGGACAGGGAGATATGGAGGGAGGGGCAGCTCGTCCAGGCTGCTCCAAGCCCCAGGGAGCTGGTCCCTCCCCCTCGGCCCTGGGGAAGCAGAAGCCATGGGTGCTCCCCGCCTGGAGCCCTCGGAAAGCGATGGCCACGGGCGCTTCCCACCCAGAGCCTCAGGGAAGCAACGGCAGAGCCCTGGGGAAGCGGCAACTGCAAGCGCTCACCACCCAGAACCCCAGGGAAAGCGGCAGCCAGGAGCACTCCTCACCCACACTCACAGCCCCTGAGGGCCTAAGTACGGGACAATTAGTCCCCTTTAAAAAATAAGTTGGGATGCCTTTTTGGCATCCCAAATATGGGACTGTCCCGCCCAGTACGGGACGGATGATCACCTTAACTTTGACATATTCCCCTTCACAACTGGAAACTTTAGTACACAAGAGCTGTCCAGCATTCCCACTAATTTTTTTTCCATCTGTGTGTGGAATAAATTTTATGTGCCCCAAGGCATGTGCGGTTGTGCACCACCAGTAGAAATACTTGTGGCCCGCTGTGGGCGCTCTGCTAATCAGCTGGGCGATACCTGAATCTCTCCCGGGCGGCCGCCCAAGCACTCAGGTTACAGGGAGCTTTGGCCGTGTCCATGTGGCACCTTAGTGCATGGCAGGCTACTGGTCTGTACATTCGCACTCTGGCTTGCCGTGTATTAACCTGGTCTGTAGATGAGCTCTTGTTGAATTCTTCTCCCCTTTCTTCAAACAAAGCTCCTGGAAGAACGTGCCGTGGACAGCGGTTGTTCATCTCCTGTCTCGTATTTTACTTTCCTTCCTAGTGTACCAAGCTTGGCTCCCATCTGAACACTGTGCTGGATCACTACCAGCAATTCCAGGAAGTGTCAGAAACTCTCAGGGCGTGGCTGCAGGACAGTGAAGCAGCAGTAGGAGAAGCCCTCTCTGAGACTGTTTCCTCGGACCCTGCCATTCTGCAGAAGCAGCTCACCAACGCCAAGGTGAGGGGCCTTCAGACTGTCTTTTTCCAGGCTGAGTGTCCCACCCCCAGCCTGATCTCAGTCTCCTGTCATAGGGGTTACTTGGGGGCTGTTAAATTAAGGGTGGAACCAGTGGACCCCATGTCACCATCTACTTTATTATCGCTGACTTTAGTGCTCTTGTCTTTTGTTGGAGCAGCGTCTACAGGGAGATCTCGCTGAACATCAGGTGCCTGTGGAAAAGCTGCAGAAAGCAGCCCGTTCCCTGCTGGAGATAGAAGGGGAGCCAGCCCCGGACCACAGACACATTCAGGAAACCACAGGTACTGAGCAGAGCAGACACGTCCATTAGCAGGTGCCTGAAGACAGGCCCTAATTAAAAAGGACACTCAAGTCCCCATGTCAGATGAGGTCAGGAGGGTACAGGATCAAAGCAGGGCAGCTGGAGACCTCTCATGCTGAACGTAGGGGTGATCGAGCGGACCCCACGGAAAGCATCACATCACAGCCTAGAGGCAACAGTTCTCGCGCTGCGGGTTGGGACCCCAAAGTGGGTCGTGCTCCTGTTTCAATGGGGCCACCAGGGCTGCTGTTGGACTTGCTGAGGTGGAGGCTGACGCTGAAGCCTTGAGCCACTCCATTGGAAGCCTGAGGGGCTCAGGTCACAGACCCCCTGCCTGGGGCTGAAGCCCTTGGGCGCTGACTTTGCCCCTCCCTCTCCAGGGTGGTGGGGGCTTCGGCTTTGGTCCTGCTCTTGGGTGGTGCAGTGATTTCTGTTGTCAGAAGGGGGCAGCAGCTCAATGAAGTTTGAGGACCGCCCCCTCCCCCGGCCCCAGTGGACGATCTTGTTGCTGTGACTTAGTGCCAGGTCCCACACCTCCGGCCCCAGGGGTGTCTGCGAACCGAATGCTTCCCCACTCTGGCCTGCAAAATATTTTGAAAGTTATTTAATCAGGCCCATGTGGCTGCCAGCCTGGGGGTGGGTGGCCGGTGGGGACCCACCTGTGCATACAGCTCCCACCAACACCCCAGCTCCCAGCTCCTATGTAGTCCCAGCTGCAGAAGGGGCTGATCAGTCTGTGAAGCCAGACTGGCTGCCTCAGCCGCAATGTGAACCACGTTGGCCAGGGACCTGCCTGAGCTGACATGCTTCTGCAGCCAGCGGGGCAAGGCTGCTTGCGGTTACCCCAGGGTGTGACCCAGCACAAGGACTTGGGCTGAAGAAAAAAGCCCCACGTACCAGGAAAATGGTTATCAAATCAGGAGCTGGCATGACAGATCTCTAGTCAGTTTCACAAAAATTTTTGTCAATGGTTTCAAAGCTTTCACCTGTGGTGGGACGGCTCTGAACACGCCGCCCCCGGGCCACAGGGGTGGGCTGGCGGTATGGAGCTAGTAGCCTGAAGCCACTTTGGCCCCACTGTGCTGCCAGGGGAGGCATGGCAGAGGCCTTGGCAGGTGTTAAATTGCCCCAGGGGGGACAGTGGGAGGAGCCGGGAGATGAATGGGGAGGTGTGGGTCAGTGAGGGGGAGGGGTGGGAGACACACATGAGGTGGGAAGTGATCCACAGAGGACACCCTCCCCCGAGCCCTGCCAGAGCATGGTGCCTGCTCAGAGGATCTGGGGACCAGCACTGGCCCTAAAGCACATTGAGGTTGAGACCCTGGTATTCGCGTCTTTCCAGTTGGCCTGTAGCCACCCATCTTAATTCTAATGAGGGGGCAGATTACTCCACCTCTGCTGCTACAGGGTTCTTATGCCTTCCTGCAGAGCCTCTGGTGTGGGTCACTGTCACGAAGAGATCACTGGAATAGATGGACCTTGGTTCTGATCCAGTCCATCAGTCCCTGTGCTGCTGCTTTCTCTTTTGTTTCCCAGGAGAAGTATCTCCAGTACTATCGTAAGAGTTCAGCCACTGAACCTTCACTGCTGCAGCCCAGTGTTCCCTCTAGTTTTTTCCATCCGTGGGCAGAATAAATTTTATGCACACAAAGGCATGTGAGAATGTGCACCACCAATAGAAACACAGGCTACGGACTGTGGGCACTCAGCTAATCAGCTGGTGGCACCTGAATCTCAAGTTCCCCACTTACAAGGAACACTGCTCCAGCCCCTCTGGGTGATTTGGTTAGTATTTGGTCCTTCATTATCTCCTGTGCTGAATTCTCCAGATTCCGTCGTGAGCCGTTTTCAGAGCCTTTCTGCTCAGCTGGCTGAACGCTCGGACCTGCTGCAGAAGTCCATCGCCCAGTCCCAGAGCGTCCAAGGAGGACTGGAGAATCTTCTGCAGTCGATGGCTGAGATTGAGCAGAGCCTGACAGGAGAGCAGCTGGCTTCCTTCTCGTCTCTCTCCATCCAAGAATCGCTCGCCACGCACACTGTGAGCTATTCTCTGAACTGTCTTTGTAAAGCGCCTGCGTTGGTAGACGGTTTCTCTATCTCCTCCAAACCTCTGAATCGTGCAGATGCTTTAAGACGTTTTGGGCTTTAATTTTATCCAATGTCCAAGTCATTTAAAACCAGAGCATTTGCTTCACCTGAATTCACTGCACCAGGAAATAGAACCACTGAAAGCATTTACCTGATTCCTCAAGTATTTAGCAGCGTTTAGATACCTTGCTGTAGCCTTGAGAGGCAGTTCCGGTCCAGAAGCAGTGCATGAGGGTAGAGTGAGTGTTAAGCGTGAGCAGAGGTAGGGAAAAGCCCAAGTCAGATACTAAGAGGAAGGAAGGCTTGGGGAGGACTGGGGATGAAAATATGCCACAAGAGTGTGTCTGGTTTGTCCAGAAATGTCTCTAGTTTTAAGGTTTCTAGTATCAGAGGACATCCCAGCCAGCAGGGCCAACAGATTCTGCAGGCCCAGGGCAAGGTGGGAGGGTGTCCCCGGTTCTGTTCCATGGAAGAGCCAGAGCCATGGTGGAAGGGGAGGGGCCAAGAGTGGAAGGGGGTGGGGCTTGGGGAAGTCAGCCACTGCCCCTACCCTCAGACCCATGCCCCTGCTGGCAGCCTGATCCCAGCTGGCTGACGGCAGTTTGGTTTTCTCACCGTGTTTCTGACTGCAGAAGCTGAAGCAGGACATTGCCCGGCAGAAGAGCAGCCTAGAAGCCACCCGCGAAATGGTAACTCGATTCCTGGCCACGGCCGACAGCGCCACAGCCTCAGCCCTGCAGAGCAAGCTGGGTGAGGTGACGGAGCATTTCGCCAGGCTGTGCCGGCAGCAGCAGGAGAAGGAGAGTGGGCTGAAGGGCCTCCTCCCCAAGGTGGAGCAGTACGAGCAGCTCTCTGAGAAGCTGCAGCAGTTCATGGAGAGCAGAGCTCGAATGCTGGCTTCAGGGAACCAGCCAGACCGAGACATTGCTCACTTCTCCCAGCAGATCCAGGTGAGAAGCGTTGAGGGTTCTTTTTTTTTTTTAAACCTAAAGAAGGACGGAGGCCCTGACTGAGGCTTTTCGGGGAGTCTTTACAGGCAGAAAGGAGGGATTTGTGCTGTGTAAATAACCCCCCATCTTCACCCCCCAGCCAGTGGGACCTGCAGCTCCAGTAGCCGTTTGCACAGCCATTGGTGAAAGAGAACGAAATGGGGACTGCAACGCTCTGCGTTCACCCCCCGCCCCCCGGTGCTAGATTAGAAAGACAGTTTTGCCCAGCCCAGCTGGCTGGGAGCTGAGATCTAATGGCGTGAGCTCTGACCAGTCGGACTGGACCAGTGCAAACACAGCACGACCTCGCTGGCTAAAAATCCCATTCCCGAACACTGCCACGTGTCTGAGAGTGGAATCGCTCCCCGAGGGCTGAAGCTCGGGGCCGGGGTTTCAAGCTTTTTTTTCTCGCGACTCAGTTGACGAAAGTTATTGATGCCGGCCGCTCACCATAATTCTGCCTCTTTCACTGGAGTGCAGGCTCCAGGCTGGGGTAGGGGAAAAGGGGTTTGGGTGCAGGTGGGGGAGCAATATTGTGGGAGACTCAGTACTGGGGCATGGGCTGATCTCTGGCAGCGTCCGGCGAGCAGCACGGCACAGGAGCTGAGGCAGGCTTCCTGCCTGTCCTGGCCCCTCTACTTCACTGCACCCTGGCTGCCCCCAGCAGCAGATCCAGCTCTTAGGTGGAGGTACACAAGTAGCTCTGTGTCCTCCCCTCCCTCCATCTCCATTGGCTGGAAATGGGCCAATGGGAGTGTGGAGCTGGTGTTCAGGGCAGGGGCATTGCACAGACCCCCTGTGGTAGCCCCCACCTAGTAGCCAGACTTCCTGCTGGCCGCTTCTGGGGTGCAGTGCCGTTCATGTGCTAGGCCAGGCGCACGAAGCCTGCCTCAGCACACCCCCACTGGTCACCCTACAGCAGGAGTGGGGAGTCTTTTGTGTCAGGGGCCACAGACCCATGGAAAAATAAGCCGGGGCCCACACAAGGGAGAAGCAAAAACACTCACATCACTCCCCTCGAGCTCTAGCCCACTTGGCTGAGGACTTCCCCTCAGGCCTGGACTAACTCTCCAGGGCTACGTCTACACTAGCCAAAAACTTAGAAATGGCCATGCAAATGGCCATTTCGAAGTTTACTAGTGAAGCGCTGAAATACATATTCAGCGCCTCATTAGCATGCGGGTGGCCACGGTGCTTCGCAATTGATGTGGCTCATCCAGACAGGGCTCCTTTTCAAAAGGACCCCGGCTACTTCAAAGTCCCCTTATTCCTATGAGCAGATGGAATAAGGGGACTTCGAAGTAGCCGGGGTCCTTTCGAAGACGAGCCGCACGGTGGTGAGCCACATCAATTGCGAAGTGCCCCGGCCGCCTGCATTCTAATGAGGCGCTGAATATGTATTTCAGCGCTTCATTAGTAAACTTCGAAATGGCCATTTGCATGGCCATTTCGAGGTTTTTGGCTAGTGTAGACATGGCCCAGGGGGCCTGGGCGTGGAGGTTATGTGCATCCCCCTAGGCTCTGGAATGGGGCCAGTAGTGAGGGGTTCAGTGTGTGGGAGTTGGCTGCAAGGGAGCAGGCTGGGATGGGTGTGGGAGGGAGGTCGCAAAAGCCATCTGGAGGGAGATGGGGGAGGAGTCTGGACAGGAGGGGTGGGGTGCAGGAGTGGGGTTGGAGTGCGGGCTCTGGGAGGTTGGGGTGTTCGGAGGTGGAGGTGCACCCCCGTGCGGTGAGGCAGGCACCGACCTGGAGCAGTTCCCGGTCGGGGGAAGCAGGCGGGTGGATCCTGGTGACCCTGGACTTGGAAGCACCACCGCCCGTGCCATGATCCCCTGCGAGCAAACGCCAGGACCGAGCTTCTCTGTGCTGCTGTCTTAGAGCGACTTCATCCCACCTGCCAGGCAGAGCCCGTGGGCTGGAATTGGGCCATGGGAATGGCAGTGCAGAGTGGGTGCCAGGCCTCAGCCCCTCTTGTCATTGCAGTGCCAGCAGTGGCTCACTCCATGGTGGGGAGGGGCCCTGAGCCTCACGGGTCAGATCCAGGCAAGCCCAAGATTCTTCCTGTAGCCCGTCTGCCGATGGTTCTGTCCTGTGTGGGATGTTAAGAAGTTGGTCAGCTTCAGGGACAATTCGTCTTGTTTCCCTGTAGATGGCAGGCTGCCTGTGCGCATTTCTCCTGTTGAAACCAGCGCAGGAGCTTCATCCCCACTCTTCTTTGTCCCGACAGGAGCTGAATTTAGAAATGAGGCAGCAGCAAGAGGACCTGGCTACTTTAGAGGGTCTGGCGGCAGAGCTGAGCACCTTTGGTTTCCCCGTAGGCTCCTCTCAGCACCAAGAGAAGGTTCAGAGCCTAAAACAGGATTTCGTACAGCTGCAGCAGACAGCAAAGGAGAAGTAAGACTTGAGATTACCTGTTCCAATCCTTCAGGGGCTATGCTGAACACATGTAAAAACACATGAAATAATTGTTCCTCTCTCCTCTGTGCTGTTGAGGCCTCAGTCAGAGTGCTGTATGCAGTTCTGGGCAGCGTATTTCAAGAAAGATGTGGGGAAATCGGAGGGGTCCAGAGGAAAGCAACAAAAATGATGAAAGGTCTAGAAAACATGGCCTCGGAGGGAAGATTGAAAGAACTGGGTTGGTTGAGTTTGGAAGAGAGAAGGCTGAGGGGACATGATAGCAGCTTTCAAGCACCTAAAAGGGTGTTAAAAGGAGGAGAGAGAAAAATTGTTCTCCTTCACATCTGAGCATAGGACAAGAAGCAATGGGCTTAAATTGCGACAAGGGAGGTTGAGGTCGGACATTAGGAAGTTTTTCCTAACTGTCAGGGTGGTTAAGCACTGGAATAAATTGCCTGGAAGGGTTGTGGAATCTCCATCACTGGAGATATTTAAGAGCAGGTTAGACAGACATCTGTCAGGGATGGTCCAGATGGTGCTTTCTCCTGCCGTGAGTGCAGGGGGCCGGACTTGATAACTTCTCCAGGTGCCTTCCAGTTCTAGTATTCTGTGATTTAGATATTGGCATAGAAAGTACGCTTACTAAGTTTGCAGATGTTACCAAGTTGGGAGAGGTTGCAACTTCTTTGGAGGACAGGGTCATAATTCAAAATGATCTGGATAAATTGGAGAAATGGTCTGAGGTAAACAGGATGAAGTTTAATAAGGACAAATGCAAAGTGCTCCACTTAGGAAGGAACTATCAGTTTCACACATACAGAATAGGGAGAGACTGTCTAGGAACGACTACAGGAGAAAGGGGTCTAGGGATTATAGTGGACCACAAGCTAAATATGAGTCAACAGTGTGATGCTGTTGCAAAAAAAGCAAACATGATTCTGGGATGCATTAACAGGTGTGTTGTGAACAAGACATGAGAAGTCATTCTTCCGCTCTACTCTGAGCTGGTTAGGCCTCAGCTGGAGTATTGTGTCCAGTTCTGGGCACCGCAGTTCAAAAAAGATGTGGAGAAACTAGAGCGGGTCCAGAAAAGAGCGACAAGAATGATTAAAGGTCTAGAGAATGTGACCTATGAAAAAAGGTTGAAAGAATTGGGCTTGTTTAGTTTGGAAAAGAGAAGATTGAGGGGAGACATGATAGCGGTTTTCAGGTATCTAAAAGGGAGTCATAAGGAGGGAGGAGAAAACTTGTTCTTCTTGGCCTCTGAGGATAGAAGAAGAGGCAACGGGCTTAAACTGCAGCAAGGGAGGTTTAGGTTGGACATTAGGAAAAAGTTCCTGACTGTCAAGGTGGTCAAAGAGTGGAATAAATTGCCAAGGGAGGTGGTGGAATCTCCATCGCTGGAGATATTTAAGAACAGGTTAGATTTCTATCAGGGATGGTTTAGACAGTACTTGGTCCTGCCATTGGGGCAGGGGGCTGGACTCGATGGCCTCTCGAGGTCCCTTCCAGTCCTAGTGTTCTATGATTCTATCAGAGGACGTGCTTCTCATGATGCTGTTACTTAGCAATTAGGAGAGAACCCCCCCAGGGTTTCATTTTTGCTTCGGGGACCATACATTAACTTCTATCTCTGCTGTCCTCCTACACTGCAGAACTTAATGCCGTCATCTCTCAGTGACATTTCAGAAAAGCGTGGCTGGAGGCGTTGTGCAAATTTGTATGCTGCAAGAGTCTCTGCCTCGTGCTTTCTCAGCATGCAGGGCCTGCCGCAAATTAAACACGCTCCTGAGCAGATTGCTGTATTGTGGCAGAGGGTTATTGGCCAGTGAACGAGTGACAGTTCTTAGTTGCAGAAGGAACCCCTTGGCTTTGCCTAGCCTGAGGGAGTTGGGACAATGCGGGGCCTATCTATGGTGAGCAGACAGCATCAAAACAGGGGTAAGCTGGAGCAGTGGGTCCCAGCCTATCCGGTAACATGGCACACTTCAATGAGACAAACAGTTCCACGGCACACCCGCTTTTTTCAGCTGAATCGATTGCTCATAAACATCACATTTACTTACCTTTACTATGGTTACAGTCTTACTAGAGAGGTTTGCAACATAATAGTTCAACCAAGAAGCTGAACAAGGGCCAAATGCATTGAATAGTTTCAAATCCACCACAGAATATGCCATCTTAGACAGCGAGCACAGATGCATTTTCAAAATCGGCTCAATGCCATGCTGGGGATGTTGAGTAAATGAGTCACTACTGCAAGCAGGCTCCCTTCCTGCCAGCCCCTGGGAGCCAGGGCATGGCATTTAAAGCAACATGCTCCCCGCCCCCCCCCCACCCGTTGTCCCGCCATGATTATGAACACCGAAAAATTTCATGCTTTCAACAACAACAGGAAGTTCCGTGGCACCTTATAAACTAACGGATATTTTGGAGCATAAGCTTTTGTGGGCAAAGACCTTTCAATACAGGCCTTATACGGTACCCCATATGGGTGGGTAGATACCCTGTGAACAATGTATTTGATGTAGTGAGTTTGTCAGGTCTAAGACGAAAGGAGTTTTCAAGTATCTGGGGATCCTTTGCCAAGGTGCCTTTGTGTTGCAAAGCATTTCAGTATTGGTAGTTCTGTCTTTGAGTGTTGCAGCTGGCTCTCTAAAGGAGCGGTGGTTGCTAATAGACACAGATAGGCAGACTCTTCCTCCTTTTTTCCAGCTGTTTTTACCAGGCCCATTCTTTTGGTTTGTGGTGCTTGAGGTGGGAGGGGAGGGGAGGAGGAGGAACGGCTGCTCCATGGGGGAGGCAGGAGCAGGGTAAGACGACACAGGTGAAGGAACTGGGGTGGGGGTGCTGCAGCACCCCCATATTTCAGGTGCATTCCCAGCTTCCACCCTCCCTATATCCAGGGTCTCACCTGTGAAGAAGGCAGCTGTGTTAGGGTGCCACTACATTTCTTGCCCCAAACAGCTGCACGTTCTGTGTATGCCAAAGGACGGCTCTGCTTTTTACAGCCAGGCTCCTCTCTCCGATGGTGGCCCTGAGCCATGTTCAAGTAGCTGAAAGAAAGGAACCAAATCCAACCCCCCTGTGACCTGCCCACTCATTACAGGGCACTAATAGGTGCTCTGTGCAGACAATGGGTTCACAACTACTAAATGGACTTAACCAAGAACACGAGTCTGGAGCGCTAGGAGACAAGACATCTGCCACACCAAAATCATTGACTTCAGCCAGTAATTCCCAGCCTGTTCACTAGTGGGGATCCCCCGTCAACCCCACTCAAAAGCATTCACAGATCCCCATCAAAACCAATTCTAGCCACTACGTATACTTCATTAAGTAAAAGAGGAAGCTACAACGTAGATTTTCGGACGGCCTTTCATAATGTTATTGGAAGAGATTTAAGTTAAAAATACTCATTGATTGCGACTTTTGCCATTTATTTAAAACTTATTTTCTATTTTGTTTTTATTTTTTCCATGGATCCCTTGCATTACTGGGGTCCACGGACCACTGATTTAAGCAAACTTTATCAGCGAGCAGAGAGGCAACGTTGCTATAGCCACGTTCTTGGCTGCTAGTGAACGCTGTTGCTATGCAACAAAAAAAAAAAAAACAACCCCAAGATCTTGGAGGCAATGGTGTCCTCAGTGCAGGCTGTGGTCATTGCAAAGCAAGGCACGAGCTGCTAACTCTCTCCGCCTTTTCACTCTTAGAGAAAAGGACGCCTCGTCTTGCCAGGAACAATTGGACGAGTTCCGAAAGTTGGTCGGAGCTGTAAAGAAGTGGCTGAAGGAAAGCGAAGGGAATGTGCCCTCTGCAGAGACCTCCCTGGGCACCCAGGAGCTGGAAAATCGCATGCAGCAAATCAAGGTGGGCCGAGAGAGCTGAAACGCTCGCAGGAGTTGATGTGGAAACCAAAGAAGCCTGTAATGACTTGCAGGACATGGTCCTGTGAGCTCTTTTATGCTTCTATGAGCCCAGCTATGCCTGGGCCTGCAAGCGCTTAAGCGCGAGGATGGTAGTAGTGGATCTTGGTGCAGTGGTGTCTGATAACTGGGGCTTTACTTGCTGTCCAAGAGCCCTGCCTGCAGGGGGGGCTGTCGAGAGATGCTGCTGTCAGTCACACACATCGCTATGGGCTCTCATGCTTTCAAACCTTCAACGCACAGTGAAACCTAGGCAGAGTCTCGTATTCATTTCTAAACAAAAACCAACTGCTCCTCTGGAAAGCAGAGGAATTGGGGAGGGGCAGCCCCTCTTCTGACCCCTTGCCAAAATTCTGAAGGAACCAAAATCCTGCATCACCCTTGAAATTCCTATCCTATCACTTGAGCTCTCTCCTCCTTCTCTGGGTCAAGTGACACCTTAAAGCAAGAGGTGTTGAGGGCTGTGATTCAGAAGGAGTGCAATATCCCAGTCGCTCGCCTGTAGCTGTCTTATCTCAGACAGAAATATACCAGCTGTCTGAGCTACAGAATTAGGCGAGGCAGTGTAAAGGGCTGGACAGTGTGTAGGATAGTAGGGAGGGTCCTCAGAACTGTAATTTAAAGAGAGACCCACTAATTTGCAAATATAATATACTGCTTAATTACTCTGTAACTGGTTAATTGTGAAGAATCCTCCCGCTGACATAATATAGAGGGACTCTCTTAAGCTGCTGTTTAACAACAACTCACTTTATTCTCTGGGACTTAGTGAGCCAGCCTGTGAATTAGACCGCTGAGCAAGCTACAGCTGGATCCTGCATGGTATTAGAGAAATACTCATAGCGCAGAGAGAGAGAGAGACAGACACACACAGCCGTAGTCCCCTGAAGAATGTGCTTGAGTATGAGCAGCAGTGATACTTTCAGTCGTCAGCCCTCTGATGTGAGAAATATTATCATGTAGGATGCTAGTAACTGACCCTTCTCTTTTCATAGGTTCTCCTGGATGAATGGAGGGGAAAGGGGGCCCAGGTGGAGAAAATCAATTGCAAAGGGACTGCACTAGAGAATTTGATTGTAGAAATCACAGCCCCCGATGCCCAATCAAAAACAGGTGAGTTACAGCTCTGCTGCCCAGACGATACCTTGAATGGCCTTGGGGAGTAGCGGTTGTTTTACTCACTCTTGTTTGCCTTTGTTGTGCTTCAGGTGTATTTTTATTTAAACCATCATCTATTAGAAAACGACTTTACATGTATTACAAAGCGAAAGTAAAGGAGCCGGCAGTAAGCTGTGTACTTGAGCCTTGCTACAAGGTGTTCAGGGGGGATTGTCTGTCTGTCTGTCTCTGTCTGTCTGTCGTATGTGGAAATGATCATAAATACCTAACTGCTGTTTTCCATTTTGAGAAGTGACTCCTGTTCACGCTGGGCTTTTAGCATTGCCGTAACAGCTGCACCCACATAAGATCACAGCCCCTAAACTAAGCAGGGATTGCCTCATTAGCATTGGGATGAGACTTCTCCAAAGAACATAAGGGAAAATGCTACAGGCTGTAGTCCTCCTGCTTCCATAGGTGGCACTCTAAGGCTACATCTGTGCTATAAATTAGTGGTGTGATTCCTCTGCTCCTGTACATGTACGCGAGCTCTCCCAGAGCTATTGTGAACCTAAATTGCAGGGTAGCCACAGTAATACAGCTGGGGACAGTGGAGGTGTGTACTGTGTACATACCCCTTCTCCCGTTTCAGGTAACTTTGTCCTCTGTGCGGCTTGGCCGTTTGTCACTAGCCAGGCTACTGTAGCGATGCTGCTACTTACGTTAGGTTATATGCCTCACTCACTCATACTGTGACCTAGCCCAGGACTGGGTACTAAATGAGTTCACTAGCATGGCGCTAAAATAATGCTGGGAGGTGCTTTCTTTCAGATACAGTATCCGTTGGGTGTGTTGGCTGCTTCTCTGATTACTTAAGATCCCACAGCAACAGTTAGGGGACTTAACTCCAGCTTCCTGACTATATTCTAAATCAGGAATTACCTTCCGCCAGCCAAACAACCTTGATGGGAGTTTCACTTGGAGAAGTTACTTGCTTCCCAAATAGGTTGTATAATGTTGCTGACAGAGCTACTGCCTTCTGCCTCGGCAGAGAGGTGGCTGAATGGAAGCAATCGGAGAGCAATCATGGACCCGGGGAAAGATTTTGAGAGGTTGCAATCTGCTGTGTAAAGGGACATGATAATCTTTGTGATGCTGAGTGTTTCTGGCTGCTTACATCTAGTGGACACAGACTTGCTGTGTGAGGCAGGGAACTGGAATCTAATCCAAGCCCATTCGCAGAGTTACTGTTGTGAGCTCTGGGGAACTTCACAGTTACGCCACTTCTAAACCTTCCTTTTACGAGTCATGGTAGGAAATGGGGTAGGGAGCATTAGCTTCAGAGACTCGCAGCTATTCTGTTTTCAACTGCAGGTTGAACTTGTTTAGTCCAGCACTCTGGTCCAGGAACGTCCATGGTCTAGCTTGATTTCAGTAGCTGATGTTCACTTATCATGAAATCATAGATCACTAGAGCTGGAAGGGACCTTGAGAGGTCATCAAGTTCAGTTGCTTGCCCTCTTGGCAGGACCAAGCACCCATCAGACCATCCCTGATACATGTCTGTCTAACCTGCTCTTAAAAATCTCCAGCAATGGAGATTCCAGTGTTTAACCACCCTGACAGTTAGGAACCTTTTCCTAGTGTCTAGTCTAAACCTCACTTGCTGCAGTTTAAACCCATTGCTCCTTGTCCTATCTTCAGAGATCAAGGAGAACAATTTTTCTCTCTCCTCCTTGTAACCCTCTTTGAGGTACTCAAAAACTGATATCGTACCCCCTCTGTCTTCTCTTTTCTAAACTAAACAAGCCCATTTCTTTCAGTCGTCCCTCACAGCTCATGTTCTCTAGACCTTTAATCACTCTTGTTGCTCTTCTCTGGACCTTCTCCAATTTCTCCACGTCTTTCTTGAAATGTGGTGCCCAGAACTGGACACAATACTCCAATTGATGTCTAATCGGTGCTGAGTAGGGTGGAAGAATGACTTCTTGTGCCTTGCTCACAAGTTTTCCGCGATCCCATAAAGCTTGTTTATGTACGCCAGCCCAGTTCTGTGCTGTTTAGCTCTCATTTATCCATAAATATCTTCAAAGAGCCCAGTAAGAAGTGGACATATTCGTAATGCTGCTAAACAATATTGACTTCCCACGATTTGGCAAATTCTCTGGTTTGGCAATAGCCAGGTCCTGAAGGTGCTGAACCAGAGAGGTTCAGCCTGTACTTGGAATTAGAAGAGAGTGTGATAAAATAAAAAGATAAAAATCAAGAATGATTCAGTCTTAGCTGTGAGGAGTGGGGGATATCTGGTGCTGAGCTCTTAATGTTAGGCATTCATGAGGTATGTGGCTTTATGGAGCTGAAAGGAATAAACCCCTTCAAAATGGCATGAATTTCCTTAGTGGCTGACTAGGTTCATCTCGTGGGAGCTCTGTTGTCTTGTGCTTTGTTTAATTTGCTCATGTTCAGGGTTTGTTGTTATTTTTGACATGATGCCCATTGTCAACAGTGGACAGCTGGAAACGTTTGGGCCAGAGCTGAGTGTGTACGTTCATTGGTAATATGTCTGTATTCCTAACACGTTTGTCTTGTCCTCTGTTTGTCTCTCTGTCCCTTGCTCAGGTTCTGGGCTGCCCGCTCTAGGAGTGTTACTAGGCAGCGTAAATGGATACCACACCTGCAAAGGTGAGAGCACCAATTCTCTGTTGCAACAGAAAGCTTTGTCTGTGTGTGTATTTATGTTTCCATCGATGCATGATAATAGTGGTCCGTATGGATGTTCACCTGGCAGATAAAAATTGCAATGTGATGCTGTTGGAATCCTATAGCAAGTGAACCCATAAATAGCTGTCATACATCTCTGCAGCACTGTGTAGTAACAAGAATGGTGCTAGGGGGGTGGGCAGCTTACTGTGATGTAAGATTTAGGACAGACCAAAGCAGTGAAATGACAGAAAGGAAATCCAGCTTCTGAAAGTGACAATAACCTGGCCCCTGGTCTGCTGATGATATTGAGCTGAGAAGTGGGAGATTGTTTTCAGAAGTGCTGTGAGGGGTCTTGGTGCTGAGGAGCTGAAGCTGGAATTTTAAGTGTGACTTAAATCACTTGTTAGCTGCTGTGAGTTCATTGACTTGCCAAGATAACAGATATAAAAAGTTGAACTTGAACTGTGCAAGGTGGATTAAATGTGATCCTGTTAGCATGAGGGTATGAGAGGCATGAAGCTAATTTAATGGGAAGTGATTTGCTTTGTTTGACAAACTGTCCATCTCCATACATGAGGCAAGAGAGTAGGCCTCTGGCAGTACAGAGGGTGATAGCCGGACATCTCAGGTCTTCAGTAGATGGAAGGACAGAGATCCTAGACTCTCATGCCCTGACACTCGCAGCCAGGGTGAATGTTGCCCAGAATTCTCAGTGGCAGCAGTCTAGGTAGGACTGGTGTTGCTGTTCTTGCACTCAGGTTTTTTTCTTTGTCATTAGATTTGACTGAGCTCCAGTGCGACATGTCTGATGTGAACCAGCAGTACGAGGGACTTGGCACAGCCTTGCGAGAACGCCAGGAACAGCTGTCAGCCATGCTGGAGAAGATGCAAGAAGTCCAAGAGGAGGCAAGTTCTGTGTTGAAGTGGCTGGACTCAAAGGAACGTACCTTGTCAGCACTGGAAGCCTCTTCCTCGCCTACAAAAACGGAAACCGTGAGAGCCCAGGCTGAGCATAACAAGGTAACTTGTCTCTCTGAATGGGAATAAGGACTGAGTTTGTCACAGCGACTTAGTCATTTTCTGAGACGTCCTTTAGTTCGCTGAGCTGGGAGGAACCAACGAAGGCCTCTTTGCAGAGCATATTTCTTTTTGGGCGTGCAGGTGCTTAAAGGCAGCGTGAACATGCATGTCCGAGAAAAGACTAATGGGGGACGCACATGTCTTTAAATGTGTCGAACTGTTAGGAAGAGAACTGTGCTCACTTGTTCTCTGTGCCAGCTGAGAGTAGGACAAGCAGGAATCAACTAAAGCCTGGGTCTGTACTAGATGATGAGGACAGCTTAGCTACATCGCGCAGGGCAGTGAAAAGTCCATACCCTAAGAGGCATTGAGCTAACCTAAATCACCATATAGGCAGCACTAGTTCAATAGAAGAATTCTTCCATCAGCCTAGCCACAGCCTCTCAAGCAGGTGCATTACCTACGTCGTTGGGAGAATGCATTCTGCTGGTGTAGTTAGTGTCCACACTGAAATGCTATGGTAGCGCACTATGCTGCTGTAGCATTTTAAGTGTAGACATACCCTTACGTGCAACAAGGAAGATTTAGGATATTAGGAGAAGCTGTGGAAATAAAGCCAGCTTAGACTGTAGACTAAGCCTTCAAACAGTTTGAGAGAGGCTGCAGAATCCCAGGCAGAGGAAGTTTTTAAGAACAGGTTAGAAAAGTGCCTTTCAGGGATGATTGAGTATTATAATCCTGCCTCGGCGTGCGGGGCATGGACTAGACAACCTCTTGAGGTTGCTTCCAGGCCTCCTCTCTGTGGCGAGCTTCACCCTTTTCGATATTTTAGACCTATCATTTATGCACAGTTGGCTCTGTGAAAAAAGCTTATAATGTTTAGCACCAGTTTTGAGGTCATTCCACATTCAATGGGAAAACAACCCAGTTTTAGGTTGCACTGAGAAAGATGAACTTTTCATTTCTTCTATTCTTGAGGCCCAAGGGAGCTCTCAGCATTAGTCATTATATGAAATGATGCCATAAAAGTCCAAAGACAAAGCCTTGTGCAACTCCAATTGTACCTACTTTCTTCCTTCAAACTGTAGCCCATCTCAAAATTATTTTCTTCCTAGGCATTCCTGGCTGAGTTGGAACAGAATTCAGGAAAGATCCAGAAAGTAAAGGAAGCACTTTCCGGATTGCTGGAGAATTATCCTGACTCTCCAGAAGCAGCAAACTGGAAGAAGATGCTGGATGACCTCAGTAAGTACCGTAGAGACTTAGCTTGACTTTTAAATGTCTCCTAACCTCCCATAAAGGATGGTTTCCATTTCCAGGCCAATTCCAAAACTCAGAGTACAACAAGCTGTCTGGCCTGCTAGGATTTTTTCAGGGTGAGCATTATCTCAGTGAATGACATCTGCACGATGGCTCTGAGGTTACATCTACACCGACTATGGAAGATCGACCGCTCAGGGTTGATCTTCTGGGGCACGGTTTCACGCACGTGCAAAATGGCGCATTCTGGGGTCACCATTGACTCCGGAACTCTTCACGAGCCGTGAGGATTTAAGAAGGTGGATGGGAGGAGCCCTCCCGTCAACCTTCTGCCATGAAGACAGGCACGGAAGTCGATGGCTAAAATTCCGTATCAGCTGTCGACCTTCCAGGTGAGTATAGACTCAGCCTAAGGCTCGGAGAGTTTGTTTTCATAAGTTACCTTAAAAAAATACCCTGCCTTAAAATCAGTTGAGTGCTTTAAAAAAATAAAAGCCTCGTTGCTCCAAGTGAAATTTGAACATTACCTAGAATACTTGAGTTACTCAAATGATCACATGAGCATGCGTTTGAAAAAGAAAATTTTAAAACTTGCTAGAAATGACGTGCATGCACAGGGTGTCTTCACCCAAAGCTTCCTGGAAGGGTTGGCAAAAATGGATTTACATTACATTATGTTTTGTCTCAAAGATGGAACCTGAAGCAGAGAGAAGTTAAATGGCTCGCCCAGGGACTGGGCAACTCAGAGGCAGTTGCAGATGCAGTGTAGCTCTCCTGCTTCCACATTTCCTGTCCTAACCACAGTAGTTAGAAATGGATAATATGTTGTTAGCTGTGGCTGTATCAAATATTACACTGATATATCACACTAGAGTCCTCACTTTAAGATGGGAAGATTTCCACTGATAAATTACTAACAAGGAAATGAAAAAACCTGCGAAATCAAGTGGCAGGTTCCCTAGTAACAGTAAAACTTCCAGCTATTTCATTTCCTCTTTTCAGACGCCAGGTGGGCAAGAGCCAATCAGGTGACAGCAGAGCGGCAGCAGAAGTTGGAGAAATCAGCAAACCAACTAGAAAGCTTCCAGGCAGCTGAAGGTCAGCTGCGCCCATGGCTGATGGAGAAGGAGCTGATGATGAGTGTTCTGGGACCCCTTTCCATTGACCCTAACATGCTGAATGCCCAAAAACAGCAGGTCCAGGTGAGATAGGGTCTCCTTTCTAGGTTAAACAATGAAGAGGATTGGGCAGAGATGGGTGTCAGCATTTGCACTAATATTTTCCATCCATGGGCAGAATAAATTTTGTTATGTAGACCAAAGCATATGTGGATATGCACCACCAATGAAAACACACACTACTTGCTGGCTGTGAGTGTTCTGCTAATAAGGCGGGCAGCACCTGAATGTCTCCTGAGTAGCCACCCAAGCACTCAGCTTACAGGGAACACTGGTGGGTATGTCTGTGTTCACGCTCCGGCTGCAGAGCATGCACCCTTAGATTTTGTCCGTGCAAACCAGCTGGCTTGTAAATCTACCTTGTACTAATGTGCCATGTACTAAGCGTCCGTGTGGACAAGCACTACTGGCTCCTTAGTAGGTGTCGATCTAATCCTGTTTCAGAGCGGGGGGAATCAAAGAGGGCTAAGGAACTGCTAGTTTGCATCAGCGAAGTCCACTAGGCACTTAGGGCAAGACCGACTCTTGTGGGATAGATTTACACCCCAGCTGGCTGCAGGCTGAATATTCATGTGGGGACACTCTGGGTATCCAGACCTCACTTCTTTTTTAGCAGTCTGGTCCTGTCTATACCACGTTGTACCAAAGCATTGGTCTGACATCTCTTCTCACAGAGACACACCGTGCAATGGAAACCGGTGTAATTTTTGATCTCTGTTCTGTGCCCAAGGTTCCAGAATTGAGTGCTCCATTTAAAAAAGAATCAGTTTCACTCTCTAAGGGTATGTTTACACTGTATCAGACGCTGGATCCTGAAATTGTAACTCTGTGTCTAGGATTTTGAAATACTCGGCGCGCTGTTTCAGCATCACTGTACCCCTCGTTGAGAGAGAAGTAAGCGATGCCTTGAAATAGTGCTGCGTAGACAGTGCCCAATCCCAAAATACCCAATTTCGAAATTAACTCGAGATAAGATATGCTACTGGCATAGCGCAAATTGCGTATCTTATTTTGAGTTAGGGGCACAGTGCGGATATAGCCTAAGAGACACCCATGTTAAATATACAGATGAACTGACAGCCAGAGGGGGCCCCTGGGCAAGGCGTGTATGTGTGGCAGTGCAGAGGGGCTTGCTCTGTGCTCCTGGAAGGGACAGGGGCAGTCAGCTCTCAGGCCTCCTGCAGCACACTACACGGGCTCCAGGCAGCTCTCTGGCAGTGATTTAAAGGGCCCAGGGCAACTGTGCTCCTTGCCTGCACCTGTTGGCAGGCCTGATACTAAACCGGTGTCTGGAAAATGCTCGTCCATATGCATGAGAGCCTTCCTACCTTCTCTCTGTGTGTCTTCTAGTTACTAACCAGATTGCTAATTATCAGAGGGGTAGCCGTGTTAGTCTGGATCTGTAGCAGCAACGAAGGGTCCTGTGGCACCTTATAGACTAACAGAAAAGTTTAGAGCATGAGCTTTCGTGAGTTAACTCACTTCTTCAGATGCAGAAGTGAGTTAACTCACGAAAGCTCATGCTCTAAACTTTTCTGTTAGTCTATAAGGTGCCACAGGACCCTTCGTTGCTGCTACAGATTGCTAATATGTCTGTAATCAGCCAAGCTGCAAAGAAAAATATCCAAGTTAATATATTTATATCTCCTTGACTCACTGCTTTATTTTGTGTTGAACGGCAGTAGGACAAATAAGGGAGAGAAGTGAAATGCTCTGTGGATGTAATCACAGAGGCTTCCAAATTCTGATAAACTGAAATGTTATAAACAGATCCTTGCTGTCTCCTTGCACTTCTGTCCCAGGGATTTCTTGGTTTGTTCAAGTGATTCTGTAGATAGGTTAAAGCTACCAGAGGTCTGTTCTGTTTTGACAATGTGTATTCGGTGCTGTCACACTTATACAAACACTTCTATATTATTTCTGTTCCAGTTTATGCTGAAAGAATTTGAAGCTCGCAGACAGCAGCACGAACAGCTGAACCAGGCAGCTCAGGGGATACTGACCAGTCCTGGAGATGTTTCTCCACCATCAAACCAAGTGCAGGAGCAGCTCCAAGGGGTGAATCAGAAATGGACCGAGTTAACCAAAAGGCTCAACTGCCGTTCCAGCCAGATTGACCAAGCCATTGTCAAGAGCACCCAGTACCAAGAGCTGCTGCAGGGGTTGTCTGAGAAGGTAAAGGCGGTTGGGCAGCAACTCAGCAGCCAGTCTGCCATCAGCACACAGCCAGATGCAGTGAAGCAGCAGCTGGAGGAAACCAGTGAAATTCGGTCTGACCTGGGGCAGTTGGAAGAGGAGATCGTGGAGGCTCAGATGCTGTGTGATGAGCTGTCTGCTCTGATTGGAGAGCAGTACCTCAAGGATGAGCTGAGAAAACGTCTAGAGACGGTGGCTTTCCCTCTCAAAGGCTTGGAAGACCTTGCAGGTGAGACCCCATGAAGCACCTGATAGGGGAGTTCTCGGACTTCTGTGCAGTCACTGTGCTTTTAAGAGTAGCAAGGAAGGGCTTTTCCACAGTTCTGTAAAGGGCTTAATCAGAAGTGCTTTGTGGTGTGCCAAGTACGGGGTATGGTTTTGATTCCCACACGGTGCCACCAAGGGCAGGAAATTGAACAGAGGAATTGGTTCATTACAAGGGTAGGACTCATTTGACCAACCTGCAGCGTGAGACAGCTCCTCCTCTAGCTTGGTGGATCCTGTGCCTTCGGGCAGATTAGTTGCCTCAGAGGCTCATGACAGCACTCAGTTTAGACATCAGATTACTGTTTGGTGAGGTACTGCCATCGTTGGCCAGCACAAGGAAAAGAAAGGAGACCAAATTCCATAGTGTCTGCTGCCCCACCAAGTGATTTGGGCAGGACAAACCCCTCCACCAAAACCAGTTCTTCTCCCGTGAACATAAGAACGGCCATACAGGGTCAGACCAAAGGTCCATCGAACCCAGTATTGTCTTCCAACAGTGGCCACTGCCTGATGCCCCAGAGAGAGTGAAAAAGGAATCACGGTGATCCCTCTCCTGTCATCCATTTCCAGTCTCTGACAAACAGAGGCTAGGGACACCATTCCTACCCAACCTTGCTAATAGCCATTGATGGACCTAACGTCCATGAATTTATGCAATTCTTTTTTGAACTCTGTTAAAGTCTTGGTCTTCACAACCTCCTCTGGCGAGGAGTTCCACAGGTTGACTGTGCGCTGTGTGAAGAAAAACTTCCTTTAGTTAGTTTTAAACCTACTGCCTATTCATTTCATTTGGGGATCCCTAGTTCTTATGTTACAGGAGCAAGTAAATAACTTTTCCTTTTTCACTTTTTCCACACCAGTCATGATCTTATAGACATCTACAATATCCTCTCTTAGTCTTCTCTTTGCTAAGCTGAAAAGCCCCAGTCTTTTTAATCTCTCTTCACATGGCACCCATTCCAAAACCCTGTGCTGGATAGGGGATGGGACTCCAGCCCAGGGACCCTGTGTTAGCCGCTGACTGCAATGTCTCCAGCGTCAGTTGTATGACAGCTACTTTTCCCTGGACCACCTCCCTACGACCTTCCCCTGCACCCTCTTTACAGCAGGCTGATACCTTCTCGCCTTTGCTCCTCTCAGAATCTCACAGCTCCTTTTCTCATCCACCCCTGCCACACACTGGCCGTGTCTACACTAGCCAAAAACTTCGAAATGGCCATGCAAATGGCCATTTTGAAGTTTACTAATGAAGTCCTGAAATACATATTCAGCGCTTCATTAGCATGCAGGCCGCTGCGGCACTTCGAAATTGACGCAGCTCGCCACCGTGCGGCTCGTCCAGACGGGGCTCCTTTTCGAAAGGATCCCGCCTACTTCGAAGTCCCCTTAGTCCCATCTGCTCATAGGAATAAGGAGACTTCACAGTAGACACGTGTAGACACGGCCACTGAGCCAACAGAAGAGGAGCCTTTTCAGAACCAATATCAGCTGATTCTTCATTGGCTCCAGTTGTCCTAACTGATGTGACTGCCTTGATTGATGCTCGCAGGCTCCTGCTGGTTCTGGATAAGCCCTTGCTGGTTTACTCTGGGAACAGAGACCTATTTAACCTAGGGCTAATATATTTCCCTTCTGTCCCTCTCTACTATAGCCTTCTGGCTGGACTCTGTCATGTTACGCAATCTGATTTTAAGAGTGGTGTTGACTGAGTGTGAAAAGAATCTGGCCCCAATCTCCTGTATGTGAAGAGGGGAAAGTGGGTTGAATCTGGAGCCCTCCTAGCCAAAAGTCACCCCCACTCCGTTTTGTTATTGTCTCCTAACTGTTCTGCAGAAGTTCATAGCCTGAGGAATGAAAGGCTCTTGATGCGCCAGGGGAGGAATTTGTTCCCATTAATCAGATGTAGCTTGCGCATTCAAGCCATTTTAAAAACAATTTCACCTAGCTGATTAGATTCCATCTGAATGGTTCCTGTCTAATCTTATCTCTGTTTCAGCTGACCGGATGAATCGACTGCAGACCGCACTCGCAAGCTCCCAGCAGTTCCAGCACATGTTTGACGAGCTTAGGGCCTGGCTGGATGACAAACTGTGCCAGCAAGGCCAGAGCCGGCCTATTTCTGCCAAACTAGAGAGGTTGCAGAGTCAGATCCAGGAGCAAGAAGAGTTCCAGAAGAATCTCAACCAGCATAGTGGCTCCTATGAGATGATTGTGGCCGAGGGAGAGTCTCTGCTTCTCTCTGTCCAGCCTGGGGAGGAAAAGACTGCCCTGCAAAGCCAGCTAGTTAGCCTTAGAACCCATTGGGATGACCTGAGCAAGCAGGTCACTGACAGAAACTCCCGACTCAAGGACTGTTTGCAGAAGGCCCAGAAATACCAACGGCACGTGGAAGACCTCCTTCCTTGGGTCGAGGACTGCAGGGCAAAGATGTCGGAGCTGGAAGTGACTCTGGATCCCGTGCAGCTAGAGGCGACCCTTCTGAGGTCCAAGGCGATGCTCACGGATGTGGAGAAGCGCCGCTCCCTCCTGGAGATGCTGAACAGTGCTGCTGACGTCCTGATAGAAGCCTGTCAGACAGATGAAGATGAGGTTCGGGATGAGAAGGCTGGGATCAATCAAAAGATGGATGCCATTACAGAAGAGCTGCAAGCCAAGACAGGGTCCATTGAGGAAATGTCACAAAGGCTAAAGGAGTTCCAAGAAAACTTGAAGAACATTGAGAAGAAGCTGGAAGGGGCAAAGCATCAACTAGAAATCTATGATGCTCTAGGACCTCAAGCCTGCAGCAGTAAGAACTTGGAGAAGTTGAGGGCTCAGCAGGAAGTGCTGCAGGCCCTGGAGCCTCAGGTGGATTATCTAAAAAACTTCACGCAAGGTCTGGTGGAAGATGCTCCCGCTGGGTCTGACTGTTCCCAGCTGTTACGGCAAGCTGAGGATTCCCAGCAGGACTTTAACAGGGTGAAAGAAAAAGTAAACGAATGCTGCGCGCTGATGGAGACCAAGCTGGAAGGAATCGGCCAGTTTAATAACCACGTACGGGAAATGTTCTCGCAGCTGGCAGATCTAGATGATGAACTTGATAGCATGGGTGCCATCGGGAGAGACATCGACAGTCTTCAGTCACAAGCTGAGGATGTTCGTATGTTCCTGAGCAGGCTACAGGTGCTCAAGTTGGACATTGAAGCCTCTGAACAGGAATGCAGGCAAATGCTGGAGGATGAAGGAAGCCCTGACTTGTTAGGGCTAAAACGTGAGCTGGAGACTCTTAATAAGCAATGCAGTAAGCTGACCGAAAGGGGCAAAAATCGCCAAGAGCAGGTAGAACTGACACTCTCTCGAGTCGAGGACTTTTACAACACCTTGAAGGAGCTGAATCAGATGACAACGGCAGCAGAGGAGAACGAGGCGCTGCAGTGGATTGTAGGGACGGAGGTGGAAACCATCAATCAGCAGTTGGCAGATTTCAAGGTGAGCATTCCCAAGGCAGGGTTTTTTTTAAAATGGCATGTGCTGGTTAAAGTTCCATGTGCGGTTTGACCTGCTCTCTTCTGCTGTCCTGAAGCAAGTGTGTTCCTTGCAGAATTCATACATCTTTCTTGCTAACATGCTGCCTGGTGCTGTTTGAGGCAGAGGATCTCTGCCATTTAAGAGCTGAGTATCTGGAAGGAAAAGTTGATAACTCTCTTGCTGATTTTATGGTTGGAGTTGTCCCTTGTCTTCTCCTCACCCAACCTCCCACTGTGCAGAATATCTGAACATCCCTTGGCTTTTTCGATATGGTATTTTTCAGGGAAGAGGACCTTTGGTTCCTTGACTTTATTGAATCCTGATTTCAGTGGTTTCTGAGACATCCTCTATAGATCCATCAGTGCATCTGTTGAGCAGACATGTCTGCCCAACCCCTGAATCCTTCAGGAATTTTGGACTGTGATGCCTCTTTTTCTGGGGCCTTGGATAAAATTAGAGAGAGTTTTAAAATACTGCAGTGGGAGGGTACCTATGTCTTAGCAGTTTTTACTATAGGGTTTTCCCACTGCCAACAGAAAAACTCTGGAGACTGTCAAGGTATGTGTGTAAAACTTTTAAATGAGCCCAGAGAGAGAAGGTTTTCAATTTTCTGTTAGGATGTGCTGTTACACTACATTAACGATACCAGTGCTACTTAGAGATTAAGGTGCTCACCTCTATTACTGGTGCTCTCCACTCCCAGTCTGATTACATCATGCTGCTCTGTGACTAACAGTAAGAGGGTAAGTCATTTACTTCTCATCACACAGCTAATTGATCACATTCAGACAGTAAGGCCTCTGTTACACCGTCACAGGATCACGGTCCTCTCGAACCATTAGCCCTCATCTACATGGGAACATTTTTCAGTGTAACCTGAGGGATGAACTTAAACCAAACTAATTATGTGCTATAAGCCTTGTGCGGACTCTTCCATTCCGGAGTGAAAGAAAAAGAGACAGGTAATAGGGATTTGGTGATGGAGTGTTACATTACAGCTAATTCAGTCAGGGATGATGGACATAAGTGGCTTTTCTGGTTTAGTCTGTCATTTGAGAAAGGTTTGTGCTCAACCTGGGGGTACGTCTATACTAACGGTGGGTTCGACGCGCCACGATCAATCCGCTGGAGTTTGATTTTGCAGCGTCCGGTCCATTGAGGAAATGTCACAAAGGCTAAAGGAGTTCCAAGAAAACTTTAAGAACATTGAACTCTGGTAGTCAATGCTGCCACGTGAAGTAAGGGATGTTGGCGCGAGCCTGAAGATCGTGATCTACACCAGGGTGCAAAGTCGATCCTGATACGTCAGTTCTAGCTACGATAATGGCATGGTTAGAATTGCATATCTGGGATCGACTTTGATCCCTAGTGCAGACCAAGCCTAAGAAAGCCACTTGTAGCCTAGAATGAGAATATCCATAAGGAAAGTTAGACCCAAGGGCACCATTTTGGGAGGGCACAGGAAGAAGATGATCAAGCAGTGTTCCAATATGCACAACTGTTGCCCTCTCCCCCGCCTCCTGAAGTGGCGCCCTTGGTTATACCCTATATGTCTGTACTTCTGTAACTGGCAGAAACTTTCCTATATAAAAGACATTGCTTCTGGCTGAATCACTTTGATTTAAACCAGGGTCAAATGGAATGTCCTGTGACTCACCTGACTGGCATGGATAGCCTGAAACAGTGGGAACCATAACTTCAGCTGGTCATAAGTGGATATTGTTTAGTTACCATCGGTAACCAAGGGCGCCGCTTCCGGAGGGTGTTGGGGGGGAGAGAGCAACAGCTGTGCATACTGGAACACCTCTTGATCGTCTTCTTGGAAACCAAAGGTACCACAGCCGAAGGCGATACATACACATCCTTAACAGAAGCATCTGATGAAGTGGGTCTGTTCCACAAAAGCTCATCACTGAATAATCATTTTGTTAGTCTTTAAAGTGCTACATTTCTGCTGTTTTGTTTGGTTGGAGTGCTTGCTAACACAGCTACCTCTCTGTTACTCTCCTTAAGAGGAGTCACTGATTATTCTCAGAGTCCCTGGGACTCTCTTAGGTTGGGATATCTGCCGGCAGAAGTTTTCTCGCAGAACACAAGCTGTAGTCATTATTTTAGCTTTCTTCTACGTAAAAATTAAAATAAAAGAAAGCCGGGTGGAGGGCAGGGAGGAGATGAAGGCTGGTGGAGAAATGATAGTCACGCAGAGGAAATGCTCCCTATAAACAGTTCGTTTCAAGAACCAATAAAAACAACAGGGAGCCCAGTGGTACCTTAAAGACTAACAGTTATTTTATGGCATAAGCTATCACAAGATGGAACTCACTTCATCAGATGCCTGCAGCGAAAGAGAAAGAAACGGATAGTAAGGATACAGAGATGGGAGTGTTATCTCAGCACTAATTCAATCAACTAATGTGATATATGCCATCATGTGCTAGCAGTGCCCCTCTGCCATGCACATTGGATGAACTGGACTGTCTGTACACAGCTATATAAATGGACACAAATCAGATAGCAGGAATGATGACATCTAAAAACCAGTGGGAGAACATTTTAACCTCCCTGGACTTGGAAAGGTGCCATCCTCAAGTGAAAATAATTTCAAAACAGGCTGCAGGGTGAAACTGTGGAGCTGGAATTCATATGCAAATGTTAACACTATCAGAATGGGTCTGAATAGGGACTTGGAAAGGTTTTCTCGCTACATAAGTCATTTTCCAGTATAGATGTTCTCACCTTCTTATCTCCATCCTCCCTGATTGAACTAGCTCTAATGTAACACTCCCATCGCCAAATCCCTATCATCTCTCTCTCTTTTTCTTTCACTTCATACATCTGGTGAAGTGGCTTGGAACTCATGAAAGTTTACGCCACAATAAAATTATTGGTCTTTAAGATGCTACTGGAGTCGTCGTTTCTGCTGAAACAGACTAACACGGCTACCTCTGAAACCTGAAAACCTAGTGTTTCTGGCATCCATGGTGACTACCAGCGGGCTGGCGTCCCTTGCAGGCTCCAGGGGAAGGTGGGAGGGGGGCCTGGTTCCATGCCTCTGGAAGGGTTGGGACCAAAACCGGAAGGGCCCCACCCACCCACCGAGTGCAAGGAGTGGTGCTGCTACATCACTTCAAAGGGCCCGGAGCTGCTGCCACCATCTGCCCCCTTTTCCCCGTAGGCCTCTATGGGGAAAAAAGACATCCCAGATGTCAGGTTCAACCCTGAATGATAGCACAGGCGTGACGAGTGGCCATCTTGTTTCACATCATTCAGCGAGCACCGGTATGAGTAGTGGCCCGTCCTGAATGGGACCTGGGAAGAGAGACTGAGCTTGGCCAGAGCAAGCTTTCAGGGAAACGTGTCCTAAATTGTCCGTTGGCCTGGCAGCGTGGAGCGTCCTTCCTCCCCTGCAGGCTTTTGCAGAGTTCAGCGAGCACTTACCCCACCTGGTGGTGATCCCGCCCCTGTGAGTGGGAAGAAATGACCCTGGAATCCTGCCCCCAGCTGATCTGTAAAACAGCACAGACAGTGGTGCCGAAGCCACGAATGTTCCCTGTTTAGTGCGCGAGTGGGGTCGCCAGACTAGAAGCTTCTCCGGCGCTGGCAAACCTTTTGAAAGCTCATGGCATGCTGCTGCTGTTGTGGGGAGCTGGCGCCAGCCTTTGCAGCGGGGGCAGAGTGAGCTCCAGGCCCAGCTTTTGCTGAGCTCATGGGAAGCTCAAACAATGAAAGGAAAGAATCTGTGTGTGTCAGCCGCATTGACACCCTAGAGGGTCAGGGAAAGGAAGTCTCTTTGGGCCTCGTTCTCAAGGCTGAGGAACAATATTTTGGTTCATTTCCATGGGTCAAGAGTTTAGTTCCTGGGCTGAATTGCAACGCGGAGTGCATGGCAGTCGTGTGCACTCACACCCAGAGCTTTGGGCAGTGGCGGTGGGGGGGGGGGGGCGTCACGCATCATGAAGCTGCTGTGACTTCTAACAACTGGAAAGCCGTAAGGTTTGGTACAGCTACGGGAGGGTTGGTTGGAGATCACCGCTCCCTTATTGTTGCTTAGGTGGAAACCAGAAAAATGCATGTGCAAGATGGGAAACATAGATATAATATATTTTGGTACCTAAAACAGGCTGAGATCTTTCAGTGGACAATAGCAAATAAAGCATCTCACCTCTGGATTGGAGATCTGAGTGGTGTGTGGCAGGAAGGCCTAGAGGCAGCCTTTAGAACAGTGGTGTCCAATAGAAATTAAAGGATTGCCACAACTCCCCCTTCCTCAAAATAAGTGTCTCCCTCCCCCCCAGAAAAAGAAAACAAAAAACCAACCTGCTGGCAACTCACCAAATGATGGGGCACATGCATGGAGCAGGCGAGAGAGCGCTACGTGTATGGCTGAGCCATGTTTCACCACACTGCGGTGTGTGAATGACAAGTGTATTGTACACCACAGCTTTAGAATAATAAAAACAATGCCTCTCTGCATGGCTCCTCCTTGGATCTGTCTACAGAGAACGCTGCTCATGGTTGGCAGAACTTGATTCCTGAAACGCTTGAGAGGTTTTTTTTTTTTTTTTTCAATCTGTCCAGAACACACAAGCACCAGCACCAGCAGACATGAAGTCTTCATGCACTGATTTTATGAACAAGCACGCAAAATGGGATGCCTGTGATCTCCAGGCAGATTGTCAGACCAGCGTGTGTGATTTTAAACCTGCTACCCATTGATTTCATTTGGCGACCCCTATTTCTTATGGAAACAAGTAAATAACTTTTCATTATTCATGATTTTATAGACCTTTATCATAACCCCCCTTAGTCTCCTCTTTTCTAAGATGAAAAACATGAGTCTTTTTAATCTTTCTTCATATGGCACCCATTCCAACCGCCTAATCGTTTTTGTTGCCCTTTTCTGAACCTTTTCCAATGCCAATATATCTTTTTTGAGATGAGGAGACCACATCTGTATGGAGTATTCAAGATGTGGGCGTCCCATGGATTTACACAGAGGCAATGAAACATTCTCTGTCTTATTCTCTGTCCCTTTTTTAATGACTCCTAACCCAAACTAACATCCTTTGATGGTAGATACAAAGAGGTCTTCCTTTTTAAGAAGAAAGTGGAGACGCAGAGTAAGTCGTCCCTGGGGGCAGAGGTGTGATTTCCAGCTTTAAGGAATGCTAGGTCTGATCAGGCCAATATGCTAAAGTTAGAAGTGTAGCATGATGGCAGAACAGGCCAGCTGCCAGTGTATGTACAGAGGGTTTTGGTTGGGACTGCACTCAGGGCTGCTAGCCAGTCAGGCGACTGCAGATATGCTTTGGTCTTAGGCTCGAGCAGGAAACTGCATCTTCCCATATCAGCAAAGATATACCTTGAGTTGTGTCTGCAGGTCTATGGTGTGCAATGGGTCTGTGACCCTATGGGAGTAGCAGACTCATCTGGAATATCCTTTATAACGTTGGCAGATCTAGCACCTGCGTGAGTGAAGTTTGTAGCCTTGCTGCAAAGGGCAAATCGCTGCCCTGTCTTGCAGGTTCTAGCGCCGCATTAGGAACACGGTGTCTGCTTCAGTTAGAGAAAGGCAGACCACTTGGCAGTGGTTGCAAAAGCAACAATCAGGCACCAGCCTCTCTGTCAAGTCCGTTTTGTTCTTTCGGAAAGGACTTTGCAACCTGTTAATATCTTTTCTGTTCCCGTTCCACTAGAGTGGAACTGATGGCTTGTATGCTTTTGACTGGAGGATTGACGGGAAACATCCACCAATGGCAGCTGCACATATGAGCTTTCACTTTTTGGCATTTTTCCTTGTTTCTTTCTGCTGTCAGCTCGGTTTTCTCAGAAGAAACTTACCATTGGACTAATGCTAACAATTGAACTCAAACAAGGGCTGGTTATAATATAAACAAACACAATGGCTAAGCCAGCAGCAGACTCTTCCTCGTTGCCGACTTGCATTCTGGAGAGGCAGCACGCATCCTAAACAGGTCATGTTTTTATCTCTGTGCCCTCAGTCACCAGCAATCCAGAAAGGATCCTGAATTGCAAACTTGCCACCCAAAAGCCAGGAAAGAGATGAACATGCTTAGGATAGCCTAAAGTTACATTATTCAATACAAAAGAGCCTAACTGATAGGGAAAGATTGCAAAGGACAGGTATGATGTGGGTGTCTGAGAGCCTTACCTGTAGGCCAGAACAACAAGAAGTCCTGTGACACCTTATTGACTAACAGATATTTTGGAGCATAAGCTTTCGTGGGCAAAGACCCACTTCGTCAGATGCGTGACTCGTAGGCCAGAATCCCATTGCACTAGGTGCTGTACAAACATGGAACAAAAAGATGTTCCCCGCCTCAGCGCGCTTACCATCTAGAATCCCTATTTACTATATTTTCCTAAGAAGATTGATTAGTCGTCAGTTCTGTCTAAGCCAGTAGATCCGTCTGCTCCATAGAACTCGAAACTACATCACGTAGAGCACTGTGCCTGTGTGGGTTTAGATGCTTCCCTAGTGGTTAGAGAGGGAATTGGGAGCTGGGAAACCCTAGATTCTGTTTTTGGTTCTGACATTTGATTTGTTGTGTGACCTTGAGCAAGTCACCTGATCTCTCTGCTCCCTAATTTTCTCACCTGCAAAGCAGAGGAAAGTATGTGACAACATTTTGTAAAACCCTTTGAAGGTGTAACACACACAGTGTTCGATAAACAAAGCATCTTATCTCCATTCTATAAAATATCATCATTGGTTTTTATTTGTCTTCTCCTAATGCCTATGAGCCCTGTCTTCCTTTCCCTTGGCCTTTCCTAAACAACATTTCAGAGTTTTTGTGTCTTGAGGGACTCATATTTCCTTCTCGTGGAAAAGATGAGATCAAAATGTAGGCAAGACTACCTTCCTTTCAAAGTTGTACTGAAGAGGAGCCTTAAAAACTGTGTCTGGGAGAGTCTGAAGAGCTGAATTTTTTCTAACGGATACTTGAGAGAAAGCATCTGAATTGCTATAATAGAAACTAATATGATTGCTTTAGTACTCAAATAAAATGGCTGTTTAGTCAACTGGCTTCAAGAGAGGCATAAGTGGACGCCGAGACTGATATCAGGCTAATACAACTGACTTAAACAAGGGAGCCAGCTAAAGAAGCACACATTTGAGAGATGTGTTGCCGTTGTAACACCTGTCTATTTTACATTTTCCAAGTACAGTGTATATTCGGACCCTGTACCTCCAGCATGGCCAAAGACATTGTTTTGCCCAATATCTTGAAAAGCTGCAGAATAATAATGAAGAAACATTTACTGCCAGGTTCTGTTTGACCTATGACAAAACCCAAGACTTTATCCATGCTCTTTCATGCACTCAACAATTGATATTCCTGCTGGAAACCTAGCTTGGTGGGAAAAGTCGTGTATATTAGTTGCTGATAATTCCCCCCTCACCCATGAGGATGAAGGTCTCCAGATCAAGCGATGGGCAGCTTGCAGCCCGGGGGCCTAATGCAACCCAGCGGGGTTCTGTGTGTGGCCCACGTGATGTTCTGTTTACTGTTGCCCATTCCACTGGTCTATGTCTGCATAATTTTTTCTGGACGACGTCTGTCATCGTGAAGAAGATCTACTGTGGTTGAAGGACAACCACGGGGATACTCCTGAGGTCAGCTAGAAGTTTTGTCCTGAGACGGAGTGAAATGGAGGAGACTTGGAGGTGACCTATGCTCCTCCCAGAGTACGAGGGTGCACTAATAATAAACGGTTCCTAAAGTGACACGCACTTAAAGCGAGGGCACGTGAAGTGAGGTGAGTGGTGACTGCACGTAACGCTGACTGTGACTCCCTCCGCAGCCGAGCAGCATGGTGCTGTGGTTCAGTTGGCACATCATGGAAATTCTAGGTACACAAGCGTCATTGCCCAAACTGCCCTATCCCTGTAGACTGTCTTGGTTGCAACAATCTTGTGGCCCACCGCAATGAAGGAAGGCCACTCATGCGGCCCACTCATTAGCCTAGGTTGCTCATTGCTGCTCTAAGTTGATCCCCAGTAGTATGATCAGTAGTATCAGAGATGGTCTAAAGACTCTAGATGGTACTTGGTCCTGCTGTGAGGGTAGGGAACTAGATTCAATGACCTCTTGAGGTCCCTTCCAATTTTAGTGTTCTATAATTCTGTGGTAATCACCTCCGAGAGGAAGCAGGAAACTGTTTCTTCCAAGAAGTTCACATCTCTCCTTCTTCCTGAGAAATATGCTCAGGGGTAAAGGGTCTGAAATACCTCTGCTGCAGGATGGGATAAACTTACTGACCAAATCAGTGACTTCAAACCAAGAATAGCCAGCTGAAGCCAAGAGCTTACTACCTCTCCATTCCTCTCCTTCCTTCATTCTTGAGAAATTACTGCAGCAAAGGAAGAATCCACAGCCAGCCATGAACCATTCCTGTAGAGGCATAGTGAGCACGAGAGGAATTAAGCTATAAGAGGGATTTGCAGGAAAAGGAGCCAGAAATGACATGCTGCCATTGGTGACTGCCACTTGTTAATTGTGGCGAGAGTAAAGCCCTCGAGTTCTGAATTGGTGCGTTAGGGTGAGATATCTGCCAGATACTTTCACATTTTGTAGACAAAATTGTAATCATCAAACCAGATTTTAGGGTACATCTAGACACTGCTGTGCACATCTCTGAAAACGTTCTCTCTCTCAACTTTTGTCCTCATGTAATAAATCCTTGTGATGGGTTATTTGAAACCCGAGTTTCCCAACATACTGCATTCTTTGACTCTGGCAACCCTTACTTTTCAGGCCAATAAGGATTTTGAACTTGAGCATTTGAGAGACAGAGAGAAAGCCCTAGATAGAAATAACTTAAGCAGCCCATTGATTTTATTTTACAGTCCAGGGGCTCACAGATTCATCATGCCTCTGGCCTTCTTTCTTGCGGTAGAAACTCTCAGGATTCATGATGGAGTCAGAGGGAGTGACTAAAACCATTAACCATGCTAGTCACCACTCAGTTCAGAGGCTTTTCTTTCTAATACCTCCCCCTTGCCTTGTGTGAAGGGAGATATAGAGAACGAATAAATTCTGCAAGAAGCATGCCTGAATTCTAAGCTGGGTCTATTTTTTAGCCCTGTGTTTGGTGCGGTAGAAAAAGTTTTGCAATCTTGAGAGCCACAATGAAGTGGTATGTGGATTGGATTACAGTGCAGTGCTGGAGAAGGGATCTAGTGTAACTGCATTGATTTGAATCATGAAGGTGGCGTACTTAGCACTTTGTGACTTTTAGCTTGGGCATAGTAGGTCTTACTTTGAGGACCACTGCCACAAATGATAATGTTTAATAGGGGTATAAGAAACACGCAAGTGTCAGGATTTGGGTTTTGGCACTCAGAGTTAGCATTTACTGCAGATCAAAGCCACATCAACATTACAGGGGAATACGGTTGTAGTTCTGGTGAACAGAGCAAAAGGGAACAGGGGAGTGGAGTTGACTGTAAGCACCTTTCAGTAACAGTGTAAAATAGCTTTTCAGTGATGTGACTTGCAGAGATTGAATGTTGGTGTTTCCCTCTCACCTCTTGCCTGTTTTATTATTGATTGGCACCTTTATTGATTACACTCCCTAAAGAAGCATGCAGAAGAGAGTTCCCCAACTCACAGGGGTGGCACCTTTCACCCTTCCTTTATAAAGGATTTCACCCTCTTCCATATTAGCAGCAGGATCTGCTTTCTGGTTCGTTAGGTGCCAGTTTTAGCACCCATCTCCAGGATGGTTTGTGCATGTGTACTGGGGAAAAAAAATCTACCCCACTTTCAGGTTTGCAGGTTTCAACCCTGGGAACAGAAGTTAGTTTGTTAGATGAGGAATCAAAATATTTACGCAATGTGAGGTGAATATTATTCTGAGTTAGCGTCTCAGCAGCAGCGCACAACATAGGAATGTGCATCTGTGCTTGAAGATACCACCTCCAGATCTCAACCTCGGATCCTCCTTCTTGGCTGGTTGCTGAGCTGCTTGGATGGTGGTTCTGTACTTGATGGTCTGCTGAAGCCCCAGCATAACGCTGGAGTCCAGCGGTAGTGTGCATTGCTGGTCGGTGGCTTTGGGCTGTGGGTGGGAGGGGGAGGTAAACTTCCTGTAAGAATGTCCCATCAGAATGTGGTATCTTTGGTGGAATTGGGAGTGGACAGTCTGTCTCTTGTTCTCCTGCCTTGGCTGCTCTCACAGTCCAGCTGGTGGTATTTTTAACCCTTATGTGACCCCAAAGGAATGCATGTGGCTCCTTACAGTCCTAGATCTCTGAACAGCTGGGTGGGGATGGGGTGGGAGGGAGGTGGGATGGGGACGGGGGGCAATACGTTGTTCTTGTTGAACACTTTCCAGACCTGCAGAAAGTATTGCTGGCTTGTATTTTGAGCACCAGCAATAACAAGCAAAAATGCCTCGTCTTTCACAGCTGTTAAATCATCTTAAAGGCACACTGTCCCTGTTGAGGGGAAGTGGTATTAGACTGGGGGACAAGAATACTAGGAAGAAAGCTCAGATGAGCTTCATGCACTGCAGATTGTACACTTCAGCGTGAAAGGTAAGAGCTGGTGGTTGCAAATCGGTGGTAATCTTTGCTAGCGGAATACGATCCGCCTCGGTTGAGCTGCTGGGAGTCCGTGGTCTGAGTACCATAGCTCGTGTGCTTCTGATGTGGCAGTCGGAGGGTATTGTAAATAAATGCATTTGCAGAGAGACACTTGAGTCTTCAGGCCCCTGGCGGTGGTCAGCGTTCTCATTCCTCACAAACAAAGGAGGAGCAAATAGGTACCACGAGAGAGACTTGGAGCAGAACTGGCTTGCAATCATTCATCTAAAAACAACTGCGTAGCGGTGACCTTGACCTGGCAGTGGAAAGTCAGGAAAACATTTTGGTCTCTCTGGAGCAGAATGTCACGTGGTAGTGAAAGCGGAGAATGGAGTCGATTGAACTGGAAGCTGCTGAGAGATGCAATCTAGTAAGAGTGAGGTGGTTTTATTGTAATTGGCTTGATGGTTCAGTAATAAAATGAGACCCTTGTGGGAGTTGGTGGGGACTAGTGTTCCAAAGCATCCCACTCACACATGCTCTGGACTAATAAGTTTCCCAGGTGTCAGCTGTCTTGTCTTGCAAAACACCGCCCTGGGAATGTCTCCTTTCCAGATAAATAGTCCTAACCTAGTTCTATTGATACTTGAAATGCTTTGCCTCCATGCTCCATCCCTGATCCAGGGGATGCTAAAAACACCAGCTTCCTCTAATACCAGGAAGCCTGAGTTCTTTGAGAACGGGGAGAGAGGGGAATGAGGCTTATTTAAAACCAGCAGAGTAGAAAAGGAGGATCTTGGGCACTGCTGGTCTTGATCAGAGTTCCCTGTAAGCTGAGCACTGGGGTGACAACCCAGCTGGTCAGCAGAGCACCCAGGGCGCCCACAGCCAGCAGCCTGTGTTTCTATTGGTGGTGCACGTCTGTGTGTGCTTTGGCACATATAACAAAATTTATTCTGCCTGGGGGGGTGGAAAAAAAAATTAGGGGGCGCACTGGTCTCAAGTCTCTGTTTGCCAGCGCTGTGCAGGGACGTGGAGGAGTGTGACATCACGCACGTGTTTTTCATGCTGTCTTTTTGACTCCGTTCTCCCACAATACTTTTAGTGTGATCGTAAGGTCCAAAAAACAGTAGTAGCTGTTTGGTTTGCGAGGTAAAAGCGGAGGGAATGTCCTCTGCCAGTAGAAGACTCAGCAGTGCTGAGTGGCTGATATCTTAGTTTATTCATTCCTGGCACTTAAAGAACGGCTCTTCTGCCTAACTAAAAGGAAGTGAACAACCTTTGTTTCTCCAGTTGTCAGATAGCGTTAATACCTATCTACCTCCCAGGGTGCTTGTAAATCTCCATATTTATTCAGGTTCTTTGAGATCTCCAGAGAAAGAGCCATGGTTCCTCTGTGTCCAGGTTTGGAACACTAGAGTGGATGCTGTTCAGATCTCCCTTAGTAGTCTGTGCAAATGGGATTCTTCATTGCTGCCCCAGCGTTTTCTGCCACACCCCACTGTGCCTCTCCTGCTGTGACAATCAATCAGCTGTTTAGCTTGGACTGCTTCCTGCAGGGCGTGTTATGGAATGGCATTGGCCTGGTCAGCAGCTGGGGCAGTGAGTTGTTTATAGTGAAGAGGTCTCAGTGTTGTTTTATCACAGACTAAATCACTGTTCTGTCGTCTATGCTGTGTGTGCAACTTTGGAACAAAGAGATTCCCTGTTAGCAAAGCAGACTTTTGTGGGAACTGGGCAGTTGTTGGATACAAAAACGGCATTGGGCACATTTTGATAACAATGAGCACCCCACCAGCAGGTGGATTTTACTTTGAACCTGCCATCTGAAATAGGAGGCTTATTCTTCTTCCTATTTCAGGGTGTGTCTTCCACTTCTTTGGGTGGGTGGAAGATTAACAGTGCATTGTGAGAGCTCTGGTTCTCGCCGTAATTAAGCAAGAAGCACTGTGATATTTGGCATGCTAGTCTGTGCAAAGCTGTGCTACTCGTTGCTCTACTGGGTGGGCTGTAGGCTTTACTTTTTTTTAAAGGCTTTCGCTAGGTCCGTGCTAGCTGCTGTGCAAGTACACAATTAAAATGGAACTTGCAAACTTCTGCAGGAAACGTAGAGTGGGGTGTGCTTCCTAGCATAAGTGCTTTGGTGGGACCATCTCACTGCATTGTAAATGCATCCAGCTTTTCTGCTCTGGACAGTGGGATTGTTTGCTGGCTGAGGTCCGACATGAACTCAGTTTCGAGTCCGCTGTAAGCCAAGTGGCTTAAAGAGCAGCCACCGCAGCCCACTTGGATAGGATTCTCCCCACAGCTAGTTGTCTACAACATGCCCCTGAGCCTAGGGTTTAACCACATCGCGCTACTCGCCTTGCGACACACAGGACTATCAGTTTCCAAGATTTGGGGGAGCCAGGGAGAGGGGAAAGAGAGAGGCAGCAATGGAGGACAGATAATGAAATCCTTTAGGCCAGGGATCAGCAACCTTTCCAAGGCAGCATGCCGAAATGTGACCTTTTGACCTCTATGTACGGTCCGAGTGCCCGTGATTCTTTTTAAAGTCACCAGTAGTCCTACTGACAACAGCTTTGTTGGTAAATAAATGGAGATGCGGATCTTTGCTGTTTAGGTGGCGGTTGGTAGCATTAGCTAGGCTTCTGGTCTTTGAGCAAGCTCCTGGCTGCATGGGGGAGGAGGGGTGGGACTGAGCTCCCACCTCACGTGCCGGGGGTTGCTGACCCCTGCATTAGGGCTTTGGTGAGGTGAGGAAGCAGGGGGGAGAGCTACCGTAAAAGTCATGTGAGCACCTAGAGCCGTGGTTTCGAATGAAGCTGGAAGTAGCATCATTCTCTTGTCCAGCCTCAGACCGTAGCTCTTCCCAAACATCAGGCACCAGCATTGCTGTGCAGCTACCAGTGCCTGTGGGAGGAAGAGAACGTGCCTTCTCTGCTGCAGTTCTGCAGGCCTGGGGCTCCATTTCGTGCTGCTGGATGCAGTCTGTCCATCGGGGGACAGGATAAGCCCCAGAAAAAGAAGAATCCTTTCAAAATAACAGAGCTGCCAAGTGCCAGGCAAAAGGTTACGGGAAGTTTGCACAATCCTGAGGGGAGACTTGTATTTTAGCCTTTCCGTTTTGTTTTCTCTCCTGTCCGCTCTGAACCTGTGCCCTTCCTTCTGGTCTTGGTGACTTTACTGGCAATGGCGCTTTTTCTCCCCCACTGCCCTCCTGGTCCCCCAAATGGCCCCAGCACTGGAATACCTGAGGGCCTTTCACCACCTGTGATGTGTGTCTCCTCACCATATCCCTGAGCAGCAGGGCAGGGCTTTTATTTATCTTGTGCACATGGGGGGTTGATGCACAGAGAGGCTGGATAACTCCTGTCACAGAATGTGACCCAAGTTTCCCAAGCCCCAGGCTAGTTCCCTCCTGGGCTATCCTCCATCCATTGGCTCATTCATCTCCTTCTACTAGTCCAGTCATCACCCTGCTCTGCCGGAAACACACATGGAGAGCCAAGGGTGTCTCAGAGGAGAGCTTATGTATTAGTGCAGGGAGTTTGCGCTCAGCTCCCTGCTTTGTCCGGGAAGTGAATGAAAGGTCCCAAATGGCATAGAATAGGTAGTGAGGGCAGGAGGGAACCAGCAGGCTGGGGTGGAGGGAGATGACAGAACAAGGAGCAATGGTCTGAAGTTGCAGTGGGAGAGGAGAAACTATTTCACCAGGAGGGTGGTGAAGCTCTGGGATGTGTTACCTGGGGAGGTGGTGGAATCTCCATTCCTAGAGGTTTTTACGTCCAAGCTTGACAAAGCCCTGGCTGGGATGATTTAGTTGGGACTGGCCCTGCTTTGAACAGGGAGTTGGACTTGATGATCTCCTGAGATCTCTTCTAGGACAGGAGTCTGATAGAAGAGCCGGAGAAAAGTTCTCAGATTGTACTCTGGGCTCATTGGATCAGAGTATCCCATGCTGCTAGGTAGCCAGTGTGAGGATCTACAGAGAGCTAGCTGGTTACATGATGCACTCTTTGTTTTTAGCTTCAAAATTACATTCGAACACAGCTATAAATATATTGAACGCCTTCCTCATATTACTTTCCCACATACGCAGTTTCTGGAGCTGCCAAAGGGATGTTACGCATTTGTAAATAGGGCAGTGTGCAACCCAGGAAATTGGGAATGAGAAGGCAGGTGGTCCGTGAGACAGTCCCTGTCTGAAAATGCAGTCTGGGCTAGAAAGGTTTGGAGAGCCACAGAGTTGAGTCCCAAAAGCAGGTGCTGCCCTTCAGATGAGTCTCTTTGGAAACCTTTTTAAAAAAAACCAAACAAATGGATGTTTCCTGATAAATCTGAAACAACCCTCAGAATGCATTTTAGCAGAGATCCTTCATTAGCTGGAACTTAGCGTGATACAGCACTATCAGCATGCATGATGCGTCACAGGATGTCAAGAGAGCATTGCAATTTAATAATAAAGACTAGACAAAGCACAGAGCAAGGTGGGTCTGGGAGATCGGGAAGAGGGCTCAAAGAGTAAGGAAAAAGCAAGAATTCAGAGCAGGGGCTGTCTTCCTGGATGTCTTTGCTGCACCTAGTTCATTTTGGGTGCTCCCAGATGTCTACGAAGATATAAATAATTAGGGCGGTCGATTAACGTGGGTTAATGCCTGCGATTAATGCAGGGCAGAATTAACGCGCTAATTTCGGGCCTTAGCTCACATTAATTGACAGCTGGTGCTGCTGGCGGGGCTCCACGCCCCATCTGGCTCGTAGCAGCAGGGCTGCAGCTGCCTAGGCTGGGTGCCATAGCCTGGCTTCCACCTCCACGCCCTCTGCCAGTGGGGCTCTGATTGGGGCTGGACTCCCCTTCAGTGGGGCTCCCCAACCCCAGCCAGCTCCCTGTGGGTGGGACATCCCACATGGCTCCCTTTCACTGGCAGGGCTTCACTCTGCCAGGCACAACTGGAGCTCTGTGCTCCAAGTGGTCTCTGGAGCAGCAACATCCATTGTCTTGCTGGAGGAGGGATGTTGCCAGATGAGAGAGTTTCAGCCTGTATTAGGCAGTAGGGGCAAACGTATTCTTATTATTGTTTAACTGTGCAATTAATCACGTGCTTAATTTTTTACTCACTTGAGAGTCCTATAAATAATCTAAAAATTAGAAAGGCCTTTGAGGGAGCGGAAAGAAAAGGGAAATGCTTGCTGGGACAGAAGTGTGAGGCAGACCCAAACATGGGGGATAGGTTGCATGAGAGGAGGAAACAAAAGTAGCAAAGAACAGAAGAATATCTTGAGCGAAGGGGTGGGGAAAGGAGGAGAAGATGGGGAGAGATGCAGGTGGAAGCTTGGCTGTGAAGGGCTTCGAAGGGGAGGACAAGAAATTTTGAGAAGCATTACGAACAAAGCAGCCCTGTAACAAACACCTTAGCTCCTGAGCACTGGCATTACTGTGTACGTGTACAGTCATATACAGAGCTGTCATGACTTCAGATAGGGGTTTGGTAATGTCCCACTGGGCTTTTCAACCAGGCTGGCAGAAGAGGGCTAGTGTACCCTCTTGGCTCTTCTCTTGAGGGCAGGGTTACTGAAGGGAGAGTTGGCATCTCGTTCCTCTCTAGGAATTCACAAGTAATACGCTCGAGTTCCCCTGCTGACTGGAAGCTGATTAGTAATTGGCTCATGGAGCAGGTGAAAGCAGCTTTGCTAATGAAACCACCATTACCTTCCGGGGTTCTTCCCAGTTCCGTCCCTGCTACATTTTCTATAGAAACCCCAGTGGTAGGCCCCAGCTACCCACTTTTTTGAGCTCTAGGTTCGGGTCTGGAAGCTGTATCAGACGTTTATTTCAGTAACAGAGATTGCTGCTGGCAGGTCTCCACATACCAGAGCCATGGAGAGAAATCTGAAAGGACAAAAATTCAGACAGCGGACTGCAAGCTCCCTCCCTTCACACACCACATAAATGGCCTTCCTCCAATGTTATATTTGTTGAGTTGGGAAATGCTGCGTGGCTCTCAGGGAGGACTCCAGGGACAGCTCCCAACTGAATGACACTCAGGGCTTGCCTACGTTGGGGATTTTTTGTTGGGGGGGAAAAAATCCCAAAAATTTTTCCTCCAGAAAAGGCCCCTTGCGGCCACACTGCAAAGCCTGTTATTCTGGAATTAACAGGGCAGTTAGCTTGAAATAGTAATTCCATGAAACCTAACAACTTTCGCTGACACCCCTGCCTTTTCACTTTTGAAATTGACTCTGCATGTTCTAAGCAGAGGTAATTATGACTTAATGGGCCTCCAGGGAAGTATCCCATCCTTGCTATTAATTCGAAATTGGGCTCTCTAGTGTGAACGCTCCCTTTCAAAATGCCCTTGCTGTGTGAACACTCTTTTCAGAAATAACTTATTTCAACGTTAGAGTGTCTAAATGAGTTATTTCCGAAAAACCCCGCAGGGTAGACGTAGCCTCAGCAACCTGTCTAATCTTGCTTTTGAGTCTCATTCTGATTTAAGGACCTGATAATGTTTGAACCCAAACCTCTGTTGAAAGCCCAGTACGGTGAGTTTGCGGTCGGGCACGTCTGCTTTAATACCTGTCTGACTTTTTAATGGTTTTAGAGGGCGGGGGACTGTGGTGGAGGATAACTGACCTGCTCTCGGCACGTGACTGGGTGAGGAAATAGGAAAAGAATTTCTGGCTCTGAAACTGGCAGTTCCACATGAAGATCATTCTTTATAATGGAACAAAATCTCTCCGCACCCCCAGCTTGCATTCCTGGAATTCCTTCAGCAGAAGGGGCGCTAAATGTTTAATGGTCCTACTCAGAGTTGGAACAGTGCAAGTGGGGGAGATGGGGAAAGAAGTTTATTAATGAAACTATGTTGTTTCAGCTGTGTTGAATTATTAAAGTAAACCAAGACCTGTTCTCTCCTAACTGTAATATCTGTGCTTATGCATTGAGCCAGAGATGGTTCTTGGAATGTGTGCATATGATGGAAGATACTTGCAGGCCAAGCTGGGTACAAGATGTGTGCCAACCATATAATCCCCATAGGTTGATGTCAGAGAGTTGATATTTTTGAGAGAAAGGTGAAGCCTGTGATAGATTGATCCAGCTACTGTAAAGGAGCCCTTAGGTGATTAATTTAGGTTGCCAGCTACATCCATTTTAATAGAGTGTCTGTCTGCACCTAGCTCAGACATGGTTTGGCTGTCAAATCTCCTTCCTCTCAGCATGATACTTTTATTCCTGGAAATTGCTTTTACTCCTCAAAGGCTTCTGTGATCTCTGTCCCATCCAACTGGACAATATAGGACAGGGGTCAGCAACCTTTCCAAGGCGGAGGGCCGAAATTTGACCTTCTGACGTCTACAGTCCCAGTGCCAGTGATATTATTTTTAAAGTCATTAATAGTCCTACTTACAACAGCTGCATTCATAAATAAATGAAAATGCCAAACTTTACTGTGTAGGTGGTGGTTAGCATTGGCTGGTCCTTTGGTAATCCATAGGCGGTGTGGCTTTGAACAAGCTCCTGGCTGTATGGGGGAGCTGGGGTGGGGCTGAGCTCCCACTTCTCATGCTGATGAAAATCAGTTTGCATGCCACTCTTAGTGCCCATCCTGGGGGTTGCTGACCCCTACATAGGAAATTGAAGAATTTGTTTCTGATGTTATCTAAATGTGGAAAACTTACCCTTGCACAAGGTGTGTTTTCATTTTTCAGAAGGAAAATTTTTGAGGATGGTTTTATAGGGTGGTGGTTTGCAGGTGATGTGCATTGTGATTTTCCTTTGGTGATGAGGTTTTGTTAAAGGCTTTTGGTTGTGAGATGCGGACAAGTGTTAGATATGTGCGTGGTCTTGAAAAGCGGGGCTGGTGCTGGCTCAAAATGGGAAGATGGAGGTATAGTATATAGGTTGGAGGCCTGAGTTCCATTTGTGACTCTGCCTCTGTGTGTCTCTGATTTTGGGCCAGGTTTGGTTTTGCAGAACACCTGCCGCTCTGTTTGGGCTGCTAGTGAGTGTGCAGCAGTGGTGAAAATTTGAGCTTTGTTTTCTCATTTGTAAAATGGGGATTGCTCACCAGGGCATTATGAGTATGTGAATGTTTGTGAACATAGGCGTAGGAAGTATGGGGCACCAGGTTTTGCCCCCAGCTTCCCTGCACCCAGAGGCCAGCCCCGCTGCTGGTTCTGCAACATCTCGACCCCAGTGAGGGATCTGCCAGTTCTGTGGGCTCTGCAGTGTGTTGGCCCAAGGTCCAAGCCAGTGTTCCCTTTATGAATTGTATGTGCACTGAGGCATGTGCACGTGTATCTTCAATAGAAACACAGGCTGGCGGCTGAGGGCACTCTGCTCATCAGCTGGGCGGCACCTGAATCTCTCCTGAGCAAGCACTCGGCTTACAGGGAACACCGGTCCAGGCCACCGGCCCTGAGACTGTGCTGCTGCTCAGGGTCCCACCACCATCTCAGGGCTTTGCGGCCACCTCCAGCTGTGGCTAGGTTGCCAGCTGCCAGCCATGGTGTCTGATGGAGAGGTGACCTCAGGCTGGGGCAGCAAGGGGCACAAACAGGTGTAGGTGGAGCGCAGCTTAACACCCCCACCCTAAAAATAGTTCTAGCACACCACCATTTGTGTAGCTCAGATACCATGGTGATGGGAATAAGTAAGCAGATGGCAGTAAATCTCTCTTAAATGTAATTTAGTAGCATTGGGGTGTCCCCCCCCTGCTCATTAGTATGCCCCGGTCTGGTTTCTAAGCCATTTTTTCAGGCCTTGGCTGGGTGGTTGGATGCTGCTGAGTGCCTTCCCAACCGCCGTTTTCTCTCTCAGCCTTAGCAGCACCTTTCCAGAGTGAGTCACACATTCGGCTTAGCTCCCTCTTGCAGCCACCCCGAGGGCTTCTAAAACTTGCCCCATTTAAAATCAAAAATAAAGCTAGGAGCCAAGAGGGAGTGTGTGATGCACAGGTCCTGGAGCAGCCAGTGAGTCTCCAGAGCCAGGAGTGCAGTTGGCAGGCAAAATGTGGTGAACCCTATTATATAATGATTTTTATGTTTAGAATTAAGCAGCCGCAGCACATAACTGAGAAACTTCACACGTTTTTGGTAGTGACAGGGCTGGGCAGAGGCACATTTTTTTCAGGTAACCTGGAATGAAAATAGGACGAGGCACTTGAATGTCAAATTATAAGCCCCCAGTTCTAGAATCTGCTCAGTTGCGGAAGAGGCCCTGATGCACGTTTTTCCTGCTGGTCAGTGAACAAAAAGTCGAGACCCTGGTGGTGAGCCAAGGTCTGGCTGAAGTTGGAGTGCAAGATTCTCCAGTGACACCTGGTCATAAATTATCCAGGGACTCTGCCAGAGCATTAAACACCCACTGGCCCTCTTCTGCCAAAATCCAGCCAGCCAGCCCTGAGAAGCGGTTTCAGGTGAGCTGGCAGTGACCTTCGGGTACAGCAGCTTTGCAGGCCCTGAGAGAGCAGACGACCCTGGAAGAACTAGAGGGTCACCTGGCCTGGGTCCCTGCGGCCAGTCCAGGGCAGCACGTGGTGCGGTGTTGCTTGCAGGGGCTAGGAGCCCTTCCCCGGCAATGGTGCAGAACAGGCAGGGGCAGCCAGGGAACGAGAGGCGACGGCTGCACCTGGACGACGTGCAGGAAACGGCAGGTGGGCTTGTAACCCCGCGGGAGCGCCGATCGATGGCTCTATGCGGGGCTTGCAGGGGCAGGCACCACAGGGTAGGCGCTCCCCGCGCGTCCCCCCTCCTGGTGCAGGTGTTTGCAGGACACCTGGCCGGCGGGGCGGGGCGGGGCGCGCCGTGCATTGCGCGCGGGAGCTGGGGAAGGGGGGACACCCGAGCAGAGACAGGGCGTTGCTTTTCTTTGTCGGGGGATTTGCACTCTGCCCCCTCCCCCCGAGAGGAGGAGCTACGCCAGACAAGGCGGGGGAAAGGGAAGAGCCTGGTACCCCCCCCCCCGCATCCCCCGCCGGAGCCGGCGCTCAACCCGCCGCGCCGCTTGGGCACGAGGTTTCCTTCCGCCCTACCCCCGTGCGCCCTGCAGAGCGGAGACGGGCGGCCGGCGCTGCAGCCCGCGGGGTGACAAGCAGCCTGGGCGCCCCTAGCCGGCTCGGGCCTTCCTCTAGCGACCGAGCCGCGTCTGGCCCTTCCCCGGAAGGCGCCGGCTCCAGCCCTGCCGCGGACCCGCGCCGGGGCCACCCTCTCCAAGCGCGCCGAGGGCCACCCTCGCCATGCCCGCTGCGCGCCGGGGCCGCCCGCCTGCCCGCCCCCCCTTGTCTGGCGGCCCCCGCCTGCCCGTCTCTTCGCTCCTCCCCGTGCCCCGCCTTCTCTTCCCTTCTCCCAGCCCGGCCTTCCCACCCCGCTAGTCTCCGCCCTGCCGAGCGCCCTCCCCTTCCAGCCCCCCCCCGGCCCCCTCTCCGGAGTTGGCAGCTCGGAGGTAGCAGCCTCGCTCTTGCAGCCCCGTCTCCAGCCGCCCGCCGCGGGGAGGCACAGCTCGGCGCCCGGAATGGATCCCGAGGCTCGCTGAGCCCCCCACCCACCCCAGCCGCGAGGGGGAAGCGGGGGGCCGCCGGCGCGCCCCGGCCTTCCCGCGAAGCCTTTTGTTCCCCCGGCCAGAAGTTTGTGCGCCGAGGCCCGTGACAGCTGCAGCCGCCGCCGCCGCGCTGGGCAAGGCCGCGGGGAAGAGAATAGCGGCGGCTGCTTGACATGCATCCCACGGCGCGGCGGCTGGGAGCAGCGCTGGCCGGGGACTCGCGGAGGGGGAGGCGGGGCGCTTTCCGCTCGCTGCCCGGCCGCCGCCGCGCCAGCCTCGGCTGAACCACACAAAGGGCGAGAGGGGAGGAAAGGAAACTTAACTTCCTGGAGACTTGGCCGCTGCCCCTTGCCAAGGCGGCCACCTGCAGCCGGGGGAGAAAGTCCCCCCACCCCCCTCGTTCCCCTCGCTTGGACACTGGAGGGGATTGTGCGGCTCTGCAGCTGGGATTCCTCATGGCCAGACCTGAGGGAGCCGAGAGGAGGCTGGAAAAGCCATGGGCTGCTCTCGGCGGGACCTGGGAAAGTTAGTCCCTCTGGCCCCTCTGCTGTTCACTTATCTTCCAGGAGAGGAGGGCCCGGCTATTCCTCCTGTGCTCTCTGTAACTTGGGATCTGCCCTGCCCTCCCCCTTCTCCGTTTCTGGTGCTTTAAAAGAAAAGCTTCTGCCCATGAAGGAATCTGCTGCCTCTGTCACACCGACAAGCCATTTGTTGTCCTTTTCACTGGGTTGGGATAGTTATGGCTTGATCGGGCCGCCTGGGATAGAAGGCCCAGAGATGCCACCATGCTTCTGAGACAGGAAGACCCAGCGTTCGCCCTGAACGAAGAACTTCCTGTGTTTAAACGGGCAGGAATATCCGCTCCCAAGCTTCGTTCAAATGAAAACACTGGCGTTGTGGAGGGAGAGGCTAATTCAGACCAGCTGGACTTTCCAGGAGCAGAGCTGGGAAGAAAAAGAGAGGGATTTGTAGGCGCCTGGGTGGCAGTTCATGAAGAGACTGGAGGGGTGTTGCCTTTGTTGCGAAAAGAGGGCACACTCCGTATGAATTAACAGCTTCAAACTCATCTGCAGCTTCTGTCAGAAATAATACTCGGGAGCATATTTTGAATAGAAGCTGTCATACTCGGATGGTTTTTGCTGACGGAGTTACAAGCAGAAAGGAACCTTACCTTAAAAGCCACCCTAGAAGGAATTATTTGGCTAGTGATTTTTTTTTTTTTTTAAGAGATGTGCTGGTTATCAGCTTGGACCCACCAGGATTCCTGGAGGGGCTCTGGAGTATGACCTAGCCAGGAACTTTATTACGATGGAGAGTTGCTTCTGTGTGGATTGCCATTTTGACTTCTGTGGAATACAAATCTCTGCATCCAAGTCGTTTTTAGGATTACAGTCCAAAAATTGAAAGGGATTTTCATTTATGCAAAATGCATTGCTTTGTGTTGTGGATAAAAAGTTAACAAGGTTGTTTTCTTCCTGAAGTCAGGAAGTATGGGCAAACCACTAAGCAGGCCAGACTGTTTACGGCAGAATCCCACTTGCCTGGGGAAAGGAGAGGAAGAGGATGGATATATAGAGGACTGCTATGTCCCCCAGAGGTCTATATATGATACAATGAGAATAAACGAACAAATTGACCAGGGATCTAAACTTAATCAGCCTTCCAAAAGCACCATAGATAAGACAGATGCTAGTACTATGTCCAGCAATGGGACTTTAGGAGCATCTAATGTCTTTGAATCAAGGGCACCAGAAAGTAAAAAGTTAGATGAAAGAGTCATTTTTGATGCACTGAAACTCAGCAGTGATGTCACAAAGTCAGCGCCAGCTCCACCCAGGAGAAGGCCAAACCCAGAAAGAAAAGAGAATGTAAACAGGAGATCGTGGAAATCTTTTATGCCACCAAACTTCCCTGAGTTTGCAGAAAGGATTGAGGCCTCCTTGAGTGAGGTCTCAGAAGCTGGTGCCTCAAGCTCTTCTTTACAAGAAAAACGGGAGTCCAGCAGCGTGTTGGGTGAGAGCTCTGGACAGTCAGACCATGGGGAGCCTATGTCAGAATCGCTAACATTGGAACATGTCTCCAAGTCATCTGGCATTCCAGAAGTTCAGGAGGCAAAACAGTTAAGTGAAGACTGCAGTGACTGTTTCCAAGATGAATGCCAACCACTTCTGAAACCGGAAGACACCCCTGCAGCATCCATGATCCTCAAACGGGGCCATAATCTCTCAAGTGCTACTTGGCCAAGAGCAAGGAGGAATGTTATCAGAGGAAGCCTTAGCGATGGGCATCACGAAACACTTGAAGCCGCCCAAGAAGACTGCCTCGTAGAAACCGTACAGCTGTCTCCCTGCCTAAGCGAAGAGCTGCTGGATTCAGGAATGAATATTCTCATCACCCCCAGCCTGAGAGAAAAAACGGAGTCCGAGCTGCGATTTGAAGAGGATGAGAGATGGATAATGATGGAGGCTGAGGAGGAGTGGGAGGAGGAGATGCTGTCAGAAGGAGGAAAGACGGTGGTGTTGACAGATGAGAAAAGGAACTGTTGCTTGGCAGATATTTCTGAAGAAAGGGAACAATTAACTGCTATAGCAGTGACAGTAAAGGCGGCAGATGGTTCTGCCGGTGTCCTGGGAACTTTGAACCATCCAGCTCATCACCCTGTGCACTGTGATGACTCACAGCTGCATGATAGCAGCTTAGCTTCTGTTCCCCAGGAAACCAACCAGGATTTAAGCTGTACGTTTGCAGCTAATGTGCGTGGTACTGAAGATGTAACCGCTCAGTACAAAGCTGAGGACTTCACTCCAAATTCAGAGCTCTGCATCAGTCTGGTTGGCCCAGAGCAGTTCTCTGACACCGATTCTGTGCAGATGTTCCTTGAACTAGAGAAGCAATGCTGGAGTGAAGAAGATGGAACTGCTCCAGTGCATCTGGAGGGTCAGGTCTCTGAGATGTGCTCAGAAGGGCTGGACCCACAAACAGACTCAGAAAAGCTTGCAGAGGCTGCAGCAGAAGAGGGCCAACAGCTGGCTGCTTTTGAAGTCAGTGCTACAGACTCTGCTATTGTGTCAGACCTTGAGGACTTTGACGGCACTTGCAGTTCTCAGGTGGTGAGTACGATAGAACCCACCACAGAGCCTTACTCTGAAAAGGAAGCCTCCTCGGTAACCCAGACAGACTCTGAAGAAGTGGGGGTTTCCAGTCCTAGGGCAGCAGAGGGGACAATATCACCACAGGCGATAAGTCAGCTAGAGAACGCTAAAGAACTTGAAACTGGCCTGTTGACAGACCAAGAAACAAGGGATAGTGGTGTAGCAGGGGGACTATTAAGCTGTGAATTGACATTGTCTCCTGAGGCAAATAGTGAAACGCCCTGTTGTGAAGGAACACTTCCTCAGCCCCATGGTAATATGTTAACACCCCAAGGAGATAGAACCCCATTGGAAACCTGTGGTAAAATGGAGAGTACCTCTGAAGAGTATACAGAAAGCGTGTCACCACACCGTTTGTTTCCCTGTCAGCCATTAGCTTCTTCCACAAGAGCTGTGGAACTGGACTCCCAGCAAGTTTGTTACTGGCTGAAAGATAAGGTCAGTGTGGAACAGGTTAGTAGCTCTGAAAAGAGTGAGCATCCTCGGTCTGAAAGGACTGAATTCTCAAACTGGGGAGTCTCAGAATTGGCATCTGAGGATGAAGTCACAGACTTGGACAAAGAGGGCGATCGATTGGAGGGCCAGCTGCATGGAACAGAAAGTTCGGGAGCGCACTCTTTTTCTCAAGCACCTTTCTCAGATTCTGTATTTGAGATGGACTCTGAGGCCCAGGTAGACTCCATAGAGTCCATCGAGGACCTGAAATCAGAAGAAACAGCGTCCCTGGGTGAGACGCTGCCTGTGGAAGGGATTGCACCTGAGGAAGAGTTCACAGGTGTCCGTGTTGTTCAGGAGGATGTGCCAACAGTGACTGGACAGGTGATGCTGAATGTTTCTGCAGGAGAGGCAGACACCTGGGAACAAGGAGACTTGGCCTGGCTGTTTGAACATAGCTGGGAGGATAAGTTAGTAAGTTGTGCTGCTGGTGGACTGTTTGTGCATGGGGATATTCACGCTCCTGTTCCCCTGGAATGTGTGGGCGCTGCATGGCCCGGCACCGAGGAGCACGCTTCCACAGTTGCAACCAGTGAGAGGGTGCTTCTGGCCATTGCTGCTCCAGTGACTACCGAGCAGCTAGCCACCACCATGCACAACAGCACAGAACTCCCTCATGCCTCGCCAGCTGCGGAGGAGCCTGTTGCCGATGCCGCACCACCAGCCGCGGAGGAGCCTGACACCACACCAGTGGCCACAGAGGAGCCTGTTGCCGATGCCGCACCACCAGCCGCGGAGGAGCCTGACACCACACTAGTGGCCACGGAGGAGCCTGACACCACACCAGTGGCCACGGAAGAGCCTGTTGCCGATGCCACACCCCTAGCCGCGATGGAGCCTGACACCGCACCGTCGGCCACAGATGAGCCTGTTGCCGACGATGCACCACCGGCCATGGAGCAGCCGGTAATAGCACTGCTAAGAACTGAGAAGCATACTACCATTGTCACAGCATCCAGCTTGGAGTTGCTTCCCACTGACCCTCCAGGTATGGAAGAGTTTCCTGTCCCTACCCCATCCAGACCAGAAGAGTTTAATGCTGTGGCAGTTTCCAGCACAAAGGAGCATGCTGCACCCCTACAAGGGATGGAAGAACTCGCCCCAGCTTGGCCATTCAGGACGGAGGAGTTAGCTGCTGCACCACCTGGCCAGGAGGAGCCCCTTGCCACTGGCCAGACCCTGCGAGAATCATGTGCTTCAGAGCTCGGTATACAGATGCTTCCTGCAGCTGTGCTGGGAGTGGAACGCCCCCCTCCTTTCTCACACCTCCAACTACAAGAATTATCTTCTGCAGCCTCTGGGGTGAATGTGTTGGCTACCACAATGACTGGCACACAAGGGCCTCCTATCCCAGCTCTTGTTGCAGAAGGGCCTTCTGCTAGAACAGATGGATTAGTTCCAGATAATGAGGTATTTGTTTCTCTGTTACTTACACATGGGTATGTCAGACAGGAAATCCCTTTATTTGGGGTGGGGGCGGAGAGGAAGTTCTGACTCCTACCTACTTGACAGTTTGCTCACAGTTTTTGTGGGGTACAGACTGCAAAAATTGTTCCCTCTGGTGTATTACTTTTCTGTAACACAATCCTTGAGGTAGGTCTTCTCCCAATTAATAAGGGTTAAAATACACATTTTTGCAAGCATGGGAGGTAAACCTTGATAATAGCTAGATAATGAAAATTCTTTCCCTAAACTTTTCAAGTGACTTATTCAGATAACTACTGCTTACTCAGATGTAAATTAGGGATTGGGGTTGGAGGGCCAGATGTATGGTAGAGATACGCTGTTTTTTCTCAAGCACCTTTGTCAAGTGATTCTGTATCTGAGAAAACAAGCATCTGACGAAGTGGGTCTTTGCCCATGAAAGCTTGTGCTCCAATAACTCTGTACGTCTATAAGGTACCCAGGACTTCTTGTTGTTTTTGCAGATACAGACTAACCCAGCTACCCCTGAAGGACTCTGAGGCCCAGGTGCACTGAAATAGATGCACCATTTCAAATACCAAATTCTGTAACTAAAGAGAATGTGTACAGCAAAGTGGGTGAAAAATATATGCTACCCATAGCCACTCATTCAAGACTTTTTCTGAATGCACAGAGAGGCCAAGATGTTCATAACTACCACGAAAAATGAGTTTAATTCTTTTCAGTATTTTACTAGCAATGTTTGCATTAAGAAAATTATAAAAGTGCTGTAAAGTTTTTTGTTTTTTTTTTAAAAACCTCATGGATTCCCGTATCTGAACTGTTTGGTTTTTTTTCACCTAAACGGCTGGTTATTTAATCATTGGGAAGATATTACCAGTTGCTCAGCAGATAAACCTGATTCAGTGGCAGTTTGTGCTATTTAAAAAATCCATTAACAACTCAGCATCCAAGAACAGTTCTGAAATGGAAAGAAACCAAGGGAGAGAACAATTCGGTTTTGGTTAAAATGCAGCCTGTGTTGTCAAATCCAGTTCCAGTCAGTAAATTAGGAAAGAAAAAGAGACATCAAGATACTGACTTCATGTGGCCATTATCTGGGATTTACCGCTTCAGTTTCATTGTTGCCTCTCCCTTGGGACTGTATTCTGTATTAAATGGTTCTACTTTATTAACCCTTTGGGTCCAGTGAGGCTGCCAAGCCATTGATAGGTTTAGACTTGCATCAGGAAAACGCCATGTAGCTTTAGTGTCTTAGTATTAACCGGCTGTGTTAAGTCTAATGTGTCCCAAGTACATGAAGGAAAAACATGCTTCCTGTGCTGGAACACGTTCCCTTTGAGAAGTTCGTTTGGATGGAGTGCTGGCACTTCAGCAGACGGTTACCACATGAGGGCTGTATTTGTGTTCAGCAGTAAAAGAGTTAAGAAGCGGTGTGAGATCACAGGATGCAGTCATCCATGATGGGAACAAGTAGAAGCTAAAGAGAGACTTTGGAAAGTGACTCTCAAAATGAGAGGGAGGTACCTGAACAGATCCAGAGCCTTCAGTCAAGAGTGGTACTCGCTGCAGTTCCCCAAACAGAGCTACTAGGAAACCTCACTCATCACTTCTATGCAGAAAATAGATTGTACAGTAAATATTAGTTTCAGATTTGAGTCCCAGTGAAGGTTAATGAAGTAAAACATTGGAATCATTTTTGTGCATATTGGCTTTGAAGAATAAATGTTAGAAGTATTTATCCTTCATGCGATCATGCGTGTGGCTTATATTTTAAATGAGCCATATGAAATGGGCTTCTGCTTCTGGATTACTCATGGTGCGGTTGTTTATTGTTGAGTGTGCATGTGGATCCTGCAAAAATAGAATGCTTTAAAGCTTTTAGTTAAAAACAGCAAGTTTTATATTTAAGTCTTAAATCAGAGTGCACTGTGTTTCTGTCAAACCTTTGTGCGCCTGACTTATCAGTCTGGTTCTTTCGTGTATTTGGCTGCCTCCATCGGCCAGCTCCATATAAGAGCAGTAACACGAGCGTTTGCAGAATTAGTTATTTCATGTCACTATCACATCTTATAACCACGGAATAATTCTGTACAAGCGTATAGCTCTGGACAGCGTCTTCCAGCACTCTTGAGTTAATATTCCTGGCATAGTTCCACTATGTCAACAAGCTGCTGAACTTCAGTGGGGAGGAAAAGATTATTCTTTGAAAATGGGGGCAGAGCAATGGAAAGCCAGCTGTCTATCCCAAGCAGAGTGTTCCTGACTTTCACGGAGTGTTACTAACTTTCATACCTTCAGAGAGAAAGCACTTGTCTGCTAGCAGAGACGTTTTCCAAACCTTACTCGAGGGCTTGCGTCTATGGGGTTTTTGGCATTAAGTCTGTCTGAGATGAAATGTTTAGACTTCGTCGATCCTTGGTTAAATGGGTTTTTCTAGCATACTTGGAAAGAAAGGAGGAAGGTCAATCTCTGACAAATAGAAGGGAAAAGATTACAGTGCTCACAGTGTACTCACAGCCCTCTCCCCAGGAAGGGAGCAGGAGATCATAGACAACCTGTCTTCTGTGCTAGCTAACAGCCCAAAGCCCCAGTATGAACATTATGTTTCCATCCCCATTTCGGATTGTACTGTTTATTACGTTAAAGCAGATCTGGCCTTTTACCTCTCAGGTTTAGCTTTCTGTGTTGCAGTGTTTCCGGCACAACGTGGCCTTGGTTGCTTGCCCTGCTTCACGCAGGCTAAGTGACATTATTGTGGAGGAAGAGAAATGAATACAGACTGCTGGGGTCTGGCTTGTCATCAGCTAGTAACAGGAGATTTGAGCTATGATAAGAGCACTTATCTCCTTGGAAAGATGGGATTTTTCCCCGTTTTTCCTCCCAACAGGCAAGTTTCCTTCCTTCATTTCCAAAACCCCTTTTTTGGTTTGAACGCTTTTTCCACTGGACTCGCAGAGTGGGATTGTGCCAAATATGTGGGATGATCTCAGATAAACAGCTAACACATTAATCTTTCATGGCCTTTCTCTTGTTCCCTCGGTCTTTGTGAATTGAGTATGTTTCCCAGTGTCTACAGTGTCACTTGTTTGACAAAACTCATATACGTATATAGCATATCCCAGTGACACGCTGCCATGATTTAATTTGCTTTGGCTTCTGTTATTGAACATCTGAGTGAGTTTTGGTGTAAATCACAATTCGCTGTCTAGATGAGGCTTTTGGATTTACAGATTTGAAGTCATGTATGACTGGGTTTGAGCAAAACGATGCTTGAAACTGGTAGATACTTGTAGTGATGATTATACTGGATGTGAGCAAATGGAAGACTTAAAGAAATAAATAAAAATAAGTGTAACAGAAGAAGCAGAAGGAAAATATCTTGCTTGCTGTCTGGAGAAGGTTAGGAACTGAAGTCCAGTGTTGCCTGTAAGCTGAGCACTTGGGGAGCGCCCCCAGCAGAGTTTCAGGTGCCGTTCAGCTGATCAGCAGAGTGGCCACTGCCAGCAGTATGTGGTGGCACACAGCTGCGCGTGCCTTGGTGCCCATAACAAAATTTATTCCACCCACAGATGGAAGAAATTAGAGGGGACGCTGCTGTAGTTTAACGTGTGTCCATTGGCAGGTGAGGCTGTGCTGTGTAGGAGAACTGAAGGTTATAAATCAACTTCCGCTTCTTGTTCAGCTGTTTCAGAAGGAGCAAGTGGATCCCATTCAAGTAAAACTGCAACAAGTCAATGGAGTGGGCCAGGGACTCATCCAGAGTGCGGGAAAGAACTGTGATGTGCAGGGGCTGGAACATGATATGGAAGAGATCAACGCCCGCTGGAACACTCTTAACAAAAAGGTGAGCCCCACCAGCGAAGTGAGCCTTCCTGGCTTGATGCATTAAGGCATCATCTTGGCTCAAGTGAGTCAGCTGACGTAAAGGGCACAGCCTCTGTCATGGTAAGCGGAGCCATTGACACGGGGCCAAAGACAATGACTATGATGTCACCTGGTGTAATTTGAGAATACTGTACTACTATTGATGTGTGTGTGTTTGTGTACAACGCAGGTGGCACAGAGAATCGCACAGCTCCAAGAGGCCCTGTTGCATTGTGGTAAGTTTCAGGATGCTTTGGAGCCCTTGCTGAGCTGGTTGGTGGACACAGAGGAGCTCATCTCCAATCAGAAACCTCCCTCTGCTGAATACAAAGTGGTGAAAGCTCAGATCCAAGAGCAGAAGGTAAGTGAGCTGCAGATAGTGAACACTGAAGGATATGAAGGCCAGGAGTGCATCTACTTAAGCTAGTAGCTGAATAAATGTATCTGCTCCTTTTGGATAACTTTAAGAATATAAATGTTAACTGTGCTTTCATATAATTCTACTACTACCACCATTCCACACGTGACATTCTTATATTACATTATATTTTCTGAGTTCTGGTCTTGTTGTCCATACTTGCAATTTTAACAGGGTAGTAATGATGAGTATTATATAAAAGACATTAGACTGGCTCTACGGCTCCAGCAGTATTTTGCTGTCATGCTGTCTTGAAATTCTCTGCCTACTTATTTTTCTTCAGCTATAGCCCATTTGAGTTCGCTCAGACTGACAACTGTTTTATATCAGGCTCAAATCAGTTTTGTAGAGTAGGGTTTTAGTTTCGAACAAAATAAAAACACAGAGAAGAGGGCTGGCCAAACGCAAATGGGTCGTTAGGTAAAACGTACAGGTTAGGAATCTGACTTATTAATGTATGGAAAGTTGATGCATGTTGTTAATGGCAAAACAAAACTTTTTATTTAAAAAAAAAAAAAAGACTTGATCACTTGCACCAGCGATGGACAACCAGGAGTAGTTCACAGGCTGCAAGAGGGAGTGGGCTGCAGCAACCTGTGGCTCACTGAGGTTCCACATGTGACCCCAATGTCCCCCATCTGTCCCCTGCCACCTAGCTCTCATGCACTGGAGACCCACAGTTACCTGCTTCTCCCATTCCCTTCCAACAGTTTCACAGTGTGCAAATCACCTGATTCATGCCATGGCCCTGTGCTTTCCCCTCCCTCCCAGAGTTGGAATGCTGTGAACAGCTGATTCGTGGCATTCCAGCTCTGGGAGGGAGCGGGAAAGAGCAGGGATGGCGCACAAACCAGGCAATTTGTGGGTCCTCCAAGGGTGCTGTGAGGAAGGGGGAGGAGCAGGGACATGCAGGGTCCTGGTGCCCCCAGTGCACGGGAGTCTCATTGGGCAGTGGGGGCACCCGGGGCATCTGCGGGTTGCCCACCACAGGCATAAACTGAGCTTTTTTTAAGAGGAGATTTGAGCAAATGTCGAAGCATCCAATATGGGTTGTGAGTTTCAAGTCTCTCTTTTGAATTGAGTGTTTTGGATTCCTTCAGGCATACTGTATTTCTTGTCTTTTGAGTTTGGGAGGGAAAATAGCCTTGTTGTTGTTGGTTTACTCAGCTGGGTTTGGCTGCAGCCCAGTGTTTATTAATGGTTTTCAGAGACAATTAGAGGTTTGGTGTCTTTGGAGGCAAAAGTAGCTCTGCTGACTCAATTTGGTAACTTTTTTCCCTCTTTGTTTCCATGTTTATGATAAAGCTGCTCCAGCGGCTCTTGGATGATCGCAAGGCCACTGTCGAGATGATTCAGGCAGAGGGTGGAAGGATAGCGCAGTCAGCCGAGCCAACAGACCGAGAGAAGATTGTTTGCCAGCTGGAGAGTCTTGAAAATAGATGGGCAGGACTGCTTGGCAAGGCAGCCGCCAGGTAAGGAGCGGAGGAAACAACTTCATTTTGCTTCGGCTTTGAAAGGGAAAAAATCCCTCTGTGCACAGCAGGAGATATGTTCTTTGCCCCATTGTATCTGTTAGAAGGTGCTGTATAGTTAAGGTTGGAGAACAAGTATGAAACATGTAATGATTTCCCTAGCCTCTCTCGTGGTGTCCCTAGTATCTCTGTGTCAGAATCTGGGAATGGGTGACAGGTGAGGGATCACCTGATGATTACGTGTTCTGTTCATTCCCTATTGAACACCTGGCGTTGACCGGTGTTGGAAGACAGGATACTGGCTAGATGGACCTTTGGTCTGACTCAGTGTAACTGTTCTTATATAAGCTTCTGAATTTCTTTTCTGCTCTAGACTAGATTATCACAGTGGTCTCTTCTAGCCTTAAAATCTTGGTCAGGTATCCTCCTTCATAGTAAAGCCATGCAGTAGGCCCAGACTTCACCTTCCACTATTTTTTAGTCTAGGATTATCTTGGCACTGTAGTGGCAATTTCTCCTATATCCTTCAATGGTCTGTATATTGGAATGGTTTATGGAGCTCATTGTCTCCTGTACTTTAGACAGAGGCCATTTTATTATTGTTTGTTTGAATTACACTGTACACTTACAAGCTGCTTTCTGACTGACGGAAGCATTTGTGTGTGTGTTTTTGAACTGTTTTCTGTCTGGTTTGGTTGGCCATCCAGTCGTCTGATTAACTGTTGCTTAGGATAAGTCTAGAATAAGTACAGCACTTTGGGCTTGCAGCCAGCGTTAATCCACTGGACAGTGTTGTGGGCTGTTTGTAGTTATCAGATAGCAATGCTTGGGAAGTTCAGTGATATTTCTTTACTGGAATATCCTGGAAGCAGCAAGTGTCAACCTGCAGACACGTGAAACCAAAATGTGTGTTGGGTGGGTGAAACAGATGGCAGAGTTTTGTACTTCTGTGGAGATGCCGAGATGAAATTAATTCTCTTCACAGTGCGTTTATTTTTATTCCTCCTAGTTTGACTTTCAGCTTCAGCTCCAGAGTACTGCTTGCACCTTTCTGTTGCATGAATCTCATTTGCAAGATGCAGTTTGCTGCATGGTTTAGCATAATGAGGTGTGGAGCCACCCAGAAGGGCCAGCCTCAGTATTTGAAATTCGAGCAATAAATGGGCCATGGTGTCAAGGACTGTCAATCTGGAACCTTTCATCAGCACCTAATGGGCCTCCCAAAAACAAAATTCAAGGATTTTAGCAATGCCCCTTGTCATTTTGGGAGGTTTCTGTCCCAGTGCTATTGATGCAAAAAAGCTAACAGTGTAGAACATAAGGCTTTTTTATTGACTTTATTGGGAGCTGCCTGGGACCTTACACAACATGTGTGAAAAGTGCAGATGCTAGGGAATGTGTGTGTTGTCATTTTCAGTTTGCGTGACAAGATATTACCCTTGGACTGAAGAGAGGTGTTTGATTTTCTTCTTTCTATCTCTGCTGAAAGGAATTTGCACTCAGGCTTCTAGCCATTGACACATGCAAAAAGCTCTAGAGTGCCAAATAATTTTTAAGATTTGGATGGCTCTCAAACTTTCCATTGCTTAACTTTCCAGCTTTTTAAAAAATGCCCAATTAGCCATTTTGTTGTTACCTTGACGTAGGCAAAACCAACTGGAAGAGATCCTGGTTCTCGCCAAACAATTCCATGAGACCACTGAGCCTATTTCAGACTGGCTATCTTTGACGGAGAAGAAATTAGCAAATTCGGAGCCCATTGGTACTCAGACAGCTAAAATCCAGCAGCAGATCACCCGGCACAAGGTAGGAAATGGGTCCCCATGCAAACACAGAAGCATCAATGGAAGGTGTCTACCATTGTTACATGAAGATGTTAAGCAGTGATGGGGAAAGCTGCCACAGTCTTTTGAAATAAAGAGAACATGGGAAATCAGGACCTGGGTAGCTAATTGTTTGCTGCTGGTCATAATGTAGCTATGCCACCATTATCAAAGGGGTGGCTGGGTTAGTTAATATCCGCAAAAACAATGAGAAGTCCTGTGGCACCTTATAGACTAACAGATTTATTGACGCACGAGCTTTCATGGGCAAAGACCCACTTCGTCAGATGCAGTCTTCTGATGAAGTGGGTCTTTGCCCGCGAAAGTTTGTGCTCCAGTAAATCTGTTAGTCTATAAGGTGCCATGGGACTCCTTGTTTATGCAACTGTTTTGTCTTTTTCTCTTTACAACCAACTTAAAGCTTTTATTTGCTCTAGTTTTTGCCTTTCCTTGCTGAGTTTTGTCTTTAGTTTGTTTGATCATAAATTAATTTCATTCTGAAGTTGTTTTCTTCTCCATTTTATTCCATTTTCAGTCATTTGTTTCTGTTGTCCATTTTGTCACCCTGGATTTTCAGGTGCTAGAGGAAGACATAGAGAGTCGCGCAACAGATGTGAATCAGGCAGTCTCTGTTGGGCAGTCTCTCGCCTCCCTGAGTTGCATAGCTGAACAGGCCTTGCTGTCAGAGAAGCTAGACTCACTGCAGGCCCGGTACAGCGAGATTCAAGATCGGTGCTGCCGGAAGGCAGCCCTGCTTGATCAGGCCTTGTCCAATGCTAGGCTCTTTGGGGAGGATGAGGTGGAAGTGCTCAACTGGCTGGCGGAGGTTGAGGACAAGCTCAGCTTGGCATTCGTAAAGGATTATAAACAGGACGTCCTGCAAAAGCAGCATGCCAACCATCTGGTATTGCCGTTTTCCTTTCTTTCATATTTATTTATTCATTTGTTTATTTAGCTATGTCACAACTGTTTCGATCCATTTTTCGGTTCTGTTTGATTTTCATTTTAGCCAGCATCAAAACAGGTCTCTCTTTCTTTTCTCAGGTGGAGGGAATAAGCTTATTTTATTTATTAAAAACAGCTCTCATTGCCTCCCACCCCCTAAAAACAGGTGTCCAGGTGTCCCATAGAATGTAATTTTTTCACATGCTTTGCATCAAACTCCTGGACTAAGTAAACCAGACCGGCCACAATTTTTCTTTAGAGCTTCTGGGAATAAGGGACTTTAAAGAGACAGGCAGTGTGCTGTTCTCCAGCATTCACCACCTCTTCTGAGAAGCAAGGTCTGTTTTGTGCAGTGTGGACACAGCATACATCAGCCTAGCTTTCAGTGCAGACTCAGCAGATGCTAACAGCATTTTTTTCCTGCATCTCTGAATTATGTTAACTGTGCTGAAAGAAGCACTCACCTGTCCCCATAGCTGCATCCACACTAGGAATTTTGTAAGGCATAACTATGTTGCTGGGGAGTTGGGGAGGTGGGTTTGAAGCATAGTCCAGTAAATTTCATCTTTGTTTAATTTCTAATACACGAATGGATTGCTCATTCAATGGAGGAGCTGATTAGGCTTCACTTGGAGTATTGTGTCCAATTCTGGGCATTACATTTCAAGAAAGATGTGGAGAAATTGGAGCAAGTCCAGAGAAGAGCAACAAAAATGACCAAAGGTCTAGAAAACATGACCTGTGAGGGAAGGCTGAAAGAACTGGCTTTGTTTCATTTGGAAAAGAGAAGACTGAGAGGGCACTACAGAGGAAGGGAAAAGTTGTGATTTCCCTTGGGATCAGTTTCCCCTCTCTGCTGCACTTGGTCGCTGAAGAGCCTCTTCGTGAGAGATGGTAACTGCTGTTGGTTCTTTCCATTCAGGCCCTGAATGAGGAGATTGTGAACAGAAAGAAGAATGTGGACCAAGCCATTAAAAACGGGCAAGCGCTTCTGAAACAAACCACAGGTATCAGAAAAGATCTGGGACAAAAGGGGACAGTTGCCCAGGACAATTTAAAAGGGCGCAAGGCTGAGGGTTGACTGAGGGAGGCGCAGCGTGGGCCTGGTGGCTAGTCCCACCTCTTTTCTTTGGCAGGCCTGGAACCAATTCCCCCCTGCCCTGTTGCCCAGCTCCTGGCAAAGTCTGTCGCCAGCCCTCTAAGAGATTAACGGATTACAACACCTGGGCTACGTCTACATGTGAAGCCTACGTCGAAGTAGCCTATTTCGATGAATAACTTCTACACGTCCTCCAGGGCTGGCAACGTCGATGTTCAACATCGACGTTGCGCAGCACCACATCGAAATAGGCGCTGCGAGGGAACGTCTACACGCCACAGTAGCACACATCGAAATAAGGGTGCCAGGCACAGCTGCAGACAGGGTTACAGGGCGGACTCAACAGCAAGCCGCTCCCTTATAGGGCCCCTCCCAGACACAGTTGCACTAAACAGCACAAAATCCACAGAGCCGACAATGAGTTGCAGACCCTGTGCCTGCAGCATGAATCCCCCGCTGCAACAGCAGCAGCCGGAAGCCCTGGGCTAAAGGCTGCTGCACATGGTGACCATAGAGCCCCGCACGGGCTGGAGAGAGAGCATCTCTCAACCCCCCAGCTGATGGCCGCCATGGAGGACCCGGCAATTTCGACGTTGCGGGACGCGGATCGTCTACACGGTCCCTACTTCGACGTTGAACGTCGAAGTAGGGCGCTATTCCTATCTCCTCATGAGGTTAGCGACTTCGACGTCTCGCCGCCTAACGTCGAAGTTAACTTCGAAATAGCGCCTGACGCGTGTAGACGTGACGGGCGCTATTTCGAAGTTGGTGCCGCTACTTCGAAGTAGCGTGCACGTGTAGACGCAGCCCTGGTCTGATAAAGATACTCCCCCTCAACCAACTGGGATTCAGTGAGAAGCTTGGTTGCAACTGGTTGCAATAATTTGCCCCAGTGAGGCTATTGGCTTTGTGTTCCCAAGAGGCCTCAGAGTTGAATGATGTACCAAACACATTCTTTCTGTGCAGCAGACCCTGAGTTAGTGTTAAACGTGTTTATTATTGTGGTGTCTAATGCTTATAGCTACACTACCATGGAAGATCAACCTGCTCAGGTCGATCATCTGGGGCTGATTTCATGCATCTAGTGTAGACATATGAAACTGAGCTCTTAGGGGTCACAGTCAGTCCCTGTACTCCTTGCAAGATGCGAGGCATAAGGGAGGTCAAAGGGAAAAACTCTCCTATTGACCTTCCCCTGTTAAGACAGACAAGTTAGCCGAGCGCAAATACGTCAATTTTAGCTACGCAATTGGTGTAGATAGAATTGCGTATCTGCAGACAGCTTTCTTAGTCTAGGATAGACATAGCCTAAGTGTCATCCCACAGGGCAGCAGACAGGCCCTCCCGGTAAGCATGCTGACAGCTGTTGAGCAGAGGTTTCCAAGCAGAGGTCTGTGTGGTTCATTTTTGGTGGTCTGTACAGACCTGGCTTGCAACCCATTACAGGCTCTGTTCCTTTCAGCTGCTAAATCACATTAAAAGCAGCTAAAAATACATTGAGCACTTTCCTAATATTGCTTACCATGTAAGTAATTGCTCCAGTTGCCATGTGGATGTCATCCGTTCGTGTGTGGGAGGAGAGGTGGTGCAGAGGCAGTCTGTTTACTAAGAGGTAGTCTGCCCTATGAACAAATGTTCTGGAAAAGTTGATATGACCAAAAAAAAAAAAACCCAGCTCCTCGGTTTCCTGTCCTCTGAGAAGTAGCTCCTTCTTTCTCCGAGGGGCCAGACGTTAGTCAAGAACAAAGCACTGGTAACTTCAGAGTTTTATTTATTTTATTTTCGAGTAAAAAGAAGACTTCATTGCAGGCTCCACATCCATTGTGAGAAGGAGGAGGAAATTTCCCTGGCGGGAAGGAAAATATTAGTAGCAAAAGTAACTCAACGGTTGTGTAGGCCGTTGTTTCTTAAACTATGTTCCATGGAACACTGGTGGTCCGTGAGCAGCTCACAAGTTGCCGCCAGCATTTGAAAAAATACACCGATGGTCTATATTTTGTTACTAATACCGGATACAATGTTACTTCTTCATTGCTATGATACCTAATTAATTACTTCATTTCAATTTTGCTATATATGTTGCTGTTTGTTTTTTGTTTGTTTGTTCTGACGACAATTTTCTTTTTGAAGAAAATTTTAATTGGTGTTCCACATAAAAAACATTATTGTTTGGTGTTCCCCGGTCTCAAAAAGTTTAAGAAACACTGGTGCAGACAGTTTCTTGCATGCACTGACTAGATGAAAAGGAGTTCTGTAAGCAGAGATTTAAAATGGAAAAAAAAAAATAAAAACCACCTTGGATGTGCATAACTAGCTGTATCTCCATCTTGCAGGGGAAGAGGTGTTGCTAATCCAAGAGAAACTGGATGGCATCAAGACTCGTTACTCGGACATCACAGCCACTAGTTCGAAGGCTCTCAGGACTTTAGAGCAGGCACGCCAGCTGGCCACCAAGTTCCAGTCCACACACGAGGAGCTGACAAGCTGGATGAGTGAGGTGGAGGAGGAGCTGGTGTCCAGTAGAGGGCAGTCACCTGTGGGAGAGCAGATACCCCAATTCCAGCAGCGGCAGAAGGTCAGCATTTTTGAAGTACTGAGCTCAAAAGCTGGGGTGGAGTTTGATAACGGAATGCACCAGAGCCAATGAGCTGTGGGAGGGTGGGTGCTGCACAGGGAGTGAACTGCAGAGGATGTGATGGAGAGTTTGTTCTTAAGGTGTAATGCCTGGAAGTGGAGGATAATGGAAGGGGAAATATTAGTTTGGTCCATGACTAGGGCTCTTGGGCACTAAGGTAATACAAATAATAGCAAAAATATTTCATTTTAAAAAGCAGTTGGGGCACCATCCTTTACCTGCAATTCCGAAATCTCCAAAGCTCATTGAGAGATCAGTTAATACGTTGCAAATATGTTAACAGAAGCAGAAGGTAACACACTGCTAGGAACCGCCTCCTGTCTTCTGGTCTCTCTCACACCCATGTCACCCCCATCCTTTCCATACAAAATACAGCCCCTGAGTGCAGCTTCCCTGTCCTCACTTTGACCCCTTTGAATCCTTATTAACTGACTGCAGATTCTTCCCAATCAGATTCAAGCGACTCGTCCTTGCCTTCAGGGCCTTTTGCAGCTGCTCCTCCCAGCTCATTTACTCTTGTCTCTTATTATGTTGTACCCTGCAATTTCCCCCCCTAGGGATTCCTGTCTTCAGCTATCCGTTCATCCACTTTTCCTGCAGACCCCTCTGCACTTTCTCTCTTACATATGATGGCATACCTGCCCTGAACGAATCTGTAGTGTCTCCCCAAGACCCAGGCTTGCTGTGACACCTCCAAGTAATCAAGTTTCAGAGGAGTAGCCCTGTAAGGCTATTTCAGCAAATACCACAAGGTGTCCCCTAGCACTATCTAGACCCGTGGTGTCCAGCTGGTTTGGAAACATTAGCCATTGCTATAGCAAGTTAGCTGAATTATTCTGGAAGTATATCTGTTGTTCAAACAAACTAGCCACGCTCAAATGGCCACATGTGGTTACTGGCTAGAGTGTCGGAAACCACAGTTATACACTGACAAAATTTATTAGAGCAAAAGCTTTCATGGGCTGGAGTCCAGTTTGTCCGATGCAATAAGTGGGAAAGTTTGGCAGGTATACACATGCAGAGATAGGTGTGTTACATTGCTATGTGGAAGACCAGTGCTAACGAGAGCAGTTCAGCCAGGGTGGATGTGGCCCATTCCCAATATTTGATGAGAAGGTGTGAGTGCCAATAGAGGGAGTATTACTTTTTGGAGTGAACTAGCCACTCCTAGACCCTGTTCAGACCCCGTCTGATTGTGTCAAGTTTTGCCTATGAATCACAGCTCTGCAGTTTCACACTGAAGTCTGGATTTTGAAGGTGTTTTGCTGAAGGATGACAGCTTTCAGTGAGCACCCAGGGAGGCTGAAGTGTTCTCCTAATCATTTTTGAATGTTTACCATTCCTGATGTCTGATTTGTGTCCGTCTATTCTTTTGCATAGAGAGAGTTCTGTTTGCTAATGTACACGGTAGAGGGGCATTGCTGGCGCATGATGGCATATATCATATTGACAGATGTGCAGGTGAACAACCCCCTGATGGTGCAGCTGATGTGCTTAGGTGGTTAGCTTATGCCCAAATAAATTGTAACGTTCCAGAGGACTCCTCATTTTAAGAAGAAATCAGCCAGTCCATGATCGTCTGTGTTGAAGGGCGCTTTCAGTTAGCTACAATGTTAGAATCATAGAACTAGACGGGACCTTATGAGGTCGTTGAGTCCAATTCCCACACCTCACGTCAGGACCAGGCACCATCTAGATAATTTCTGATAGGTAGTTGTCCGACCAGCTGTTAAATATCTTCAACGATGGAGATTCCACAGCCTCCCTGGGCAATTTATTCCATTGTTTAAGCACCTTGACAGGAAGTTTTCCTAACATCCAAACTAAATCTCCCCTGCTGCAGTTCATTTATAGTCATCCTATAAAAGGGTAAAAAAGCCCTTTTAGGTTACTTGGGCCCATCAGGATGCATGCTGAGCTACAGCATGTGTCTCTTGTGTTGTTACAAATGAGACCATATCCTCCTTCCCCCTGCGGGTTCAAACAGCACCTGGCAAGTGGGCATTCCTACCAAAGGATAACCATAACTAATGCATTGGCAAACACCTCCTCTGGGGCCCTGTACCAGTGAAAATAAGAGGCGGTGGGGCAGGGCGTGCACAAGGGGTCTGGTGCACACACACCCCCTCCCTGCCCCCGTGCACTCACCATCGGTGCTGTGTTGCTTCCAGTGAGCGTGGGGGTGGTTGCACTCTCCCCCGGAGTGGCGCGGCCCAAGAGTGGTGCAAGCTTCCGAGTTCATGCTGCTCTTGGACTACGCCACTCTGAAGAAGGAGGGGGACCACCCTCCGTGCCCCCTGAAAGCAGTGCGGCGCTTCTGCAAGTTGAGGCAGGTGGGAGCAGATCGGGGGAAGGGAGATGGCAGGGCGGGGCAGGGACACCCTGGAATCTCCACACGAGTGGTCTCTGGTTGGAAAAGAATGGAAGGAACTTGGCTGCAAGACGGTTCATGGTTCAGATGCTGAAATGATCTCTTGCCAACACTATATCCCTGTTAACGGAGACGTGCTGTGCATGCTCTCCCTGTGTGTCCTCCTTAGGAGCTTAAGAAGGAGGTGATGGAGCAAAGGCTCGTCCTGGATACCGTGAATGAGGTGAGCCGTGCCCTCTTGGAACTCGTGCCTTGGAGAGCCCGCGAAGGGCTGGATAAACTTGTGTCGGACACCAACGAGCGGTATAAGCTGGTCAGCGACACCATCAGACAGCGAGTGGAAGAAATCGATGCTGCTATACAAAGGTCACAGCAGGTAATCTCATAACCTCCTGTGCCTCGCTCGGGGCAGGTTTTGGCGGGGACTGTGCGCCAGCGGGTTCACCGCCGCTTCAGCCCTAAGCGGCAGCAGAAGTGTAACTTTAAATGTGAGACTTCCATGGTGGGGAAGCACCAACGTGTGCCGAGAAATGAATCAGTTTGGGAATTTGTGGCATAGAACCTGGGATAGAATCTGGCTGGTTTCAGAACAGTCTGACTTGATGATGGCGTTAATATCTAGGTAGTTCGGTGTCTCTTGGAACAGTCCTGTATTCACTCAGCACTACTGGCTTTTGGGTCGTGGTGCTAGTGGATTCTGTCTGAAACTGGTAACAGGTGATGGTCAGGTCCGGAAATGTAATCCACTATTCAGACAGCCTGTGGATCTATTCCAGAATAGCAGTCTTCCTAAGAATCATTGTATTTGGGGAACTGGGGAGGGTAGTGAGTAGCTAAACTTCTTGCCAAGGACTTTGAGCAGAAAGAGCACAAACAGAACTTGCCCAAACTGTTGTGTGCAAGAAAGGTCTCTTTCCTTGTGGACAGAAAAGGCGTTTAAGGGGCTTGCTTCATTAGACTCTGGAGTGCGAAACCTACTAGCTTCAATGCTGCTCCGTGCTTTAAAATCTGCTAAAGAAGGCAGTACTCTCTTCCAGGCAATGATGTATTTATTCTTTCAACTGATGGACACTATTAATCAACAGATGCAGTGGACTGTTATTAGCGAAATGTATATTGTGCACTTGAAATCCCACGAGTATTCAGACACGTGTCTGTTTAGCTCTTTCTTGGCCTTGTCCATATGAGTCCTGTGTATAAAACCCAGGGCTGTTTTTATTTCTCTTGTGGAAGAGAGTACTGTCTCTTTGAATGTTTGTTAAAAGGGGACAAGTATCAGAGCGGTAGTGGTGTTAGTCTATATCCACAAAAACAACAAAAAGCCCTGTGGCACCTTATAGACTAACAGAATTTTTGGAGCATAAGCTTTCGTGGGCAAAGACCCGCTGGGTCAGATGCATGCTTGTTGTGGCTTTGCTTTCATTGTGTAAAAAAGAATGTGATTTCTGTACCCAGCAAGAGCAGAGAGACATTGAAAGGGATGGTGTCTTTTTAAGACAGTTATCAGCTGCTGCATCGGTAAGCTTGGAAGGATCTGGGTTTTGATATTAAATGTCAGGAAGTTTCAATTTCACTAGATATGCAAACTGATAAAGAATAGGTCCTTAGATGATCATCAATATTTCAGCAAAGCAAAGGAAGGGAAATTCTGCTTGAAAATTCACCCATGTTTGACTTAAGGTGGCTTACTTAGTACAGGTTGAACCACTGTAGTCCAGCATGCTTGGGATCTGACCAGTGCTGAACCATAGAGGGTCAGTATTGACTAGCACATTACCAACACTTCCCCTCTATACTGGGCTCTTAGAAGACATTTAGGGGTAAATTACAGCTAAATAACAGCACAGAACACTGAGAGCCAGGGCTGGCGCCTGGAAACAAACTAAGGGACCTTGGAAAACTTGGCCACACCCATGATAAATGAGCATCCTGTTAACTAAAATCATGCCAGACCATGGATGTTGCTGGACCAGAGAGTGTCCGACTAGAGAGGTTCAACCTGTATTGGATTTAACAGTTTGTGTTTGGGACGGATAGCTCAGCGATTTGAGCATTGGCCTGCTAAACCCAGGGTTGTGAGCTCAGTCCCTGAGGGGGGGCCATTTAGGGATCTGGGGCACAATAGATTACTAAAAAAAAAAAAAGGATAGTGCTTCGTCCTGCCAAGAGGGCAGGGGACTGGACGAGATGACCTCCCCGAGGTCGCTTCCAGTTCTATGAAATATGTATCTCCATATATATACACACGCACACACACACACACCCTTAACTCCTACAGTTATCAGTGCCTGATTCTTTCTTCATCATTACTTAAAAATAAACATAGATGTTATCCCACCAAATCATTGCAAAATTGAATTAGTCTAAACTATTCCTTGGCGTCCGTCTCTGCAAATATTATCTCAGTGTTGTTGAAGAGTTATTGCCACATTATCCAGAGCAGAGCTGCAATTGTTTTCAGTTTGAGTGGTGGGAGGAGGAAAAAATATTTGGGGGGCAGGGGGGAGCAAACCTAGGTAATTTTCCCCACATCAAGTGGGGAATTAGACCTGCTGGTAGGCCCACTGACCAACATGGGGCAAAAGGGGTAGTTGCCCCCAGGCCTGGCATTTCAAAGGGGCCTGGGATGCCAGACACAGCTGCTGCTACTTTGGCACTGGCCAGAGCTCTCTTCATGGCTGGTCAGTTTCCTGGGTCCCACAAGCGACAGGGAGATGGGAACCAGGCTAACCCCTGGTTCCTGGCTGCCCACCACTCTGGTCAGTTTCCCGGCTCCTGCAAGCCCTGGGGAGCCAGGGACCAGTTCCTTTCTCCCCCCTAACTTGCACAAATATGTAAATTACATGGGGGTTGCAGGAACGCAACCCCCACATAACTTGAGGGTTTACTGCACATGCCTCTCTTTGCATGCGACTCTGAGGGGGTTGCCTCTCATTGTGTGGCTCATAAAGCAACCTTGGAGTTGTTTCATCCTTGGCTGAGTGTCGCATGACGCCTGCTGTGCCTGTCACCTTTGCACACTGATGTTCATTTCCCTTGTTCCAGTTGAGTCCACACTGCCGCAGAGATGTCTCTATAAGACCTCTGTCCTTGCTGCATAATATGCGTGTCACTCTTGCTGTCCTGTGGGCTTGTGCATCCTTGTAAGTGCTGTCTGCTCTCTGTGTGCGGCTAACTTGTTGCGCTCGGTCTCCTCTCCCTGTCTGCTAGTACGAGCAAGCTGCAGATGCAGAATTAGCCTGGGTTGCTGAGACCAAACGGAAGTTGATGGCACTTGGTCCAATTCATCTGGAACAAGACCAGACAACAGCACAGCTACAGGTCCAAAAGGTACGGGCAACATGCATGCACTACTTTTGCTTGTGGGGTGAAAGGACGGGCAAGACCTGATTAATTGTCTGGAGCGGCAGGGAGATGAAAATTGCTCCTTGAATAGAGGTGGTGGGTGAAGTGGAACAACTAATTGCTATGTCAGGGTGATATTAATTCATTTGCTGACGTAGGACGAGTCATTGATCATGTAGGAGAGGAAGGCGGCAATTTATTAGCTAGGATTGAGCTGGGGGTGATGGCCTGGAGGAGGACTGGTGAAGGTCTGTCTTGAGGGTGAGTCATTTGGTGAAAGGATGTTGAGTTGTAGCTACAACACAGCCTTTCTCTAGGGAGGTGCGTGAGTTTTATAGACCTGAGACTGGACATATCCAGAGAATAGCCATTCAACTCCATTTTTAAGTAATAGAGACACTGAGGTAGTAAGTTAAGAATAATCCCCAACTACCCATCGCCCCAGAAAAAAAGATATGCCTGAATTTTTGTACCACAGGAGCCTCCTGTTAAAATAGGGCTGAATGAGACAAACAACTCTTCATATGAAGACCTCTAGCCCTCTCGCTGCAGGATTGCCAAACGTGCAGCTCCACTTTAGAATAATTTTAAGTTGTTTAGACATCCATGTTTTTAAATGTCTTAGGAGCTATGAAGTTTTCTTTGCTGGTTTATTAGATTCCCTGACTGCCCCTCTTCAATCATGGCTGTAATTAGTTTGTGCGGGTATATGCAGCCCTGTTTCTATCCCCTTGGGAGGTTTTGCTAGCAAACGCTTTCTTGCATTAACCAGGAAAAGATTTGTTGTCCTTTTGAGTGTTCCCAGATCTAGTCAGGCCTCAGGGAGGGGGTTTGTGTGAAACGGTGGTGTTAGGAGTCCAGGAGGTATGACAGTAATAGCAGTTATGACCAGATTTGATACCCAGTCGTCATCTCTATGTCCTGTAAATGTTACTGGGTCACTCTGGTGCCAGTTCACACCCTGACCCCCGTGGTCAGTGTTCAGACATTGTAGTTACCTTCTGTTTTGGGGGTGTCCAACGTAACAAATCTAGATTGGATCCTGGTGACTTCTAGGCTTGTGTCAGCACACCAGTCCCAGTTTAAGTTCCTTGCAAGTTGCACCGCTGCTCAAGGCACCCACTCAAGGTGGGGGGGGCACCCCACCCCCCAGTCTACCCAGGTTTTCAGCCTGATGTGGCTGGGGGAGTGGTGGCCTGACCTGGTGCCTCTCCCCTGGCATGAATGCAACCGTGGCCTGGCCATAGACCCTCCTGCCACAGATTGGCTCTGAAACCCCCCACTTCCCCTGCTCCCTACAGCCACAGCAGCCCAGGTGCCCCAGCCTCCCTCCACTCAGAACAGCTCGGGCTTGGACACGTACAAATACACACAGCTGGAATAGCCCCGCCTTGGGGATCCGACCCCCACCCCAGGGCTGGAACATGCCAGCCCAGAGCCCACACCCCTAGCCAGCACCTTCACACTTCTACAGCCCAACCCTGTCCCCCAGGCCTGAGCCCCCTCCCACACTCAGAATCCTTTGGCCCCACACCTGCCAGGTGAATGTTGCGTGCACCACTTTGAAGTTGCTGAGGGGAGTAATTAGAGGGAATGCTGGTCCCCTGGGCGGTCTAAGTCTGAATATCAGGAAAAAACTGCAAAATTAATGCCACTGGAGAAGGGTGAACTTTGAATATTGAGGCTACCTGTAAATATCTTAGATCTGCTTATCGCTGACTGGTCCCTTCCATGGAGAATCATCTTTGGTCCTTGTTTCCCTCACAGTGGTCATAATTGGGGCAAAAAGGTACTGGACTTTGTCTCGTTGCTAAGAGCAGACCACTACAACAGAGTTGAGGTCAAATAGAGATGGCAAAGGAAAGAAAACTTGATTGATAAATAAGCTAATAACCTCAGGTTTAGCTTTAAATAACAAGCTTTGCATTCTTTTCCAGACCTGACAGCAGTAGACATAAAAAGTCTCATCAGCTTTTGAGAAAAAGAAAGAAGGAAAGAGAGAAAGAAAGAGAACCATTGTTATCATACAGAGAGGAAGCGAAGCATCACAGATTAAGTTAAATTGAGCTAAGCTCAGCTTTCGGCTATTGTGGGGGTATTGTTAATCATATAGCCCCTTGGAATATAGATTATATTTATACTACACAGTGCCTTTCATAGCAGTCTTGTCTTGAAGTACTTAGTAAGTATGACTCAGCCACACTACCCCCTTGTGAAGTGAGTCACTAGTGGCAGCTCACTGCAGCTGGGGAAACTGAGGTGCAGAACTGAGAAGGTGACTTGGCTAAAGTCACAGAGGAAATTAGTGGCTGAACTCAGAATAATTCCCTCACTCTTCAGTACAGTGCAAAGGTCTGCCTCTTTCTACCAGTTCTGTCCCTCTCTTGTTGTTTCTGTGTAAGTTGGGAGAAGCTGCTGGGTTGATGGACAGCAGAAATAAAGTTGATGCGTGAGCTGCTCTGAGTCTGAACCAGTCCTAATTTCGGTTGGCTTTTCACAGACTTCTCAAAGAAATTCCAAAACCCATTGCAGAGGGTAACTGAGAATGTGTGTACGTTCCTGGGAAGATCAACCCGGCCAGGGTCAATCTTCCGGAGTTCAATTTTGTGCACCTAGTGGGGATTTTCTCCCATCAACCTTCCTCTGTGTAGATGGCCAGGTAAGTTGGTTGCAGAAAAGTCAATTCTAGCTATACAGTTGCTTTAGCTAGAGTTGTGTATCTGCAATCGACTTAACTCCCTGGTTTAGACCAAGTCGCAGTAATCTGCAGGTGAATTTAAATAGCCAGACTATCACAGGATATTTGGTTTGGTGTTTGCAGTCTCTGATTTATTTGACCACCTTGTCATCTTCACCAGTCATCTGACCTCCTTTGGCAGAGTTTCTGTGGTCCATTTTCCCAGTATAGGCACTGTGGGAAGACAACATGTTTTGTTGCTTGGAGTTAATTCTGTGTTTTCTTTGTTTTCTCCTCATTCTGAGCATTCTCTTCCTACAGGCTTTCTCCATAGACATCATTCGACACAAAGATTCCATGGACGAGCTGTTCAGCCAGCGTAATGAGATCTTTGGAACCTGCGGGGAAGAACAGAAAGCTGTGCTACAGGTAAATCCATTGCTTTGACACCTGCCACTCCTGGCAAGTAACGGCTGAAATATTGGTTGGCGGGAGGCAGGAAATAAATGCACGTTTCCTGCATCTGTCTGTTTCCTCATATGTTTCACCTTGATTTGAAATAATTCCCTCTCTAATCATTCCAGTCTGTACTACCCACAAGAGATGTTTCCCATTTATTAAACCTTTAAGTGCTGTTGCAGTGTTGATAAGGTGCAGTCCCGCTGACTGATGGGGGCTCAGGGGAGCTCCTGGCTGCTGCTACTTCAGCAGTGGTGGCAGCTGGAGACCTGGGGCCCTTTGAACTGCCAAGGCTGTGCCACTCTGCACAACTCTGCGTGCTGGAAAGGAAATGGGGGGCAACATCACAGTCTGGGCAGAGATAAGGGCTGAAAGCTCCAGGCTCCTCCCCTTCTGCTCTTGGACCATCCCCTTCCACCCTCGATCCCGCCCCTTCCCAAGAGCAGAGCCGGCCACCTTGCCCCGATCCTGCAACGGCTGTTGGCCTCGCTGACAAGGGGCAAGTGTTGGGGATCTCCCGTAGCCTTTTGGTTGGCAGTGCTGTATGCAGACATGGAACTCCCGTTTCCGTTCGTAGCACACAGCTGGCTTACTTTCTTTGCCCTTGCACCGACATGGCCAACTCTGCTCACTCTTCTTGTTCCCTCTAGGAGAAAACAGAATCTCTCGTGCAGCAGTATGATGCTGTCAGCCAACTCAACTCAGAGCGCTATGCGTGTTTAGAGCGAGCACAGGTCTTGGTGGGCCAGTTCTGGGAGACATACGAAGAGCTCAGCCCCTGGATTGAAGAAACACAAACACTGATCACACAGTTACCCCCTCCAGCGATTGATCATGAGCAGCTCAAACTGCAGCAAGAGGATATGAGGGTAAGGGGGAGTGTTTTATTTGCATCACTTACACCAGGTACAGGTTGCACCTCTTTAGTCCAGCACCCTGGGAACCTGACCAGTGCTGGACAAAAGAATTTGCGGGACCACAGGAGGTACATGTTGTCTAGCACCATTACCAGCGCTTCCACTGCTGACTGGGCTCTTAGAAGACATTTAGGGGTAAATCACAGCTAAATAACTGCGCAAAACACTGACAGCCAGGCCTGGTGGCTGTGAATAAACTTTACGGGACCGTGGGAAACTTGGCCACACCCAGGATATGTGGACATCTGACTAACGAAAGTCATGCCGGATCACAGATGTTGCCACAACAGAGAGTTTCAAACTGTAGAATGGATTCAGCCCCACTTAAAGGGAAGAGTGAGGCTAAGATTTTATCACAATTATTTTTAGCCAAAGCCCTGGACAAGTCACAGGTAATAACCAAAAATTCACGGATCTTTCCTCCCTTACTTGATAAAAATAACTAAGACAAAATTACACTGGAGGAGGGGCTGGCATCCACCACTGCTGGGGCTCCAGGGATCCCCCCCCACCAAGCATGGCTGAGAACTGAGGGTCCCCCTGTCGCTGGCAGCATCTTGGAGCTGTGGGATCAGCCCAAGGTGGCTGGGAGCTGCCAGATTGCCTGTCGGCTGGAAGCTGTGGGGTCCAACTATGGATACAACTATGGGCAGCTCCCCCACCTGTGGCAGCCAAGAGCTGCAGGAGGCCCCCATCTGCTGACAGCTCGACCAGGGCAGAAGCGGAAGTGTCAGGGAGGTCCCTGAAAGTCACAGGTTCCGAGACTTTCATGACCTCCATAAGAAAATCTTAGCATTCCCGCTGAGTATTGTTTGCAGATCAGTAGGTAGGTGGCATCTATTTAAGTGTAGCACTTTTTACCATTTCCGTCTGTCTGTCACAATGACATCTGTAGAAATAGAATCCAGAGCAGGTATTTGTCACGTCCTGTAACGAGTCTGTATTTTAAATAGAAATTCTGAATATAAACCCACGGGAGGTTGATTATCTTTGTCTCTTTCCTCTGGGTGTAATGATGCCATAGGTGGGTGAGTGTTCTGCTTGAAAAACAGGTGTGCAAAGGAAAAACGCCTTTGCGGGTTGGGTGAAGGTGGAGAAAAGATGAGAGTTTGTCCTTCCAGTGACAGGGTGGACAGAGACAAAGCATGATGACTAACTACAGTGGGGATTAGAGTGTTAGAAATACCCAGGCAGTGGAGATGGGACCACAGGAAACCTGGCTACATCCATGGCCATGAGGAGCCCTGAAAATTGAGGACGTGATGTAAATATGATACGGACTTGAACAGCAATCTCTTTTTTTCCTGTCCTGTAGCAATTAAGAGAGTCTATAGCTGAACATAAGCCTCATATTGACAAGCTGCTGAAAATTGGGCCACAGTTGGAGGAGCTCAACACTGAGGAAGGGGCGATGGTCCAGGAGAAGTACTTAACAGCAGAGGCCACGTATGCCAGAATCAAAGAGGAGGTGCGCCAGCGAGCTCTGGCACTGGATGAGGCCGTTTCACAATCCACTCAGGTACATGTCTCTTTACATGCAAAGAAGCCACGGTTTTGTGTTTGTGTTTCTTCTTCGAGCAGTGTTCCCCTGGGTGCTCCACTTTCAGTGTCGGCGCAATCCCACACAGGCGCTCGGAGATTCTTCATTAGCGGTAGTTCCCCCGTTGCACATATACAGTAGCACCTCCTTGAGCTACATGGCACACACAGAGCGTGGGCCCCTCAGTTTCTTCTTTACCGTCCTCGGCTGCAGACGGAGCTCAGCTCTTCTGTTCTCTGTTAAAGGCAAAGACAGAGTTAGTTTAGCTAGAAATAGTTGTTAGTGTTAGTTGGTTAATGGTTACTAGTTTTTTCTGCATTTCTCAGAAAGAAAAAATAAGTAAAAGTTAGTGAGAGTTTGTAGTAGTGAGGTTAGCAGCTGCATCATTGCCATTCTGGGCTATCCCGGCTTCAAGCCAGCCTCCGATGGATGTTTGTCTTGCATTAAGTACTTGGGCGAGGCTCGCCAAACCCAGAAATACACCCACTGTGCCAGCCTCACAGCCTGTCGGGACAGGGCCAATAGCTCAAGACTTTCCTCCATGAGACGTCCCAACAGTCTCCTGCCCCAGAGCGGTCTCCTGCTAAAATGGCACTGGGCAGGGGTATGGACAGTGCACATCCCTCTACCTTGTTTGCAATGGCAGCCACGAAACTGGGCACCTCCGCAGCACGTTTTTCACCTCCAGCGCCTTCAGTTCAGGCCACAGCAGTGGAGAAATCCAGGCTGTCACCCATGGTACCATCAAAATTGGCACCACCAAAACGGGTGTATTCGGAGCCAGATTGCAAACACTCGATGCCGTGGGCACTGTCCGCATCCACGCCGGTGCTTACACCGAAGAGATCTTTGGCGTAAGCGACTGCCCGCCTTGGAACCAAACACCGTGCCTGAAAAGCACCACACCGGCTCACTGCACCATTCAACAGCAGCACTGTCTCTGGCTCGCAGGAAGCCTAGGGCGGAAGTTTCGCTGCGCACCTGCTTGGCACTGGAGAAGGCCCCAACGCAGCACCATGGCGCCTCTCCCGCTATGCAAGGTTGGACTGGGTGGAACTAACTACAGTACCACGGACCTCACCATGCCATAGATCTCTGTCTCTGCCTCTGTCTCCATGCCCCTCTGGGTGAGCTGCGTTCTCCCAGGACTCTTGCTGTAGAATGCCCACCCTGGTGGGGACAGTTCTGATGGCAGGAGTGTTTTCTCCTCCCACCAGTCCAGTCTTGCCCATTTGTGCTGGGATGACTCTCAGGTGCCATTGACGTACCTGCCTCTACCTCCTCTGTTTTTCACCCACCACTGCCCTTATCCACCCCACCCTACTGAGCACTGGTCTTCATGGGAATTGCAGTTGCACTGGTCCAAGCATCAGCTGGTTTCCTTCGCCACTTGGATGGCTGACGCTGCTTCTCCTGAGCCTACAACTTCAGTCACATACCCCCCATCTCACCACTCAAACGCGGAGGACTCTGTTTTGGGAGGGAAAGACAGGCCCCTGGTCCGCCAGTCCTCATCTTCGCCCAATGACACAGTGATTTCATTTCCCCCACTGCCAGCTGACAATTCACAGTCATTCCAGGAGCTATTTTGTACAGTGGTGCTGGCCTTGGAGAAGGACCTGCAGGAGGTCTAAATTAAGCGATGCTGGCTCCTCTGTGCGCTCCAGCTGCCCACATCTTCCAGGATCGCGTTAGCAATGGACTCAGCCGAGGTCATATGGGAAATGCTGGCTTCCATTGCCCCTACCAACAAGCGGGCTGACCAAATGTACTTTGTGGCCTTGAAGGATGCTGAATTTCTGTTCACGCATCCCCAGCCTAACTTGCTGGTAGTAGCCCGCGGTCCACAATAAGTCCAAGCAGCTTTCGTTCAAACTGACCCTGTACAACAAGAACAACAAGAAGTGGGACCTAATGGGCCGAAAGGTCTATTCTTCAGGTACCCTCCTCCTCCAGGTGGTGAATTATGCGGCCATGCTGGCCGATTACGCCCACTCAAACTGTTTGAAGCTCCAGGAGCTGGTCCTGGCCTTGCCAGAGCAGCAGCGCCCTATCCTGCTCCGTGTCATGCAAGCAGGGTATGTTATCGCATGCACAGCCCTTCCGTCCACCCTGGAAGTGGCAGATGCCATGGCTTACATAACCGCTCCGGCAGTGGTGGTGCACTGTATGTCCTGGCTACAATCCTCAGGAGTGCCCTTCCCTTGGTGCACAAACTCAGCATCCTTACCTGTGCGGGCTGTCAGCGGCAACGCCGTATCCTTTTGCTCCCTCCCGCAACCTTCTGTCCCAGGACTTCAGGCACACCCTTCACCCCCATCTGTTCGGACTGCGTTTCCACGCATGGCTCCTTCGTGGTTCCAGGATGCTGAAATCGCATGCTCTGAAGGGGTGAAAGGGGCTTTTGTTAGCAGCAGACAGGAGTCCACCCACAAGTCCTACCTCTACAAGTGGACCCGGTTCTTCCAGTGCTTGGATGTGAATCACCCTCTATCGCCTCACACCGCACCCCTTCCTGTCCTCCTCGGCTACCTGCTACACCTGCGTGAGTTGGGCCTAGCCCTCGGTACTCGCAGGGAACACGTCACGGCACTGGCAGCCTTCCACAGAGCGGAGGATGGGAACGCCTTCCTCACCCATCATAACACCAAGTGCTTTCTCACGGGCCTGCAAAATACCTTTCCATCAGTACGTTCACCAGTCCCTATCTGGCACCTCAGCCGTGTTCTCAGCTGCCTAACAAAACCACCTTTTGAACCTCTGCCGATGTGTTCCTGACTCCATCTGTCGATGAAGGCAACGTTTTTAGTCGTCATTGTGTCGGCCAGGTGGGTAAAGGAGCTGGCCGCTCTAATGGCTGAGCCCCCGTCTATAGGGTATTTACGAAGGATAGAGTCACTCTTTGCCCTCAGCCTAGTTTCCTCCCGAGGGTTCCCTCGCCATTCCCTATTAACGAACCTATCCTCTTACCTGTGTTCTTCCTGAAGCCACACTCTGGTCCTGTGCAGGTGATGTTGCGTACCCTGGCCGTTCGTCGGTGACTAGCCTTTTACATCAGTCGCACAAAGCCTTGGTGCAAGTCTCCTAAGCTCTTCCTCTCCTTTGCGGGAACGATCCGGGGGTCATCCCATTTCGTCTCAGTGGTTGTCCAAGTGGATCTCCACCTGCGTACACACCCGTTGGGCTCTTCACCAGAAGGAGCTTCTAGGTGCTGTAACTGCCCATGCTACCCAGGCTGTGTCTTCCGCCTCTGCCGTCCTGAGGAACGTAACCCTTATGGACGTATCCAAGGCAGTGACGTGGTCTTCGAGCAACACGTTTGCTTCCTCCATTCAAGTGGGTCAAGCAGTTCTGTTGACTGTAATTGTTACTGGGCTCCAAACGCACCTCCATTGTGCGTCTACTGCTTTGTAGTCCCAGAGTGCAGCACCCCCAGGGATGCTACTCGAAGAGGAAGGTACTCGCCTTGTGCAGTAACAGTGGCTCCACTTCCCTCCCTCCTTCCCCTGCTTTGGAGCATCCTGCTCTAGTTGTCAGGGTAGAGAAGGGATGGAGGGGACCATGCCACACGCCTGCCAGATAACACAAGGAGGCGCTACTGCACACGGGCAACATGGGAAACCACAGCTATAGAATCTCTGAGCTCCGGCACGAGGACATACCGACACCCAGAGTGGAGCACCCACAGGGGGACACGTCTCAAAGACCCACTATTACTATACAAGGTAACTTCCTCTTATCACCACTCCCTGGGGACTGCGAGCTCTGAGGTTTATTTTTTTGTACCGCTTCGTTTAACTAAAACCTCGTTGCAGTTTATATCAGTTCTAGGAAGCCGTTAGTTCCGATGCTGGGTTGGTCTGTACAGTGCTTGCCTGTTTGGGGGGGTATGGGAAAGCTGGTGGTGATAGATTTGCAAAAGCTGTACAGAAAGAGATCGAATCCTGAAGTAATTAGGGTAATACATTTTTACAGCCCGAATAAAGATCCTCATTAAAAGGGCTGTTGGACATCTGCCCGTGATGGAAGGGTTGGATAAGACTGTGAGTGGAACTCACAGAACTGAATCTTGATCCTGATAATCCCAGAAACTACTGTACATGTAATAAACAATGACAAGATCATTTACAGGAGTGAGTTAATCCTCTTCCCTCCTTTAAGCACTTTGTGGAGGAGTCCTAATAGGGATGAACTATGTGAAGGAAGAACAAAGATTGTACAAATTGAAGTAGAGGAACGATGAAAAGAACTTCTATAGCATGCAGTTGGGTTTTGCGTCTGTAGCTATGTTTCACTCCAACTAATATTTACCGTAGCTCAATTTGTTGTCACGTCTGGGTTTTTTATTCCTGCATTGTTTAGTCACTTCTCTGGGTTTGCACTTGTATTAACTCCAAGTTTTTCCCCCCCTCCACCCACACTTCCCGTCTCATCTCTCACTCACATTGTGGAATGTGTTATCTTTGTGTGTTGCTGCCTGTTCCTGTCTTCCCCACATGGTCCCATTTCATTGTTGTGTTGACTACGCCCCACCATTGCAGATCACAGAGGTAAGCCTCAGCACATTAGCTGTTTGTTTACATTCTCATTCTTTGGGCTAGATGATTCTTAATTCATTTGAGACCCAGATTTATACTGTATTCTGTCTCTGCATGCCGTTCAGTGGAACCTGCCACGGATAAATTCAGACATACTGTAATTCCATTTATGTTGAAGAATTAAAGTCCTTAACTCTTTTGTTGCCATGGGCAGTTTGCAGTTCCACTTGATAGTAAGCTTCTGCTTAGAATTAAAGTGTCCTGTACGGAAAAAACATTTTACTGTAAAAAGGATCTACACTGAAGCATAGCGAATTCTGCTTTAGTGGGGAGTGACTGGTTCATTCACCCAGGCTGGTTAGTTTTAAGGCAGTCTAGTGACAATAGAATTTGCATCTAGAATCAGTTTCCTTCCTCTTCCGCTCTATAATTATGTAAAAACAACAGTAGAAACAAGGGTCTCCCGTTGTGCATTAGTAGCGGATGTGGTTCCATGGGCCGACATCTAGGTTGAATAATGTCCACTTACTGCAATTCATTCTGTCTTGTACATACTAGATTCTCTTTAATGCTGATTTTTACCGTGCTGATTTTACCAGTAGCAGACCTCCTTTCTGTATCCCTAAGATCAGGTTTTCTGCTGTTGCTTTAGCTTAAGCCCAAGCAACACAGCAACCTCTTCTCTCTCCTTTCCTATACACCCAGGTACATGCTTTCACCCCCAGGTGCCTGCCGTCATGTTGGAAGTTGAGAGGGTTCCTGGGCCAGGCTCACCTGAGCAGTGCCAAACATATGCAGGTTGCATCTAATGTGTTGGCGCATGGACCAAGACTAGAGTGACTGAGTCTTCCTGTGGTACTGCCCTTTGGCAGGAAGGGGATATCAGTCAAACTTGAATTTTGTGGGTTTGGATACAGTAACAAACTGCTGCTGCATTTGGCTGGTGGCTTCCTGAGCCCTCTATGTAGGTTTTTCTAACTGCACTCTTGTTTAGCTCACTTTGACCACTGCAGAACACACTCATTAGCAGTGTTGCCTCTAATTTTTTTCCCACCCATGTGCAGAATAAATTTTTTGAGCACTGAGGCACATGAAGAGTTGCACCACCAATAGAAACACACACTGCAGCTGTGAGCACTGTGTTGGGCACACAACCGGGTGGCACCTGAATCTCTCCTGGGTGGCTGCCCAAATGCTCAGCTTACAGGGAACACCAGTGTCAGAACCAGTGACCTGCACTGAATTGGAAGTGCAGGTGTAATGGACACAATAGAGATAGCAAGGTCTGAATGTTATACTGCATACATTGGAGTAATCTGGTACTGTGCAGTCTTCTAACCTGCTTGATGGCCTTGCGTTTGTTCAGTTCCACGATAAGATTGAGCCTATGCTGCAGACGCTGGAGAACCTCGCCTCCCGCCTGCGCATGCCACCCCTGATCCCAGCCGAAGTTGATAAAATCCGGGAGTGCATCAGCGAAAACAAGAATTCCACCATGGAGCTGGAAAAACTGCAGCCATCCTTCGAGGCGCTGAAACACCGTGGAGAAGAGCTGATAGGGCGATCTCAGGGCGCAGACAAGGACCTGGCAGCCAAAGGTATCAGAGAGGTCCAGGAAGCATCTCACGTTTTCTCGTTAAGGCAGTTTGTCATGTGTAGTGTATCTAGGATGGCAAGTTTGTAGTACACAGATAACCAAAATGCATTTTGGTTATCAGGGGACTGATAGAGCAATAAAGGGCATTTCACCGTTCAGTGGTAGGTCCAAATTCAGCCCAGTTCATCGGGAACTGCAGGCTCCTACCCCGTGACATGTTTCAGTTCAGTTGGTTTCAGTTCAGGCCCTGAAACGGAGAAAATGTTCACATCAGAAAACCACCAACACGATTAGCACCCGTGGGAGGGAGCCCATGGACTGAACGAGCATAGGTCTTCAGACCTGGGGTTTGCACATGAGTGGGTTTATTCTGAACCTGCCTAAACTTTGATCTGTTCTCTGCATAAATAAAGGTTTTATTTATGTATCTTGGCATTGGTTACATCTTCCTCAGGCTTCTTTCAGTGGCAAAATATGTCTGGCAATCTGAGCCATTTTCATTCTTCTTTGACGGTCCCACTGGGGTTTGTCTATATGACAGTTAAAAAAAAAAAAAAAAGTCCCCATGGCAGTGAGTCTGAGACTGGGTCTCCAGATTTGGGCTTGTGCTGTGAAGCTAAATAGAGCTGCCAAAGTCTGGTTTAGTCTGGAGCCTGGGCTCTGAAACTTCCCCTCCTGCATCCCCCACACACACACCCCAGGCTTCCAACCCAGGGTAACAGCCTGAGTCTGAAAATTTTATGTGACTGTTGTTATCACTGTTGTCCAAAACCTGAGTCTGTAGATCTAGGCTCTGAGACTTTGGGAAGGGTTTATGAAGTAGGTATGGAAGGTGCTTTGACTGGTATTTAAGAATCCTGACCAGGATAGGATAAGAATAAGTAGTCCTAACTTGCATTTTCCACCCCCTTTCCACCTTCAGAAATTCAGGATAAGTTGGATCAGATGGTGTTTTTCTGGGAAGACATCAAGGCTCAGGCAGAGGAACGTGAAAGTAAGTTCCTTGATGTCCTGGAGTTGGCAGAGAAGTTCTGGTACGACATAGCCGCCCTCCTGGCTACTGTCAAGGACACGCAGGATATTATTCACGACCTGGAAAGCCCAGGCATTGACCCTTCGATCATCAAACAGCAGGTGGAGGCTGCAGAGGTAAGGACTGTAGGTGTGTCTTTGGGCCACAGCTTTTAAACGTGTTTGGGCCTCAAATGCAGATGTGGCCACATATCATATCAGAGCTGTCTGGAGCATGCCACCTTCCCTACCACTTCTTCCAGGCCAGCCTCAGAGCTGACCAGAGCGCACTGCCTGTCGCTCCAGTAGAGATTTAAAGGGCCCAGGGTCCTTTAGCAGCAGCAGCAGCAGCTGGGAGCCCTGGGCCCTTTTGAATTCCCAGACTGCCAGGGCATCCCTCCTCCAACCCGTCGGCAGGCCTGGTCATACCACAGTTTTTGTGAGCACCCAACAGTGTTACAGATCATGCTGCCATTTTATCTGGAAACCAAGGGAGAACCATGATGGCGAGCCAAGAGGGATTTCAAAATACCTTCTTTTCCCGTGGAAAAAATAACTGCCTGTACCAGAGGCTAAAACCACGTGAGCTGCAACTACATTGGGAAGACTTGTCAAGCAGATGTTCAGAGCTGTCCACCGCCTTGCATAATTGTTACCATGGTTCTGCTCCCAGTGTGGGCTGGATCTGGCTGCATTGTGATGTGCAGATTACATTCCAGTCAGACTGAAGGCTACTGTAGAATAAAACAATAATACTGTGTGGACAGCAACGTTCATCTCTATTTCAACTCCTGGGATAGAGTCCATTTGGGATGTTCACATGTTTAACCTTACTTTGACTTGGGTTCTTTTGTTTTGGAGTATTTTTGTTTGTTTGTTTTTGGTTTGTTTTTTTGTTAATACGTATTTATCTCATCCCTGTATACTTGTACACGCCACTCCCATTTTATAACTACAGGTTCAACCCTTTTAGTCCGGCACCCTAGGGACCTGACGGGTGCTGAGCCAGAGAATTTGCTGAACCACGGGAAGTCAGTATTGTCTAGCAGCATTACCAACACTTCCACCGCTTACTGGGCTCTTAGGGGCAAATTAACGCTCAATAACAGCACGGAACACTTGAGAGCTGGGGCTGGTGGCTGTAAACAAACTTTATGGGACTGCAAGAAGCTTGGCCACACCCATGAGAAGTGGACACACGACTAACTAAAATCATGCCGGATCATGGATGTTGTCGGACCATGCGGTGCCGGGCTAGAAAGGTTCAACCTGTCGTCAACTTTGGTTTAGAAATATTGGCTCTCTGTCGACCTGTTCAGTTCCTGTTTCTTTATCAGCTCTGTAAACAATATAAGTTGCAAATGGGATCACCGTCTTCCCTGTGCAGCTAAATGCAGGGTCAAATCAGATGTGGATTTGAACCTTGCTGTTCCCATCTGTTTGCAAATGGTGGCATCATCCCACGCTTCAGACAATGGAATCAGTGCAGATTGGACTCAGTTATCTTGGTAGAAAATGAAAAGACGTACAGTGAAGGTCTTCAGGCAAGCCTGCCTGACTCCTGTCTGCTCAGCTGGCTGTTGTGAGGCTTCGGAAAACTGGCAGGGGGTTACTTGTGGACAAAGTCTGGGCATGGCAGGTTGCTGCTGGTGGGAATGGAGAAGCGAAGCACAGTGAGCCAGGGGGCCGTGTTGGGCGGTGTGGAATGGCAGAGCAAGCTGCTGCTCCCACTGACCACGTAGTGAGTGTGGGGGGCAAGGAGAGGCAACCCTTGCTGCCTATGCTGTGCCTGGACCTCGGCACCAAGTAATCGCTGGGCCCCAGAGCCTGAGGGAGAGAGTAAGAGGACAGGGTGGGGCTAGGCCAGGCGGAGGGGTGGGACCAGTGGCACTGGGGAACCTGTCTTGCACCCCCTGCCTGGGGCACCATGGAGGGCAGGAGCAGAGTAATAATCTTTGTTATCCAGCACACTCAATTAACTGGCAACCCCCATTAGAATCACAGACTTATAGGGTTGGAAGGGACCTCAGGAGATCACCAAGTCCAACCCCCTGCTCAAAACAGGACTAATCCCAACTAACTCTTCCCAGCCAGGGCTTTGTCAAGCCAGGACTTGAAAACCTCCAGGGATGGAGATTCCACCACCTCCTTAGATAACCAATTCCAGAGCTTCACCACCCTCCTAGGGAAAAAGTTTTTCCTAATATCCAACCTAGACCTCCCCCACTTGTACCTGAGACCATTGCTCCTCGCTCTGTCATTTGGCATCACTGACAAGAGCCTCTCTGTCCTCTTTGGAACCCCACTTCAGGCAGTTGAAGGCTGCTATCAAATCCCTTCTCACTCTTCTCTTCTGTGGACTAAATAAGCCCAAATCCCTCAGCCTCTCTTTGCAGGTCATGTGCTCCAGCCCCCTAATCGTTTTTGTTGCCTTCCGCCGGTCCCTCTCCAATGCGCCCACATCCTTTTTGTAAGTGGGGGCCCAGAATTGGCTGCAGTACTCTAGATGTAGCCTCAGCAGTGCAGAATAAAGGGGAATGTCCCATGAGTGCCGGATAACAAAGCTTTCACTGTACCTGCTTCTTAACCCGGAGTGCACCAGCTGAGTTGAGGTCCAGTTAGTCTCATTATTCAACCAGACTGCGAAACATTAGCTAGTCAGAGGAGTCACTGTATTCTGTCTCCGACTGTCTGCACCTTCAGCTGGGGTATTTGAATAACCTATACTCAACAAACCTATTTTTTTTTTCATTGCCCTGTCTGACTCTAGACGATCAAAGAAGAAACAGATGGCTTACATGAAGAACTGGAGTTTATTCGCGGGCTGGGAAGTGACTTAATTATGGCCTGTGGTGAAACTGAGAAACCAGAAGTGAAGAAGAGCATCGATGAGGTAGGAAAGCCAGCAGCGTGAGTTGAAGACGGTGCTGGTGCTAATGGAATCGTCAGCTGACTCTGGGGCAATCCTGTTTTGCAGATGAACCATGCGTGGGAAAACCTAAACAAAACTTGGAAAGAGAGGCTAGAGAGACTGGAGGAGGCTATGCAGTCTGCTGTGCAGTATCAGGACACGCTTCAGGTGAGACAGCTGGTGGTGGTGCTCTGCTAATCAGCTGCTGACACCTGAATCTCTCCTGGGGGCCACCTACGTGCTCAGCTTACAGGGAACACAAGAACATCAGAATGGCCATACTGGGTCAGACCAGAGGTTCATCCAGCCCAATGTCCTGGGTGCTGACAGTGGTCAATACCAGGTACCCCAGAGGGAGTGAACTGAACAGGTGATCTCTCTCATGCCATCCGTCTCCAGCTTCTGACAAACAGAGGCTAGGGACACCATTCCTTACCCATCGTGACTAATAGCCATTAATGTATCTAACCTCCAAGAATTTATCTATCTCCTTTTTAAACCCTATTATAGTCCCAGCATTCACAACCTCCTCTGGCGAGGAGTTCTACAGGTTAACTGTGCACTGAAGAGCTAGCTTTTATTTGTTTTAAACCTGCTGCCCATTAATTTAATTTGCCCAGCAAATTAAATTAATATAGTTAAATTAATAATGTAGTTCTTATATTATGGGAACACGCAAATAACATTTCCTTATTCATTTTGTCCACACCATTCATGATTTTATATACCTCTATCATATCCCCCCTTAGTTTCCTCTTTTCTAAGATGAAGGGTCCTAGTCTCTTTAACCTCTGTTCAGATGGGACCTGTTCCAAACCCCTAATAATTTTTGTTGCCCTTTTCTGAACCTTTTCTAATACCAATATGCCTTTTTTTGAGATGAGGAGACCACGTCTGTTTGCGGATGTGGGCGTACCATGGATTTATATAAGGGCAATAAGATAATCTCCATCTTACTCTCTATCCGTTTTTTAATGATTCCTAACATCCTGTTTGCTTTTCTGATTGCTGCTGCACAGTGTGTGGTTGTTTTCAGAGAACTATCCGTGATGACTCCAAGATCCCTTTCCTGATTAGCTGTAGCTAAATTAGTCTCCACCATACTGTATGTATAGTTGGGGTTATTTTTTCCAATGTGCATTACTTTACATTTATCCACATTACATTTCATTTGCCTTTTTGTAGCCCAGTCACTCAGTTTTGTGAGAACTTTTTGAAGTTCTTCACAGTCTGCCTTGATCTTAACTATTTTCAACAGTTTAGTATCAACTGCAGATTTTGCACTTTACTGTTTACCCCTTTCTTCAGATCATTTATGAGTAAATTGACAAAGGTTGGTCCTAGAACTGACCTTTGAGAGACACCAGTACCCCTCCCCATTCTGAAAATTTACCATATATTCCTACCCTTTTTTTCTTGTCTTTTAACCAGTTTTCAGTCCGTGATAGGCTCTTCCCTCTTATCTCATGACAACTTAATTTATGTAAGAGCCTTTGGTGAGGGACCATGTCAAAGGCTTTCTGGAAATCTAAGTACACTGTATCTACTGGATCCCCATTGTCCACATGTATGTTGATCCTTTCAAAGAGCTCTAACAGATTAGTAAAACCTGATTTCCCTTTACAGGAACAACGTTAACTTTTGCCTAGCAAATTATGTTCTTCTATGTGTCTGACAATTTTATTCTTTGCTATTGTTTTCAAATAATTTGCCCAGTACTGACATTAGACGTACTGGTCTGTAATTCCCGGGATCGTCTCTAGAGCCCTTTTTAAATATTGGCATTATGTTAGTTATCTTCCAGTCACTGGGTACAGAAGCTGATTTAAATGATAGGTTACAAACCACAGTTAATAGTTCCGCAATTTCATATTTGAGTTCTTTCAAAACTCTTGGGCGAATGCCATCTGGTCCCGATGACTTGTTACTGGTAAGTTTATCAGTTAGTTCCAAAACCTCCTCTAATGACACTTCAGTCTGGGACAATTCCTCAGATTTGTCACCTACAAAGGACAGCTCAGGTTTGGGAATCTCCCCAACATCCTCAGCTGCGGAGACTAAAGCAAAGAATTCATTTAGTTTCTCCGCAATGACTTCATCATGTCTGAATGCTCCTTTTGCATCTTGATCGTCCAGGGGCCCCACTGGTTGTTTCGCAGTCTTCCTGCTTCTGATGTAATCAGAAACATTATGTTACTACTTTCTGAACACTGAACAAACCCCTCAATATCTTTGCCTTGAAAGAGAAATTCTGTTGATTGGTCTCAAGAGGACACAGTCTGTCTTGCAGGCTTTGCAGATGAGCTGCGGAGCAGGAGTGGCTTGCCATGTCAGTGACCATGGAGGTTTGGTTTTCCAACGTGTGTGTGTTTCCTTCCTAGGCCATGTTTGACTGGCTGGATAACACTGTAATTAAGCTGTGCAACATGTCGCCTGTCGGCACGGACCTCAACACTGTTAAGGACCAGCTGAATGAGATGAAGGTAGGCATGTTCATCCAGACGCACGGTTCTCCAGTCCTTGTTCTGTGTCAGAGGCCGAGTTTTGCAGCTTGTTGTTTTCTCCATGTTTTGCCAGGAGTTTAAGATGGAGGTTTACCAGCAGCAGATAGAAATGGAGAAGCTTAATCACCAAGGCGAACTGATGCTGAAAAAAGCAACTGATGAGACAGACCGAGACATCATCAGGGAGCCACTGACAGAGCTGAAACACCTCTGGGAGAACCTGGGCGAGAAGATAGCTCACAGACAGGTAGGGTGAAGGAGGGCTCTCAAAACCCAGGGCTGAAGTTAAACCCATAATTGTCGTGAATTGTCCTGAATAATGTTTTCTTGGCTATCTTTGAACAGCACAAGTTGGAAGCTGCTCTGCTGGCGCTGGGTCAGTTCCAACATGCACTAGCAGAATTGATGGCCTGGCTGACCCATACAGAAGAGTTATTAGATGCCCAAAGACCAATCAATGGGGACCCAAAGGTCATCGAAGTCGAACTTGCAAAACATCATGTATGTACTCTGTATTCTGCCTCTTTTCTGGCCTCAAGGGAATGGTGGATCATGGGAAGTTATTGGGACTGATTTATTGCCTTTGGATAGCTGTGAAGTTAACAGAACAGTTGAGAGGCAAGTGTCCAATGTTACCCGATCCACCCCATGCAGGTGCTGAAGAACGATGTGTTGGCTCACCAAGCAACTGTGGAGACTGTAAATAAAGCTGGCAATGAGCTCTTGGAATCCAGTGCAGGAGATGATGCCAGCAGCCTGCGGACCCGGCTGGAGAATTTGAATTCATGCTGGGAGTCTGTCCTGCAGAAAACAGAGGAGAGGGAGCAGCAGCTGCAGTCAACACTTCAGCAGGTTGGTGGGCTTGTTCCACAGACAGAAACGTGTCTGCTTGCAGCAGAGATCTTCAGTGGGTGTCCGTGTTGGCTTGGCGCCCCTCTTTCCATGCTGGAGGGGAGAAGAAGTGATGCACCATTTTGTCTTTGCTTCTACAAAAGGTGTTGCTCCCTCAGTGTAAGTAACTCATGGGAGCTGTCCTGAGATAACAGGGCATCGAGGACAGCACGGTGCCACCATCTGCGATTAAGCTTGCCACATTTACCCCATAAAAGAGCTATAAATACCTCGTCTACCTTGTCATTTTACTTCAGAATAACTCACACGTTAGGTATCAGAGGGGGAGCCATGTTGTTCTGTAGCCACAAAAACAACAAGAACTCCTGTGGCACCTAAAAGACTGCCAGATTTTTTGGAGCATAAGCTTTCATGGGCAAAGACCCACGTCGTCAGACCTAGGCCTTTGCCCACAAAAGCTTATGCTCCAAAAAAATCTGGTAGTGTCTAAGGTGCTACAGGAGTTCGCGTCATTTTCACGTGTTAGTTACCCAACTCTGGTGAGCAGTACACCTTTCTCAGCTGTGAAGACAAGACCACCGATGGGAGGCACAAGCAGCTTGTCAAAGCAAGTTAATGCTGCTTTGCAAACCAAAGAGGTGTTTGTTCCGAGGGGAAGTCCTGCTTTTTAGGAAGAAGAACCTTTTCCTCTTTGAGAAACCACCTGTGTGTGTGAACTTGCTGAAATGGTTGTATTGTTGTTTTTTAATAATTACAAAATACACCTTCTTTTAAATATCTTTGTAAAACTCTCTTCTGCCTCCTCATGTGCACATCAGGAACCCCAGTGCTAAACCTGAAAGCTGCTGCTTGTCACCTGATCCAGGGCCAATTTTGTGTTCCTTAACAGGCCCAGGGTTTCCATGGGGAAATTGAAGACTTCCTCCTCTGGCTAACGAGAATGGAGAGCCAACTGTCTGCATCGAAACCCACAGGAGGTTTGCCAGAAACTGCCCGGGAACAGCTCAGTGCCCACATGGTAAAGATTTAAAACGCCTCTAATTGAACTGACTTCCCTCCAAACAGTCAGTGTGGAAACATGTCTGGGCCACGTGGTGTAGTCTAATAGGAAAGAGACAAGTGTTTCTTTTGTCCCTTTTCTCTGCAGGGGTGCAGAACAGTATAGAACAGACAGTATTAGCTTTGCAGCTGAGGGCTGTGGATGGACTTTCCCACTGTTAATAGCATTATGATCACTGTTATCGCTGCCAGTTTACTGTCTGTCCTAACCCCATTGTCTCCGTGAACTTCCAGCGACGTGCAAATCTCTGATACAGTGTCTCTGTCTCTCATCCTTCAATGGTGCTTTGCTGCAGGAGCTGTATGCCGGACTCAAAGCCAAGGAAGAGGTCTACAGTCAGCTGTTGGCTAAGGGGCGGTTGATCCTACTCAGCCGTGACAACTCTGGCTCTGGGTCCAAGACAGAGCAGAGCATAGCGCTGCTGGAGCAGAAATGGACCTTGGTCAGAACCAAAATGGAGGAGAGGAAGGTAATGCTTTGAGCAAAAATATGATCCTTGTTTACTGTGGAAGAGATTGTCTGAAAGGGAAAGGAAGTTTCCTGCTGTGGTAGTGCTGTCTCCAGAATGCCGGTTTCTTGCCATAAGCAGAATCAGCAGTGTGCGTCCAACGACCAAGATTAGTGCTTTTTGATCAGTTCATTTGGATAATTTCTCTCCTGATTATACGTACATAGCAGTCCTTTGGTCATAGGGGTTTATCCATGATGTCTGAAATCTGAGTGCTAACTGTATGGCTAGTTACCAAAACAGGGTAGATCATAGAGAGGAAATGAAAGTCAAATTAAACGTGAGTAAACGAAACGGAGAGGCTGTTAAATGAGAAATAAAAGAACATAAGAGCGCTGTCCAGTTCTGAGGAACAAATATATACGTTGCTTCTTTTTAAGAGACACCGGGCCAAATTCTCTGCTGATCTAACTCCCTTGCACAAGTAATTTGCTCAGCAATGAGTTCTCACCTAAAATGAGAGAGACAGGCTGAATTGCTGGTTCTTTAGCCGTCACCGCTGCAGTGTCATCTTCTTTCCACAGAACAGCTTCTCTCATGAAGCCTGTTTCCCAGGAAGCTCTGGACTGGGGCACAGCCCCGTGTGTGTTGATTACTGAGCTCTCTCTGCTTTCATTCCTGTCCATTTGTTTCAGAACTGATTCTGCAATAGCCACCTTCTCTGAAATCTTCCCTTCCTGGGAAACAGGTCGTGTTCTTTGTGAACAGATGACTTTCCGTTTGAGAGTTCATTTCATCCAGTGTGCGACATGTGTCTTTGTCTGCCAAGCCTCAGATTGTGAACTTGGTGCTTTCTTTGTGTTTCTCCCGCCCTTATTAAAATTCAGTCAAAGCTGGAAGAAGCTCTCAACATGGCTACGGAGTTCCAGAATTCCCTGCAGGACTTCATTAACTGGCTGACCCTGGCCGAGCAGAGTTTAAACATTGCACTTCCACCGAGCCTTATCCTAACCACGGTGCTGTCTCAGATAGACGAACACAAGGTAACCTGGCGGGGGTGCTGCCATTTTGTCTAACATGCTTATTCTGTTTTACAAAGCAATCTTTGTTGTTCACCATGCTTGGTGCTTTCTGGTTATGGAAGAAGCTTTGGGATATTTCCAGGCTCTTTGTCATGAATGAATGAATGCCTATAAAGGTAACAGTAAGATAGCCGCGTTAGTCTGTACTCCAGCATAACAAAGCAGCAGGAATGTAGCACTTTAAAGACTAGCAAAATGAATTATTCAGTGATGAGCTTTCGTGGAACAGACCCAGAAGTGGGTCTGTCCCATGAAAACTCATCACCGAATAAATCGTTTTGTTAGTCTTTGAAGTGCTACATTTCTGCGGCTTTGTTTTGCCTGTAAAGGGTTAAGCCCAGAGAGGGTGGATTCCCTGTTGGCAAGCAGCCAGGTGAGCCAATGGGAAGAGAGAGGATTGTTTAAATTGAAGCATTTACCTGCTGAAGGAGCCTTTTCTTTTGTCTGGCCAGAGCAGAAAGACAAAGATGTTTAATCCTGAGCAGACTTAATGAATCCAATAAATATCCAGGCCACAACACACCTGGGCATACAGATGTGTAAGCAGAAAGAAAACATTTAGTCAGATGCAATCGGGTTATTTTGGGTTTGGTGTGAGACTTCTCAGGCTGGCTGATTAACCACCCCCAACCATGCCCCCCCCGACCCCGACAGTGTAACTTCAAAACTGAATCCCAAGGAAGAAATTCTCTGTGTTAACCTTTTTTTTTATTTACTTTGTAACACCTAACAACCAAGTATTTTTTTGTCACTTTCTTGGTATACTTTATTTTTTGTTTGATTAATAAATCAGTTTTTCTTTAAGGCAATGATTTAATTCCTGTCTCCTAGGGAAGTGTCTGTGTATAATGCCAAAGACTGAAAGGTCAGCTATCAGATTGTTTCAAGCCCTCACCTTAGGGAGGGCTAAGAGTTTGGGGAGTTTACCCCACAGAAAGACATCTCAAGCGTGTCTTCCCAGGTTTTAAAGGAAAATTTTCTCTCTTGGGTGGCGGCAGCTACCTCCCAGGATTAGGGAATCTGTGACCTTGGGCAGCTTTTAAGTAGAAGCCTATAGAGATAAGGTATTTTTAAGATCCCTTGCAGGCCCTCACATTCTGCGCTCCAAGTGGGGCGCAACCTTGACTCTATTATTCTGTTTTCTGTGCCGTTCACCACGCTCGGTGTTTTCTGGCTACGGAAGAAGCTTGGAGATATTTCCAGGCTTTTTGTTTTAAATGAGAGTAAATCTTCGTTCCGCCAGGTTTTTGCAAATGAAGTCAATGCGCACCGGGACCAGATCATTGAGCTGGATCAAACGGGGAACCAGCTGAAATTCCTCAGTCAAAAGCAGGATGTGGTTTTGATAAAGAACCTGCTGGTCAGCGTCCAGTCCCGTTGGGAGAAAGTGGTCCAGCGTTCCGTGGACAGAGGCCGAGCTCTTGATGACTCAAGGAAGCGGGCGAAACAGGTGAGAGCTGTGAAAATGGACCCAGCGATATTGCTTATCCTGTAGCTTTCAGATCCTAAGTCCCTCAAGCCTTCAGAAGGTCTGGAGGGTACGAGCACCGAGTTCTAATGGCTGTCGCTCATTTCAGTTCCATGAAGCCTGGAAAAAGCTGGTTGATTGGCTGGAAGATGCAGAGAATCACCTGGACTCTGAGCTGGAGATTTCCAATGATCCAGACAAAATCAAACTGCAGCTCTCCAAGCACAAGGTAGGGAGTTTGCTGTCATTCCAGCGGCGATCAGTGCCCTGGTGTGGGGGGGGGAGCTGGAAGGGAAGGGAAACCTGCTCTCAGTGAAAGCAGTGCAGCACAGTCACTTCCCTAAAATCAGAGAAGGGAGGGATGATCAGTAAGAGGAGTGCTCTGTTCCACACCTTAGTTTAACGTTACAGTAGTTAAGGTTGCAATTCTTGTCCAGCAACATCTCTGGTCTGAAAGGACCCAGCTGGCAGCCTGCTCTGGGAGGATCCCGGGGGCGGCCCTGGGGTGTGGAACCAGGTCCAATCCCCACTGTGGGGAGCCCAGCCGGGGAGGGGCCAGGGAGTCCCACAGCCGGGAGCCAATGGGAGCACAGACCCTGCTGGCAGCCCCACTACTGGGGGTCCCGTGGGCCGCCCTGGCTGACAGCCCAGTAGCAAGGAGCCAGAGTGGAGCCCCGCAGGCAGCCTGAGGGCAGAGAGCAGGCAACAGACAGGAGGGTAGTCCGACCATCAGGCTGGTGCGTGGCTGCTCACCCACCCCTCTCCTGATCCGGCAGATCCCCTTGTTCAGGACCACTCAGTTCCCAAGGGTGCCAGACGAGGGAGGTACAACTTGCATAGTTACCAAGTTGTGCGTGAGCGGCATTTCTTCCACAAAGCTATTCGCTCACGAGCGTTTTGTGCGTCCTAATGACACTTCCTTCGTGCCCTTCTCTGGCTGTAAAACTCAGGAGTTCCAAAAGACCCTCGGTGGGAAACAGCCGGTTTATGACACCACGATCCGAACTGGCAGAGCCCTCAAAGAAAAAGCTGTGTTGCCAGATGACACTCAGAAACTGGACAACCTGCTGGGAGAAGTCCGGGACAAGTGGGACACAGTCTGCGGCAAATCCGTGGAAAGGTGAGAGCAACATTTGTTCCAAAATACTGTTGCAACAGCAAAGGATCAGAGAGGAGGTGGCCTTCTGGAACTTCATTTATATCACACCCTGTAAACTCACTCCTGAGCAAAAGTTATTACTTGTTCCAATAACGTGAGAACTAGGGGTCACCAAATGAAATTGATAGGCAACAGGTTTAAAACAACCAGTTTCTTCATGCAGCACACGGTCAACCTGTGGAACTCCTTGCCAGAGGATTTTATGAAGACCTGGGCTTTAACATGGTTCAAAAAAGAACTAGATAAATTCATGGAGGATAGGTATCAGAGAGGTGGCCGTGTTAGTCTGTAGCTTTGAGAACAGCAGGAAGTCTTGTGGCACCTTATAGACCAACGGATATTTTGGAGCATAAGCTTTTGTGGGCAAAGACCCGCTTCGTCAGATGCATCTGACGAAGCGGGTCTTTGCCCACAAAAGCTTATGCTCCAAAATATCTGTTGGTCTATAAGGTGCCACAAGACTTCTTGTTGTTCTCACGGAGGAAAGGTCCATCAGTCGCCAGGATGGGTAGCGATTGTGTCCCCTAGCCTCTGTTTGTCAGAGGCTGACAATGGATGACGGGGAGGGATCACTCAAGGACTGCCTGTTCTGTTCACTCCCTGTGGGACACCTGGGGTTAGCCCCTGCTGGAAAACAGGGTACTGGGCTAGATGGACCTTCAGTCTGACCCAGAACAGCTGTTGTTACAAGGATATGAGTGTAGGTCACAGAGCAAGGTGGTACCCAAGTGTGACATCAAAACTGAATGGCCAGCGAGAGCACCATAAGGAGACTGATTCAGGTAGCACGTGATATGCACGAAGGCTAAGACTTTTGGGGGTTTGTCGTGATGATGATCTCATCAGAAGGCTGGGCAGCTACAGAAAAACTCCCTGATACCACTGCAAGCAGCATTGATACTCCAGAGGGAAAGTTGGTATCAATGTCCTTTGATGGTCTTTGCAGGCAACACAAGCTGGAAGAAGCCCTGCTTTTCTCTGGCCAGTTCATGGATGCACTGCAGGCCTTGGTGGACTGGCTGTACAAGGTGGAACCCCAGTTGGCCGAAGACCAACCAGTCCATGGTGATCTGGATTTGGTCATGAACTTGATGGATGCTCATAAGGTAAGAGTGGGGTTTACCAGCTGCCCTTTGGAAGGCGACAGTAATTTAGTTCCCCAACCACCCGCATAATGGAAGTGTCAGCTTTCTAGCATCTCAGCAAGATGTAGAATTGCATACCCGGCTGTGCGGCTTCGATTTCTGGGCGACCGATTTGAAAGAGGATTTCACTTTTTTGGAATTGTAACCAGAACCTTCTGTTTTGCTCTGTTCTGTCTCGAATTTTATCAGACAGAGATCTGTGTTTTTGGAGCAAGGGAGAGAGGATTAAGTTTCTGTCCTTCTGTCAGCTCCACTTGGGCAGCATTCAGCAGGAGGTCTCAGATGTGAGTGCTTTCACCTCTGGGCCACGTCAGAGGTTCCAAACAATGACTGTGTGGGAGTGAATGGTGCTGTCTATTAAACACAGGGAAAAGATGGAAGCATGATTCCTTCTGCCACTCTCGGACGGCTCCCCACAAAGAGTTAAAGATTCCCAGGTTGCTCTCCCAAAGAGCAGAGGGAAGCTTTGGTACTCAGGCAAACATTCTCATCCGCTCCTCAAAAAACAAGCGCAGATGTCTCCACTTTCGTATGATGTACTGTGTGCAGGCCCGCCGATGGAGGGTGAGGGGAGACAAAGGGGAAAGTGCCCCAGGGCCCTTCGGTTCTAAAGGACCTACAGATGCAGACACCACCGCTGCTGTTAAATGGCTCCTGGCGCACTGCATGGCGAACTCCAGGCGGCTCTAAGAGCTGGGGCGGGAGCCATGTTCTGGATGGCACTGGGGGCTGACTATCCTGGCCCCACCCCTTCTGGGAGCACTGCGCTGCCCCTCCCCCTTGCCCAGGTGCCCAGTGCAGCTGTCGGCTTTCCTGGCCACCTGCATCGTAGTTTAACCTAGTAGAGGGTGTGAAACCTGCCTGAGAGTGGATCTGTCACTTACGCTCCTCAGTGGGTCACAGGAGGTTGTGTGCCTCTGTAATCTGCTTACAACCAATTCTGCACGCCCAAACCAAGGGAGAGGAATAGCTCAGTGGTTGGAGCATTATCCTTGCAAACCCAGGCTTGTGAGTTCAGTCCCTGAGGGGGCCTTTCAAGAGTCTGGGGCAAGTTAGATTTAAAAAAAGTCTGTCAGGGATAGCGATGGGTCCTGCTGTGAGTGCAGGGCTTGGACTTGAAGACCTCTACAGTTCCCTTCCAGTTCTATGATGTGCTGTAAGCATGTGAAGTGGGATTTGGAGGAAGAAAGCAAACCACCTGTTCAACTTTATATCCCCCCGTACTGTCAGATGTGAAACCCTTCAAGTCCGTGCTGCACTAAGACAGTCAGTCCCTGGGATTGCGGAATGCTTCCAGCAACAACAGAACTAAAACCCTCAGCACAGAGACTCTGGCTTCATCTTTTTCCTCTCCTGGGTTAGGTTTTCCAGAAGGAACTGGGGAAGCGCACAGGCACCGTGCAGGTGCTCAAACGCTCAGGCCGGGAGCTCCTCGAGAACAGCCGAGATGACACGACCTGGGTTAAAGTGCAGCTACAGGAGCTGAGCAATCGCTGGGACACGGTGTGTAAGCTGTCCGTGTCCAAACAAACCCGGCTGGAGCAGGCCTTGAAGCAGGTAAGCGGGAAGAGGCTTCCAAATTCATGTTTGCTTTCGGGGTTTTCTGTGTGGCTCGGAACCTGTACGAATTGAAGGGTGAGTCTTGGTGAGACCTTAATCCAGGGATCAACAACTTTTGGCATGCGTGCCAAGGGCAGTACGTACACAAGTTGTTTTTCAGCAGCATGCAAGGCAGGAGCTCAGCTCCACCCTCCTGCCCCGCATGCGGCCTGGAGCTTGCTCAAAGCCAGGCCACCTGTGGATTAACAAAAGGCCAGGTAATGCTACCAGCCAGCACCTAAATGGTAAAACTGTGCATCTTCATTTATTTATTAATGAAGCTGTTGTAAGTAGGACTGGTAGTGACTTTAAGAAGTATCACCGGCCCTCAGACCATACATAGAGGTCAAAAGGTCACATTTCAGCACTCCACCTCGGAAAGGTTGCTGACCCTCAGCCAGAGATTTGTGTTCTGGAGGTCTGTACAAGCCTGGGGTGGAGGGGAGAATGTTATGGGATACTGTCTGTCTCTGTCCCACAAGTGGTGACAATCCTGGACAAAGATTCAGGAGATCTAGATACATTTCCCATCTCTGTCACAGAGCCCCTGCGTGACCTGTGGCAAATCATTTAATCTCTGTGGCGCTGTTCTGCTTTTATAAAATTAGGATGTTTCATCCCTACGACACAGGGAACATTGAGGGTAAATTAATTTCTAGGGTCAGTGTCATAGGCTCACCTGACTGAGTGAGTACGACTCATAAGAATCTCAACTTCCAGTGTTTGTCTTTTAGCAAAGCTGGACAGGGTACCCAGAAAGTTACTTGAGTAAAAGTACAGCTGCTTTTCGGGAGGAGGGGGTACGTACTTAAGTATAAGTTCCCTGAGTCCCTTTGGAAAACTACTTGAGTAAAAGTATACGAGCGCATGTGCACACATACATCACATCTTTGTAGTGCTCAGGTACCTAGAGTACCCTTTTACTCCAGTAACTCTTGGGGCACTTTTTTCCATCTCTGCTGATAACCATCAGAAAGGGATAGCTGCTCTGAAAGTCTCAGTTACTCAGAAGAAGAAGAAAGACGTAAGCCTTGTTCGGAAAGCTGAATCAAGGGCTGTGTTGATACCCAGTGTGGGCAGGTCAGAAGCGAATGGTGATCAGCAATTATTCAGAGCTATATGAACAGTATGAGAAGATGGACTAACCTGAAGCCTGGGAAGGATAAAAAGATGCTGAAGTGGTAGTTTGATACAGACACACTCAGCGACTGGAGTAAGGGGTGCAAAGGAGTTAACTGCCCTGGGCCCTTTAAATCCCTCCAGAGCCGTGACAGCTGGCTGCCCCCTGACTCCACCCCTTCTGCCAGAGGCCCCACCTCCTCCTGCAGTGTGGAGCCATGTCCCCACCCCCATTTTGCCCAAGGACCCAGTGAGGCGGTTGGCTCCACGTGATATACAAGTGCAGTTAATATATGGAATAAACTACCAAAGGTAACAATGTGAGTTACAGGCACCCACACTGTTTGAAAGGGAGTTAGTTCACTTTTTCGTTGCAGCTCATGCAAAGGGAGGGAACAGATAGCCTGGCCACCTCCAGTTGTTTCGTTTATACGTGTCACTGCAGCACCTTCAAACCCCTGGCATGCAGCAGGATCTCCGTGTGCTAGGCGCTGTACGAACACAGAGGGCAAAGACTGTTCTTTTACGTCCTCTGTTCCTGTTAGAGACACTGCTGTACCTTGCTGCTAGAATGGTGGGTGGAAAGTCAGTGCTGTATAAAGATTCTAGGGTACTCAGCCTTGCGGTAAGTGTCACTCGTTGCCTCTTTGTCGTGGTGTCTTTTCAGGCTGAGGAATTCCGGACGGCGGTGCACATGCTATTGGAATGGTTGTCCGAGGCAGAACAGACCCTCCGCTTCAGGGGAGCTCTGCCTGATGATGCTGAAGCCTTGCAGTTGCTCATTGACATACACAAGGTAATGAGTCACTCGGGAACGGGCAGAAATGTGGATTCAGCCAGTCGGTTTGCACTGCCGTGTTAGAGTAGGGTGGTAGCATGTAAAGTTAGCAGAGCTGCTTTTATTAACCCAGGGCTGGAGAGTCTATATTTGTAACCCCATGTTGGGGGATCTTTGAATTCGGTTTTTCTTTTCCTGGGGCTCCAACATTATGCAGGCCCGAATCCAACCCGCCGCCCCCGTATCCCCAGCACACTCCCAACCCATGGCTGCCCTAGCCCTGTGTTTGTGATGCAGTGCTGGAAGACTTGACTCGCCAGAGGACAAAGAAAGTCAATCCATGGGGTTGTGGGAGACCTCTAGCAAACACTCAGAGCAGGAGTCCCGGGTGGGCTTCATCTGAGTTGCAAAGCAATAGGGCTTGAAACTTGCGTCCCCACGTGACTCCAGCTCGTTGGACTCTCCACCCCCAGTGGGCCCTGGGTTCCAGCTCTGAGTTAGCACTGTTTGAGTGAAGCCAGAGTGGGGGTTAAGCTTCACCCTGTTTCTGAACCTTGGGCTTGCACTGCAGTGTAGACATACCCAGAGCAGCCCTTAATGAAAAGATGTGTGTCAGGAGCCAAGGGCGGTAACTAACTTCTCAACAGCAGCAGTAGCGAGGCACTTGGGTAAGAGTATCAGAGGGGCTGCCGTGTTAGTCTGTATCCACAAAAACAACCAGAAGTCCTGTGGCACCTTATAGACACACAGATTTTTTGGAGCATAAGCTTTCACGGGCAAAGGCCCACACAGACACATCTGATGAAGTGGGTCTTTGCCCACGAAAGCTTATGCTCCAAAATATATAAGGTGCCACAGGACTTCTTGTTATTTTTGGGTAAGAGGTTTTCCAGATGAGCAATTTGGGTATTGTTAAATATCTGTAGTCTGAGCTGGACTGAAGTTGTGATATGAGGCACTGGTGGGGAGTGGGGAATTACACGTGCTCTATAAACCTGGAATGAAAATAACTTTAATCTAAAACTCCCAAGTCACTTTGTTTTGCGTATAAATGGGGAATGTTAAGGGTTGGGTTAGCAGGACTGGGTGGTCTCTGTTTGTGTGACAGCCATTGTTGTTTCTCCGGACGCCTGCTGTTTAGGAGTTCATGAAGAAGGTGGAGGAGAAGAGAGTGGATGTGAACGCAGCAGTGGGGATGGGAGAAGTTATCCTGGCTGCGTGCCACCCGGACTGCATCACCACCATTAAACACTGGATCACCATCATCCGAGCCAGGTTTGAGGAGGTGAGCCACAGGAGACCCTTCCTCATCACTGCCAGACATGGGGTCAGTAATAAAATCAGCAGTTAGTCTCTTCTTTTGGACGTTCCTTTGTGGGAAAGTTCTCTGACACGCGGCGGACAGACAGGGTGATCACAGTGGAGCCTTCTGGCCTCAGAACCTATGAAGCAGCAGCAGAAGTATGTTCTAAACCAGGTTCTTCCCCTGAATTATTGATGTCCTGGTCCTGTCCGCTGGCATCAGTTCTCACAAGTCAGGATTCATCAGCTGGTGAGCCAGCAGGAGTGATAGCTGCCTTGTTTTGCTTCTGGTTATGGGTTTCCTTCTCTGCCAGGGAGAGCGTGACAGAGTAAACACCTCTGTTTTTCACGCTGACGTCCGTTCTCGTTGCTGTTTCCTTCAGGTTCTGACCTGGGCAAAGCAGCACCAGCAGCGGCTTGAGACGGCGCTGTCCGAATTGGTGGCCAATGCCGAGCTCTTGGAGGAACTCTTAGCATGGATTCAGTGGGCCGAGGCCACACTGGTCCAGCGGGACCAAGAACCGATGCCACAAAATATCGATCAGGTCAAAGCCCTCATCTCAGAGCACCAGGTAACGTGAAATAATCCAGCCTCTTTCCCAGAGAGGTGGCTGTCACAAAAGGGCAGCCTTCCTGCTCACTGGCAGACTCCCAGGCCAGCAGCAGGGCAGACAGGAACTTAGCAGGTATCAGCCATGGCAATCTTATCACAGCCGGACCTGCCACTTTTAAACAAAACCAGGAACTTTGTTTTGCTCAGCCTTGGGAGCAAAACATCAGGGCCAGGCCCACCGAGTGCAGGGCGCAGCTGCTCCAGGGCCCAGCATTTCAAAGGGGCTTGGAGTTCCAGCTGCTGCTGCTGCTACGTTGACAGCAGGGGCAGCTGAAGCTACAGGCCGCTTTCAAGTGCCGCTGCCCTGTACAGCTGCAGGAAGAGGGGTCCCCAGCTCCTTGGTCTGAGCCGCCACTAAGTGCTGACTGCCCTAGGACCTGCCACTTCTGCTCTTGGTTCCACTCCTGCTGCGGTGTGGAGCCGGGCCCCGCTCCCACCTTGCCCTGGGCCTATGGTGGCTGTTGGCCTCGCTGATCAGGGCTGGAAATCAAAGCCACTGCTGATGAATAGCTTTACTGCAAAGCCACAGCGCTCATATTCATAGATATGTACTCTTGTATCTGCTACCGGCTTGGATTTTCTCCACGGGAATCCCACACAACAGCTGTCTCAAGTTGAGACGATGAATGTTACAATTCTCCTCTCCCTTTTGCCTTTAACAGTCCTTTATGGAGGAGATGACACGAAAACAGCCAGACGTGGACCGGGTCACCAAGACGTACAAGAGGAAAGCCACCGAACCAGCACATGGACCTTTCATTGAGAAATCCCGTGCCAACAGTAAGTTTGCAGCTTATTGCTATGTACATCCTCTACGGGAGTGAATTCCGAGATGGGGGGAACACACAGGAAACTCACTAGTCTTGCTTTCGTTCTCAGTGAGAAATAACAGCCTGTTTTGCCAACCACTTGGAACTGTATGGGAATTGCCAGGGGGTGAGGAGGGAAAAATGAGGTGGCATTTGCAGTGGTGGCTGTCATATGCCAAGAGCTTTATTCTTCTTTGCCTGTCTGCCATCCAAAGCCTCCTGGCTTTTGTTTATAGAATCATTGAATCCTAGGGCTGGAAGGGACCTCAGGAGGTCATCAAGTCCAGCCCCCTGCCCAAAGCAGGACCAACCCCCACTAAATCATCCCAACTAGGACTTTATCAAGCCAGGACTTAAAAACCTCCAAGGATGGAGTTTCCACCACTTCTCTTGGTAATCAACAAGAAGTCCTGTGGCACCTTATAGACTAACAGGTATTTTGGAGCATAAACTTTTGTGGGCAAAGACCCACTTCGTCAGATGCGTGAGTCTCTTGGTAATGCATTTCACTGCTTCACCACCCTCCTAATGAAATAGCTTTTCCTGATATCCAGCCTACACCTCCCACTAGAGAGGTTGAGACCATTGATCCTTGTTCTGGACACCACTGAGAACAGCCTCTCTCTGTCCTCTTTTAGAGCCCCCCTTCAGGAAGTTGCAGGCTACTATCTAAGGGCACTGAAATGTTTGCATTGTATTTCATTGTTCCAGTTCTGATTCTAGTTGCTCTAGCCCGACGAGCCCCTCCACTCTGATTCTTGCAGCAGAAAGCTCTGTGAGAGCTAGTTGAGGAAGATGAAATCAACAGGAAAAGGGACCCAGGCGGTGCAGAGGTGGGGGTTGCAGACAAATGGTGTCTGTCAAACTGCAATACCACCAGTACTGTTTTGCTGAACAGTACTCGATCTCCCCTTGTCTTTTTTTAAAAGCTTCCAGCTCTCCTGATGGGAAAGCCACTGAGTGATTTTCTATTTAAACAAACCAATGAAGCTATTGTCTTTTTTTCTTTCTTTCTTTCTTTTCTTGGCTCATCCAAACCACACAACCTGGAATATCCCATTTGGCGTATTTTTCTTTCTCTAGGGAAGTCCTTGAGTCAGACTGCCCCTCCTCCCGTGCCAGTGCTCTCCCAGTCAGAAACGAAGAACCCCCGAATTAACCAGCTCTCTGCACGCTGGCAGCAGGTGTGGCTGCTGGCGCTGGAACGCCAGCGGAAGCTCAACGACACTCTTGATAGGCTAGAGGAGGTAATGACCATTATGCTGTTACACTAGAGGCAGCTTACGGTGGAAAAAATATTTGCTGTGTCCTTGAGAGAGAAGGGCACAGCACCTTCCCTTAGCGCCTCCTACATTGCGCATGTCATGGGACTGGACTGCCAGCAAGAAAAACCCATGCTACAAGAGTGCAGGTGCAAGCCATATTCCATAGTAACTGCTGGGTAACCAGACTGGTTGTGCTATTAAAGTTAGTACAGGTTGAACCTTTCTAGTCCGGCACTCCCTCATCCAGCAACGTCCATAATCCGGCCTGATTTCGGTTAGCCGGACGATCACTTAACATGGGTGTAACCAAGTTTCCTGTGGTCCCACAAAATTTGTTTGTAGTCACCGGTTCTGGCGCTCAATATTCTGTGCTATTATGTCCCTCTAATTTACCTCTAAATATCTTCTAAGTGCTCCAGTATCAGTGCAAATGTTGGTAATGCTGCTAGACAATATTGACCTCCCATCATCTGGCAAATTTTCTGGTTCAGCACTGGTCTGGTCCCAAGGGTGCCAAACTAGAGAGGTTCAACCTGTACTTCTGTTGCTAATGAAAGTCAGGCCTGGTTGGAATAAATAATAGTCTAAAAATACAGTGCTACTATGCATGTATATTTTTTTCAAAACCTCTAATATAATTTTTGTTTTTGTTTATGCTTAACAAAGCAGCTATGCCCAGAAGTGAGTGCTTTTGTTTTTTGTTACTTTTTCTGTAGGTCAGTTCAGTTTATCCGTATTAACGTTTTTCTTTGTTCCTTTGGAGCTTTTTTAAAAGCACTAAAACTTTGTTGCTTTGAGTCACTCTGAGCTCTTAGCTGAAAATCAGTCCTCAATGTACTACCCCACAGCTTCACTAATTGAACTGTGATTTAAACTAGTCTCAGTCATTGGCTTGACACTGCAGTTCCAGAGAACTGGACTTGGAAGCATAATTTGAGTCTTGCAGCCCAGATCTGCAGAGAAGCCGTATATAAAGAATTAAATTGGTGAAAGGGGGTAGGCAGGTTGACTTTGTAGAATTACATATTAGTTATCCATGGAGTAACATTGTGGGCCGTTTTGGAGAAGCTGCTGTGCTTTCTGGAAAAAGACAGCAGGAGCTCTGTTTTCAGTTGCTTAGGCAAAAAGCGAGGCATAACAGAGCAGATGTGCAAAGGGGGAAAGAAATTGGAGTTTCCAAATATAAAGGAACTGGATCATCTGCAGGGCAAGTCTGGGGAGAGAACTCTGTTCTTAGAACTCTGCAAAGATATTACTTTTGTTTGTGACTGTGTGTTTAAGTTTGTGTTATATTTGTGTATGTGTATGTTTAAAAGTATGGAAGACAGTTCACTCTTTCCTGTGTGTATGATTGTGTGCACATAGTCCACATGGCAGCTGTCAGATGCGTCGTGTCTCCTGTTCTGTCATGGCAGCTGTGTCTGTGGCTATGATTTTAAGAGGAGTAGCCTAGTTACGCCTTTTTCTAAGAGTTGCTTGGAAGAGGTGTGGAATCGTCAGAAAGTAACTGCCCCCAAAGTCAGCCCCAGTTTGACTGAGTTGCTGAACTCTTAGCTCATCAAGATCTTCTGTAGAGCAGGGGAAGTTTCCTGCCAGTCCTTTCAGCTCCCATTGACTCTCATTGGTCTTTCAGTTGAAGGAGTTTGCAAACTTTGATTTTGACATCTGGAGAAAGAAATACATGCGCTGGATGAATCACAAGAAGTCGCGGGTGATGGACTTCTTCCGGCGTATCGACAAGGATCAGGATGGAAAAATCACCCGACAAGAGTTTATTGATGGAATCTTAGCATCCAGTGAGTCTTGATCTGTTCATCCTGTTGTTCTACTGGGGAAGTAAAAGGTTAGCCGGAAAGCGTTCTGCTTACTGGAATGCTTACGAGCTAACTGATGGTGTTCAAATCCCAGCTGCAGGCCAGATGGATCCTTGCCCCGGCGGGGGTAAGCAGAATCTGGCAGCCACTGCAGGCAGGGTGGCCTAGAGCAGTCCCCACTGCACTGGCCAGCTGGAACCTAGCCCTGGATGGCCTGCCCTGGCCCACCAGAGCAACCTCAATTAACTGCTATAATTTTAATTGTTTCACCGGGTGACTGTTTTAACCTGTATTACATCCTTGCCTTTGCAAAACCAGATAAGCCCATCCCTGAGAAAGTTCAGTCGTTCCCACCTCTGCTGGGGAAGACAGCTGTGAAATAATCATCCGGCAGTCTCGCCCCACGTGTTAGCTGTTGTTGCTTGAGGCCCGGGCTCTGTATTGTACTCTGAAACTCAAGTAATGACATGGCCTGATTCCTTTCCTCTGGCTATTGTGATGTAGACTCCTGGAAAGGAAGCATGTGGGTGGGTGGATGTGTTTGGGGGGAGGAAGACAATAGAGTACGTGCCCTTTGCACAGCTGTTGAGAGGAGAAGATGCAAGGAGTTTTCTGTTCTCAGACCGTAATACATCTCTGTTGTGTGTGTTTCTTTTTTGGTGCAGAATTCCCCACCACTAAGTTAGAGATGACTGCCGTGGCTGACATTTTTGACAGGGATGGGGATGGCTACATTGACTACTATGAGTTTGTGGCTGCTCTCCATCCGAACAAAGATGCTTACCGACCAACCACAGATGCTGACAAAATTGAGGATGAGGTACGGAGAGTCTAAGGAGCGTAGTATTTGAGTGGGTATTAGATAGGGCTTTGGTTTTTCAGTGGGCCAGCTTCTAAAATAGGTATCCAATAAGCAAAACCTTGATGAGCACCTAGAGAATCAGTGGCACTGACCTGAGATCAGTGTTCGAATATTTGGAATGTAAAACATTTTAAAGTTATAATCTGTATTTTATGCACAATATACTGCATTCCATGTAGCCAGTAGAAGAGACGAAATCTCTTCCTCCCTGACCTCTGTCTCTCTCATTTGCAACAGGTCACAAGGCAGGTGGCCCAGTGTAAGTGTGCAAAGAGGTTTCAAGTGGAGCAGATTGGAGAGAATAAGTATCGGGTAAGAGGAAGAAATCCACATTTACCACAATAGTACAGATTTTCCCAACTCCTAGGCCAGGTGTGAGCCCGCCAGGGAGAAGTCTTAGTTTTACTTCTTTTATAGCAACCTGTTTTTTTTGTACTCTGCAGAAACTTCACTCTTCAAAGGACTGAATCAGAATTTTTACCTCTGTTAGCCTCTTACCTTCAGGGATGTTAAGCCCCGAGATTGCACTAATAATGTGCACTCAGGAATCTGAAACGTACGCCTATCTTGGGCTCTGTGGTGAGGGAATAGCATGAAGGGTTTAGAGACTAGGTCCTTATTCTCCAAGTTGACCTGAGAGTCTCTGGAGGGGAGCGTTTCTGGGGAAACTGCAGCAGTGTGCCATTAATGAAGCATGCTGATTCCTTGTCATCATAACCAGTGTTACTGTAAACTGAGTGCATGGTGGCCCCCAGGAGAGATTCAGGTGCCACCCAGCTGATTAGCCAAGTACCCAGGGCCACCCACAGGGGGCACCATGCATGGTGCATATCCACACATGCTTTGGTGCACATAACATTTATTCCACCTGTGGACGTTAAATATTAGAGGGAACACTGGTCATAAGTTTATGGGCCTACTGGCTGGGGTTGGTTTCTCTATCCCATGACATGAGAGCACAATGGAGGGGATAAATATGGACAGCTGGTTATAAATGTCCATGATGTTCTCTACCTGTGACTCTTTTTGGGACGCGGGCAAGGGAAGAGTCAGCGTGCTCTCCTGGTCCATATAGTCTTGGATCTGCCTGGTACCACAAGGACAAGACAGTCGTAAATGTGCCAGTGTACTCAGAGGCTTAGCTCTCTTGCTGTCGGAGATGTTGTCTCTACAGATCTCATAGTCCAGGCCTTCAAGTTTCATGCGTGTACATTACACCTATGCTTGTGTAGCTCATTTCAAAAAAAAAAAAAAAGTGCAAAATGTTTTGTGTAATGGATCTGTTTCAAGGTAATTCCTGTTTTTAATTTCACATTGTTCGCTGGGATGGACTGGCAGCAAACCATAGTTTCCTGCATTGTCTGCATTTTAGGCAGAGAGGAGTTAAGATAGCAAAATGTGGACACCCTAGAATTTCCTACTTAGGCAAGTCTATGCTCCTGCACTACATCAGCTGGCATAATTCCTCCAACTCCACAAGAGGCAGACTTTACATTGGTAGTTTTGTTCGATTGTACTATAAAGATTGAACCTCTCTACTCTGACACCCTCGGAACCTGACTGGTGCCAAACCAGAGAATTTGCTGAACAATTGTTTGGCTAGCAGCATTACCCACACTGCCACTGCTGACTGGCCTCTTAGAAGACATTTAGGGGTAAATTAGAACTAAATAACAGCACAGAGCAAGAGTGAGGACTCATGGCTGGAAACAAACTTCATGGGACTACAGGAAACTTGGCCACAGCCATGATAAGTGGACATCTGGCTAACTAATATCGTGCCAGGCCATGTATGTTGCCGGACCAGATAGCACCAGACTAGAGAGTTTCAACCTGTATATTCCGAGGGTGGCTTTTTCCACACTGTCGTATAGAAAAAAACCCTCATTTGTTAATTTGGTAGTGACAAATTACGTCGTCTGCTGTAGGAACAGTGAAGAACAGTTAGCATGTCAAATAACATGGAGTGTCCTGATTTTTAACTACCTGTGGTTAACTAAAATTGTCGTGATTATTGCACTGTTAAAGCCTATAAAATGTTTTCTTGTTTTTCTCCCCATCTTCTCTCCTCCTGACGTTCTCCCCACCCCAATTCTTTCTCTCCATAGTTCTTCCTCGGCAATCAGGTATAGTGTGCCTTGCAATGCTGTCTTTCATTCTTTTTAACAAACATCGCTTGGTGTGCGTTTATAATACCAGTCTTGTTGCTGTGGGAAGATGTGATCTAAGATTGCTGTGTAAGAGCTTGTTATGCTGCTTGGCAGAGCCTGGTATACAGAAAGACGCATGCAATGCCAAATGGTAAAACTCCTTGGAAGAAAGAAGTCAAAAATTTAATTGGAAAATTGGAGATCTACAAAGATGAATTTAGTCTCCGAACTGCCTCAGTGATATTACAATTTATGGAATCATTCATGTGAAAGGAAACATGTAAAGTACTGGGGGAACCCAGCGCTCGTGGGAGACTTGTCTGAGAATACCATTCTCTCACAAGTCTCTCTCTACTGCTGGAGGACGCTTTTAAAAGGCTAAAATCTTCTGAACAGACTGTATACCAGGATCTGGACAGGTTTGACTATAACAGTCACTATGGAATGAGAAGCTGTATTCACGTGGTTAATCTCTTAGGTAACAATAACTAAACCTTCATTCCCAGCTTCACCAACATGGGTAACTCATAACTGGAAAAAGGTTCATGAAAAATTGCATGTACCTACCTTTATATTCTGATCTGTGTTTAATATTATGGCAACTGAAGGCTGACTAGAACACAGGAACTCCATTAATGCTGAGACTGGAGTGATGTGTCTCCTCACAAGAATACAGGCCCCGTTTGAACAAAAAAGGGAATCTAACCGTCTGAACTACTCAGGATTTTGAATGCAGAAAGATGGCCTCTAAATATGGGGCCAGGAAAGAAAGAAATCTGAATTATGTAAGTGAAGGAAAGGACAGAAACCTGTTTCCTGTTTATTCTAGATAGAGACAAACCCTTGAAGGGAGTTATAAAAATCTATCTAATATTACAGTAAAATTTTAATGTGAGAAGACTGAAGCAAGGTGTGTAACTTCTGTTATGACCACGGAAGGCCAGATTCTCCACTCTGCAATGTTAGTGTGAAGAGGCTACAAAGTTTGTATTTCCAGCTAAATTATTCAGTTAATGTAGAGCCTGAGCAGCAAAGAGGTGTGTCCATAGAGCCTTTGTCCTCCAGCAAGCCTCAGCAGGCATAAATAACGCTTTCTAGCTATAGGTAGTTGGCACAGCATCTGTGCCAGGAGAGGAGTGTTGCCCCATGGCCCGGCTGTGCCCAGCACATAACTGGGTGCAGCTGAGAATCTAGCCCAGAAGCACTGAGACCAAATATCGGTCTCTAAAGCCAGACAGCCTGCCATTCCAGCCTTCCAGCCCCTGACTGCTTAGCACCAAAGACTGTCCGTTCCTGTCAAAAGACCGTACATTCTGTGGTTTGTTGGCTCTCCAGAGAGCAGAGCCGAGCTGACAACCCTGCCACTCTAAAGCTAAATAAACTCCAGCTCTTGCTTGCTGGGGGGAGCCGGGTGGCAGGATCCCTTCAGGAACAGACACTGCCTGCAGCTCCACATTAAAAGAAGCCCACCCCTCGGCCCCAAGCCTGTGCAAAGGTGGGGTGTCTGCAAAGTACGCATGGAACTGTGGAAGAGTTGCGAGAGGGATTCTCTTGAGAGAAGAGGACATGTGAGATGATTGGAACAGGAACAGGAAACCTTACTCCTGCATTGTCCCAGTGTCCCCTAATTCTCTCTCTCTGCAGCCGTCAATCTAGAAGTGTCTTGAACGCAGCAATAATTTTTTTTTACCTCAGTCACCTCTCCAGTAACTTACTCCTATGTTTAGCACTACTTGCCTGAAAGTCCTTCCCCCCACGTGCCCGATAGTTACTCCTTATTTCCATTTGGTCTCCTTCTTAATCTGTTCTCCGTGTTAAAAAGAGAATCTCACTTACCGATGTCTTCATAATTCTGGTGACAAGTATCAGAGAGGTAGCCGAGTTAGTGTGTATCTTCAAAAACAACAAGAAGTTCTGTGGCACCATCTTTGCCCATGAAAGCTCATGCTCCAAAATATCTGTTGGTCTAGAAGGTGCCGCAGGACGACTTGTTGTTTTTCGTAATTCTGGAAATCTCTGTTAGATCGTCCTTGAAGTTTTTAAAGGCCATCAGTCCAGTTTCCTTAACTCTCACTCCTGGCTTAAGCGCTTCAGACACAGTGGTATCGTCCAGGGAGCAGTACTGGTCACAGTAGGCCAGGTGGAGGTCTTCTACGTGTTAGGGGTCACCGGTAAATGTTAGGAGAAGGTGAGTCTGTAGAGCAGTATGTGCAAAGACCCGGCTGGACACTTTTAATAAATGGCCAGGTCAGGTTGCAAGGGGAAGTGGCAAGGGAGATGTGTTTCTGTTGATTCAGGGGTACGTTGGAGGGTGTTTTGCAGTTGGAATGATTTTAAATTCCTGATGGACATGATAATCACTAATCAACACTCTGGGACTCGAGCCTTAGATTTTGACGTTCTGGATTCCCGGTAATCGGGTGACTCTCCTGTGGTGGCTCTCTCTTGCTGGTGGCATCAAGGCTGAGGCTCGGTAAAAATGCTCACGTCTCAGACTGGGTGAAGAAGTTTCATTCTCGGTGGTGATGCGGCACAGCTCACATTTGCTCTGCCAGCCTTCAGTGATATGTCAGGTATCTCTCTTCTAAGCAGATTGCATCGGTGAGCAGTAGGGTGTAGTAGGGAGAGCACTGGGAGCAGGACTAGCTCTGCCATGTGATGTTAGGAAAGTCACGCCCCCTCCCCTTTGTGCCTCAGTTTGCTCATCTGTAAAATGGGGGCTGTGACACTCTACCCGCTTCGTAGAGTGCTTGGAGACTTGCTAATGAAAGTGCTACATACAAGCCGTGTGGTGGTGGTATATTATTATTATTCCTGAAATAAAAGGCAAAGCAATTAAATTCTGTTTCTTTGGGTGAAACCCTCAAAAGATCAAATTTAGAAACTCATTTGCACTTGGCCATTCTTTGGTCTGCATTTGAATTTCTCAGCTTTTTTTCTTTGGCATTAGCCCATCTTACTAGCATTGTCTTGAGTTTTATTAGATGAACAAGTCTCATAAATTGACCCCAAAGTGAATTATTCCCACAGAACATAGAACGTTTTAATCTATTCAAAGAAGCCCTGAACATTAATATAAGCTTTGAAAAATGGTTAGGGTTCCAAGCAGCATTTCCAATGCTGTTGTAGTGATTTTACTAACCCTGATGCAGTCTGCTTTGGAGAAGAGCAGTGTCTCCATTTTATATCCTTGTTATTTGACCTGCTTCCCTATTGGTTCCACAGTTTGGTGATTCCCAGCAGTTGCGGCTGGTCCGTATTTTGCGCAGCACTGTCATGGTTCGAGTTGGTGGAGGATGGATGGCTCTGGATGAATTTTTAGTAAAAAATGACCCTTGCAGAGGTAAGGAAGAACCTGTTTCTTAGTAGATATTTATAAATTGTTTTTCTTCTGTTATGTATCTATGTAATTGTATCAGACCATTCATCTCTACAGTAGTTGTAAAATCACTGGGTTGCCCAAGTCACTCCACTGAAACACGTCTCCTCCATCTTTTGGCTTGTGTGAAGAAAGGGCAATCTGGAGCAAATAGGAGCTAAAGAAACCCCCAAAACTGAGTGGTTTTACAGCAAGCCTCTCAATATTTTGTAGTGGTCTTAAATCCCCAGCTTCTGGAGTCATGTGAATATGTTACCATTTCAGTTTTCATTTCAAAAGAAACAAATAATTTGGTTGCCCACGTGGTTGCTGAGAAAAGCTTGAAAAATGTGATCTGAGTGCACCTGAAGGTGCGAAAAGTAGAAGGCAAATAAATAAAAATAACTCAGTGCATTGTTTGTGTAAAATTGCATCATTTTAAGCCAGTCACATGATTTTTGAACCCCTGGAATGACAGTATTGTGATATGAACCCTTTGCAAAGGGTCCTCCAGAAAATCCAAACCTTGAGTGTCAAAGAGTTAAAATTAGTTATTAGTTACCCTGCATAGAAGGAAAATTCTTTTTACTACAAATTACCTCGTTGACATCCATTTCTGTACAGTTTTTTTCCAAATGTTTATTTTCAGTAGAGGGTAAAACAAGAAGGTATTTTGTTCTTGAAATCCTGACCCTGAGTAATATTTATACAACTGTAACTTAAACATGCAGTGGGAAGACTGCAAAGAACGCTGGGTATTTCTTTTTTGCAGTTTAAATCCCTCATTTTCATTGGTTGTCCGTACTCTTCATTGATGGTCCGAAACTGATCTCTCGCGTGCATTTGTCTTTGCGTTGGTGGCTTGTGCCAATTTTAGCAGAATTTTAGCTTTTGAGGACTTGTGCATCTTTTACAACAGTTGTCTGCATGGCTTCCACTGTAAACGTTACTGTTAAAAACCCAGTGTGCTGATATATGACTGCTCTTTTGGAGAGAGGTAGTAAAAACAGTTCCAGTTCCACACACGTGTAGGTAAAATCAGGGATAAGAAGCCTCTAGACAAAAATTACAATCTCTCTTGCGGGTAAGTGTGATGATGGAGGACACAGCAACACATTGGAAAGAAAACATGAATGGTATTTAAGGGCAATGGTGCTGTTTCCGGCTTTGTTAATGCCTAAAAACTTTCCTGCAAGATTCCAATTACCAATTCTTTCTTCCCTGCCGGCCCTGCTGTGAGGGGTGAAAAGGAGCCGTCCTTCAACTGTGCATTTCTTTCATGACCAGTGTCTGCTTTTTCCTGCGCTCTGTCCATTTCCTTGTATGTGTGTGTTTTCTTTATTCTAGTTCACCACCCCGGAAGTAAAATAAAGCGCTCTGATTCCAGCTCTTCGATTGCCAGTCAGTCTCCGATAGGTTGGCGTTATTTTTGCTTTATCACTCTTGCCCACCGCCTCTCTCCCATTGTCGAGAATGGCTCTGCTGCTTGACCCAGCCTGCCTGCCTGCCCTACCCCATCTGCTGCCTTTGTGAATGCTGTGACACAGTGGAACTGCAGCTTCTATACATGTTAACAATATTGAGACTATTCTAGCTGAGACATATTAAAACAGTTTTTAACTAAAATCAGCTCTCAGAAAACTGAGTGGTGTGTCAGAGACTGAACTAATCAAGGAGGGCTCTATAGACTAACAGATTTATTTGTGCATAAGCTTTCATGGGCAAAAGCCACTCTGTCAGATGCATGGAATGGAAATGCATGTGACTAAATTTATTTTTTTAACCTGTAAAAGCTGATGCCCAAATATATTGGTCATTCTGTAAGGTGCCACAGGACTACTTGTTTTCTGCAGATACAAATTAACACTGCTACCCCTCTGAGACTTGAAAAAAAACACACACTCTACATATGTCTTTTTAAACTCAGATTTACAGGTAGACGTTTTGGTCATTTTGCTTTCTACACCCTAGGTATGCATCTGGCCTGAATTACCATATTATCTAAATACCTCACAAGCTTAATATATTTACCAGTGAGGTACTGTAGTAGTGTTTCCAAGGACAGATGGGAAACCGAGGCAGACTGATGAAGGGAATTAGCCAAGGTGTCACAGGGCATTTGTGGGTAAACTGAAAACTGAACCCAGCTCTCCCAAGCCTGCAGCTAGCGCCCTACTCACTTGGACCATTTTTCCTTTCTTACTCTGCTCCCTAGGGAAAAATTGGAATCGGGGGGGCGTTTCTTTTCCCCTCTGGATTTTGAAGTGTTGTATCTGTGAGTGTGTCTCCTGGATCAATGTTTTTTATGGTCGAAAAAGGTCAGGGACAGGGTCAGGATGAGGGTGTCTTGAGAAGGAACAAGTCCATTTGGGCTTGATGTGTGACTTTTGTTTGAAAAGAATAAGATGAAGCCCGTTCCTCATTTTACATATTTATTTCTAATTATACAATAATAGGCATTCCCCCAGCAAGTCCTAGACACCCACATAGGATATATCAGCTCCCATTATTCATGTATAGATGTTTCTGAATGTAAAGATAGCTAGCTTATGTTGATGGTACGTGAGGCAGGGGTTACAGAAACCTACTCCACAGCGAGTTTTGAAAACACTGGGTTGTCTTGGGTTTAGTTTTTATGTATCTGTGCAGAGAATCATCCTGGGGTTGAGCTGTGTAGCTCGTGTGTTGCTATTCTGTGCAGACATTGGAGCAGCTGTGATGGTGGCATACAGTGGACTATGCCAAATGCTACCTGTCTTGAACTGAATTGCACTGAGAGGTTCCTTCAGACCATTTCTGGGCATATGCCTTTTAAAAAAATAATTTGTACTATAATTAGGGTGACCACCTGTCCTGTATGGACGTCCTGTGGGACGGTCCCCTGTTTGGGATGCCAGAAAGGCATCCCGACTTATTTTTCAAAAGGTACTTGTAGTACCCAGAGGCACTGAGACCTCATCTGGGGTGAGTAAAGTCTCTGCTTTACAGCCTCAGCTGAGAGCCAGCTGGCCTTTAGCTCATGTGGCGGAGTGCAAGGCTTTAGACCCTATGCTCGCAGGTTCTGTCCCTGGGGCCGGTAACCCAGATCTGTCGGCGTTACATACTCATTGTCCTGTATTTGGGCCATCTCCCCATCCCCACCACCTTTTCTACCGTGGCGGGAGTCACTTCCCCAATCCTCCGGGAAGCAGGGGAATTGTGGGCAGCTGACACTTCCCCAGAGCTCCCAGGGAGGCTGGTAGCTGTGGCTTCCCTGGGGGAATCCCCAGTGGCTGCTGCTTCTCCGGGGTTCTGGGGGAGGGCCAGCAGCTGCCACCTCCTTCCCAGGGCTTGGAGCAGCTGCCACTTGCCCCCATATCTCCCTGTCCCATATTTGGGACAGGGAGATATGGTCACCCTAACTATAATAGGGCCTAAAAACTCCTACTGAGATCAGGACCTTAACATGCTCTGTGGTGTAAAAGTGAATAAATGATTCAATCCTTGTCCTGAATGTAAATGGTCAAGCTGCAAGGGCAGTTGGAAATAGAGGCCCTGGGAGAAGAGTGAGTTGCCTGAGGTCATGCAGATAGTGGCAGAGCTGAGAATAACTCCTGGTCTTCTCAGTCTCCCAGTCCAGTTCCGACCAACTTCCATGATGAATTGGGGAAGGAAAATGTTTGTGTTAAATCTAACCTAAAAGCAGAATCATAGGACTGGAAGGGAGCTTGAGAAATCATCAAGTCTAGTTCCCTCATGGCAGGACTAAATATTACCTATACCAGTGGTTCTTAACCTTCTCACTAGTGCGTACCCCCCAAGCCCCCTCACAAACCATTCGTGGATCTCCGAATACCCCCACCAAACCATTTGGGGACCCCCAACAAAGCCAATTCTAGCTGCTATGGACACTTCATGAAATGAAAAAGGAAACCACAACATAGGCTTTCGGACAGTAATTAATACCATTATTGGAAGATACTTAATCATTGTTTGTAACTTTGCAATTTATTTAAAACTTATTTTCTATGATTGTTTTTATTTACCTTTCCTTTTTTTTACACACACACACACGCACACACACACACACACGGTGTTCACAGAACCCAGGTTGGGAACCACCGCTGTAGACAATCCCTGACAGATTTTTGTCCAGCTTGTTCTGAAAAAGCTCCCATGATGGAGATACCCCAACCTCCCTAGGAAAATAGGGAGAATTTTGCAGGGGATAAAAAATGTTCCCAGAAGGCATTCCTCTGACTCCTGCTTATTGTATCACTTGATGGCTAAGTCTGCATCAGGTAGTCTGCTAATAAACCCAGGCCTTTTTGTGCTCTGTATCATTTTTGCCTTGGCACATTACATTGGCATTCTGTGCCATAAGACGGAGCATTCCCCTTGTGCATGGAAGGAATCTCTGCTGTGTTTCTCGCTTATTGCTTTCAAATGCCAGAAAGGAGCACTGATCGCATTTAATGTCCTCCTAGTAGCACAGGTACACATGCAAAAGATGCAGCAAGGACTGTCACTCTCATGTGGGCGTTCACAGTCACAGTCGATGCTGCAAATGATGATCCCAAATGGAACTACGAAGGGCGTGATCCGTAGTCTACGTAGGCTGAAGGATGCCTACTACATAGTAGCACAGGAAACCCCGGCACGCAGAGCAGTTGAGATGTATATTGCTAAAGCTTTAAAAATAAAAAAGCAGATGGTGCTGCTGCTTTAAGAGGGACTTTTATATTCTCCATGTCTTCTCTTCTGGAGAAGACAGTGCAGGAAGAGTGTGACGGAGGGTGAAAGGTGGCAGCAAGAAGCCTTCGGCGGCTGAGATCCTTGGAAGGGGGAATGAGGCAAATGCAATTGAGTGGAAGCATGAAATTTGTGACTGGAATTCAGATTTTTTTTAAAACAATTTTGCCATGGGCTGGTGGTGGATTCTCTGCCACGGGCAATGTTTAAGTGAGTGTTTCTCTAAAAGAGCTGCTCTCATTCAATCAGGAGTTAATCCGGGGCAGTCCTATGGCCTGTGTTATACAGGAGTCAGAGTAGACAATCACAGTAGTCTCTTGTGGCCTTGGTAATGAATAAAGGTAGTGATATTTTAGGCTGCAGTATGTATTATCTGGTAAAGAGACACAACAGTTCTGCATACCCCAAAGGAAACTACCTGGAAATTTCCTTGTGGTTCTGAGCACATCAATATTAGAGAGATGTCAACCAACCAGCAGGCATGCATAGAAGAGTGTGATTAGAGGCTGGAAGAAATTGACTTAGGAAGAAAGGAGTGAACCGAATAAAATAGCTTAACTGACTCTTGGTTAAGGAAGAGCCTTAATAAGCAGGTGCACTGCTTAAAACTCCGGTGTCCAGCCAGTTCTGAAGCAGTAGCCATTGTAGTTGAGTGGCTGGTATTTTGGGCTGCAGTAAAATAGGGGTGAGCAAAAATTTTATGTCAGGTCCCACTTTTCATCCCTGCAGTTAGCCGGGCCTGCCCAACCTGTGTGATGTAACCCAAACTGATGCAAATTTCAGTTATGTTCCTGTAAAAAAAACCCCAAAAAACCTTTTGGCATGCGTAAGAAAATACGTCTGTAGGATGTAAAAACTTTGACTCAGTACAGAAATGGGAGTGCACATCTATAAGCACAGTAGCCGATTTCAACGTTTTGAAAGAGGTGGATGAGCCTGAGACCCAGCAGCCAATCGTGCTGCGTCCCCCTTATGAAATTTCACCCCCCCCACGGACCCACCCCCCACTTTGCACACTCATGTGCTAAGAGATGCAGTCGTCCTATACACCCCAAAGGAGACTAACTGTAAAACTCCCCCCTTTCCACTGTAGTGGCTACTGCTCTAGCGAACAAGCCACATGAGTCTGAAAATATTTTTATTGTTCAAGCCACCTAGCCGCACTCAACTGGCCAAATAGCCACATGTGGCTAGCGGGTTGGACACCATAGGCTGAGAAGACATGAGCACCAAGGTGAGAGGAGAGCTGTTGAGAGCATAATAGAGTGGAGTTACAAAGGAGTCGAGCGTGTGTATCGAGAACAAGTTCCCAAGAAGGAGACTGGTTAGAATGTGAAATTCCCTCCCCAGACTTTCCTGAGATAAAGGGACCAGTGCTGATGCGTTAACCGAGCTGAGAGACTCCAGAGGAGCACAGCTCCCAGCATACGCAACACCAGGACTCCTGTGGCAGGGAGAGTAACGTGTGAGAGCGAGAGAAGGGACTGGAGTCTGTCCTTCCTTATCCCAGCTCTCGGGGAGAGAGGAAAAAGGAAATGCTTAACAGTCCTTAGCCACTACAGTCTCTTCCTTATGGGAAACCGGTTTGGTCTGGTAGTCCTCAGTATATCCCTTTATCTTAGCACAGTCTTGGGGATGTTAATTGCTTCTGATTATCTTCCGAAGCTCACGCTAAATATCCTTTGCTTCCTCCCGCTGCGGCTTTGTTTCCGAAATCAGCATGATTGGGAAGCGGCGCTTGCTTCCTGTAAGCTCCCAAATTTATTAGCGCACCTCTGCTTCCTTATCTCCACTGTTACGGCTGTGCTACGGGTGCGTTAGGATGCTGACACCAGGGCTTTTTCCATCTCTAGGTTATCTCAGAACAAGGCTTCCACCCTGCAGTTGCTTCTTTGTCTTTCAAGTCTAACACGTTGAATCTAATATTGCTCCTTTGTCCTCTAAGGCTTTGTGCATGGCCTTGCTCCTACCTACTTAATGAATTTGCTGCCTATATACCTGGTGAGTTTCTCCACTAACGGCCTCTGCTGATCTTCTCTCAGGACCTAGGACTCGCATTGTTATCCCATTGCTAGCTACAGAGAGACCTTCCACTTGCTGGGATGTTCAGATCCGTATATTAGATCTGACCTCTGATAAGAGTTGCAGCTTATGTGAGTGCAGGAACACGACCTTTCAGGGCAGTTCTGCTCCGGATTTTTAAACTGTCCTAAGAATGTCCTCAGCCATTGAGCTGACTTTATTTAGACTTGTACAATAGGCCCACGACACGCATAAAAGCTGCGGGGTAGTGGTTGAACTCAGGGACCTCCAGCGTTCTCTTGCCTGCAATTGGCCCACTGACTTCCTCGCAACAGAGTGAGAATGCTGCTGGGGTCTCACTCCGCTGTGACCACATGGGGAGCCGTGGTAGGGTGGAGATGGGGTTTCCAAAGCATTGCAAGGACGCACACTAATCTGATGTCTGACGTTTCGGTATGTCTCCCTGCAGCTAAACAGGACTCTGGTGAAACTCCTCAGTGCTTTTCTTTTTACAGCCTGTGCTTTGTTTCCTCTTTCAGCACGAGGAAGGACCAACCTCGAACTTAGGGAGAAGTTCATTTTACCCGAGGGAGCCTCGCAGGGAATGACACCTTTCAGGTCACGGGGTCGAAGGTCAAAACCCTCCTCTCGGGCTGCCTCGCCCACACGATCCAGCTCTAGCGCTAGCCAGAGTAATCACAGCTGCACATCTATGCCATCCTCTCCAGCAACGCCTGCTAGTGGGGCCAAGGTAAGGCTGATATACCTAGCAGCTTGCTTTGCCTTCCCGCTGCTCACACCTACTCAAGGAGGCCAGGAGCTGAAGAATTGGGTGGGAGAGTTCATCAGCGAATCCATGAATGGCAGAGCCTGGTTTATACTAATACTTGGTGCTGGGGTAAACCCATTGTCTGCACAGTCCATATTTTAAAATCTTTCCTTCTACATGTGTCTTCCCACTTTGCTACATATGGTACACCTGCAGGTGTACTGTGTATCATTGGTAGAAAGAACAGAACAAGTCCTGAGACTTGTTTCTGTTCTTTCTACCAATGATACACAGTACACCTGCCTGCTGAGGTCAGCAAGGTTATTCTTATTTTTATGTTCTCATTGTAACTCTTGGGACCATTCCTCATTCTCCTATCTTCCACAAGTCAGAATTTCTTCACCGTCAGTGTGTGCCGTAGCAGATCCACCTTGGACGTCACTGTTCACACAAGCAGCGGGCTAGCACAAAGGAGGAAGAGGTTGCCTTCTCGTGTCTCCTTTTCACCATATGCCGCCAACGTGCATTTTATTTTGTTGTCCGTTTCTTTTAGCATTTATGTATTTTCTGTTTGTTTTTTCCCATTCCGGATTCTGTTCTGTTCCATTTTCACTCATTTTCCATCTCTTTTCCCCCCTTTCTCCCTCTCTTTCCTTTGGATTTTCCATTTCACAGACTCCACATCACTTCTCTCGCTGTTATGACAAACCCTGGTTGGTAAACAGTAAAGCTGGCGCCCCTCACAGGGGCTTCGATAATTCCGACGCCCACCTGTCCAGCTCCGAGGTAGAGTATGGCTCTGCTAGGCAAAGGCCCTGTTAAAAGGGAGGAACGCGGCTGCTTCCTTCTTCTGTTTTAATGCTTTTCTTTTATTATAGCAGCGCTTGTTGGCACAGCTAACGCTGAGACTGTTGGCGTTTTTCAGTGGTTCCTAACTCGGCTTAAAAAGAAATTCAGGCAACAATGAAACTCAATGTGCAAAATGCCAGCAATCAATTTTTCCCCCCTTTTGAGTCATTTTAAAATGGTAACTTATGAGACTGCAAAAAACAATGTAACTTTTCTTGGCTTTGGCCGTAAGTTTAGCATTCAAAAGAAGACCGTAATGAAAAAACAGAGCCTCTTAATATTTAAAATAAAATCACCGAGTTAGCACGTGAAAATCAGCTACAGTGCATGCACAGTAACCACTTTTCCTGTAGATTTCACAGGCATATACACCTATCAACCTATTATGACATATCTGATGTGTCCAATAACTCCCACACTGTAATGAGATCTCTGCAATACTCATACAGAAGGGTGAATTCAGGTTGCAGGCTGATGTTCTAGACTGACCTTAAAATTTTCTGACCTCTGGGAACTGGTGGTGGTTACAAATTGTAATGTAAATTCTGGTGGTTTAAATTAAAATTGGTCGTTCCTGTCACACTTGATCTTCCCTTGGAAATAGTTTCTGAAACTTTGTTACTGAAAAGTCAAACATAATTTCTGAAATGGACAGAATGATCATGTGTTACCATAAGAAAGGCCTTGGGAAGATGTGGAACAGTTGTTAATTAAGTCTGAGCAAGGTCCGGGATCAAAAGCCCCAGTAATTACTGAAAATGAGAAAAAGAGGCGCTCTCAAAACCAAAACATGCTAGAGAGAAATGTATGTAGACAGTAGAGCCAACAGCCACCACCAGCTTGAGGTCAAGGAGCGGGGAGGGGCTGCTCCATGGCCCAGAAGGGTCGGGGTCTTAGGTGGAAGAGGCGGGGCTGAAGGCAGTCATGATGTTGGGCCCTCTCCTCCCCTCCCCACCCCCGAGTTGCACAGAATGGCGCTTCCATGTCTGCCGCCGTTACCGCAGTAGCTGTGTCCGGGAGCTCTGGGCCCTCTCTTGGAATTCTGGGCCATGGCGCATTTGCCTGGCTTGCCCTGCCCCCCATCAGCAGGCCTGTATGTGTAGACAGAAACTACTTGCAACTTATTTCAAGCCTCAATCCACTGTTTGGTTTTGGTCCTATTCAAAGGTGTGTTTGGTGCTTTAAAACTCATAGTAGATGGAACTGGCCTTTATCCAAGGAGGCAACCCTCTTCCTTGACTTTCCCTTCACTTCCTCTCCATTTGCTGTAGTTTCACAAGACAGAAAGAAATTAAAATCCCTCAGCTTCACCTTTAGAGGGAGTTGGGGGATATCTCTTGCCACCTGCTTGTCAGAAGATTTTTTTTCCAGATTGATCCTCCAACTATTTAAAAAGTCATTTCTTTTTACAGTGACGCGAACGGAAAATTGCAAAAGCACTGGAATGTGTTACCTAGAGAGGTGGTAGAATCTCTGTCTCTAGAGGTTTTTAAGTCCCAGCTTGACAAAGTCCTGGTGGGATGATTTCGTTAGGGTTGATCCTGCTTTGGGCAGGGGGCTGGATAACCTCCTGAGGTCTCTTCCAGCCCTAGAATTCTATGATTCTTTGAAAAGGCTGTTCAGGTGGTGGTGTCAGTCTGCCTATTGTGCATTTAAACTCACAAAACTGGGTAAGAAAATGGCAGATGAAATTCAATGTTGATTAATGTAAAGTAGTGCACATTTGAGAACCTAATCCCAATGATACATATCAAATGATAGGGACTAAATTAGCTGTTACCACTCAAGAAAGATCTTGGAGTCGTTGTGGATAGTTCTTCAGACACATCCACTTGGTATGCAGCAGCAGTCAATTAAAAAGCAAAGAAAATGTTGGGAGTCATTCAAAAAGGGGTAGATAAGAAGACAGAAATGTCGCATTGCTTCTGTATAAATCTGTGGTGCCCCCCCCCATCTTAATGCATGCACATCAGGTCACCCCATCTCAGAAAAGATCTATTGGAATTGGAAAATGTTCAGTTAAGGGCAACAAAAAGAACTGGAGCCTTTCAGCTTGCAAAAGAAATTGCTAAGGGGGGAGATATGGTAGATATAAAATCATTACTGGTGGAGAAAGTAAATCAGGAAGTGTTATTTATTCCTTCTCATCAAACAAAAACGAGAGGTCGCCCAATGAAATCAACAGGCAGCGAGTTTAAAACAAACAAAAGGAAGTATTTCTTCACACAGTGCACAGTCAACCAGAGGAACTCCTTGCTGGGAGGATGATGTGAAGGCCAAGATTACAACAGGGTTCCAAAAAGAGCAAGACAAGTTCATGGGGGATGGGTCCATCCGTGGCTATTAGCCAGGATGGGCAAGGATCTTGTCCCTACTCTCTGCTTGCCAGGATCTGGGGAAGGGGGCTGGTTCACTTGATGATTACCTGCTCTGCGCATTTCCCTCTGGGGCACCTGGCATTGGCCACTGTGAGTAGACAGGACACTGGGCTAGATGGACCTCCGGTCTGACCCAGTACAGCCGTTCTTATGCAAAAGGCCAGAATCCCAGTACCAGTGGGATTGGATGCAACACACTGGGTAGCTGTTTTCCTGTAATTATTTTATATTACCCTAAAACCAGCATTAGGATTATTTTAGACATTTGGAGCTGCTCTATCCATTTGGACTTGGGAATTCTCTCTTCATTAGAGATGTTATTCTGACTTACAGCCCTGCATTCTTTGGTTTCTTCTTTCTGTGGCAAGAAGAGTAACAATGGGAGAAAGCTTTGTGTTGTGTTGCTTCTTCTAGTCTAGTGTTTATCTGCAACATCATAAAGGTCACAGAACACACTGTTTAACAGAAAATATTGTGGGAATAGCATGTAAAACTTTGTTATGGTGGAGACCTTCTGGCCTTCATTTCATGTGTGAATTCACCATTAGAGCTTTAACAGATGCCTCAGATTTTATTTTAAATATTCGAAGTGCTCTCTATTGTTGGTTGTCTGAGCCAATTTATATGTATTTGGCTGAAATCCCTTGGCTATATTAAGTCATTGGGGCTGAAATTTGGCACACGCTCACCAAAAAAACAGTGTATTTTCACCCCCCCAAAAAAAACCTTTAAAATTATTCTAAACATTTAAACATTTAACTAAACAGTTCACAGGATTTCACGTGTGTGTCTTTTTCAGACCGAAGGCTGTTACTTGGTCCTTAAGACAAATGACAGATTTCAGGGTATTTTTAAATAGGCCTATAGCATGAGAGAGATGGATAGATGTAGATAGAAAACACATCAAACTAAAGAAAATAATTAACATTAGGTTTGAAGGGAGTTTGGTGGCAGGGAACAGTACTAACCATGCAGAGCTATCCTGAATGCAAAAATCCACCCTGGGTATGAATGTTTTCAGGGACTAGGCTTTGATTTAAGAATAAACCAATTACAGTGTGTTCTCTTCGACCTTTACAATGATGGTGGTATTTATATATGGGAATCCTGTTGCCAAGATCTACTCCTCACATTGACCCATTATAAAGCAAATTATAACACAACATCTAAATGACTTTCCATGCATTCTTTATTTGAAGGTGACTCCATCTGCAGGCAGCAAGCTGAAGCGACCAACTTTCCACTCTAGCCGTACTTCTCTTACTGGTGATACCAGTAATAGTACCTCTCCCGTCTCCACAGGTGCCAAAACCAATCGGGCTGGTAAGTGCTAGGTTGACTGTTGTACTTGTAATGGATACTAAAATAGTTACTGCCTCCTTTCATAGCTATGGATTCTGGTCTAGCGAGTGACTAAGAGGGATATGACAGAGGTCGGTAACATCGTGACTGGTGTGGAGAAATTGAATACGGAAAAGTTATTTACTTGTTCCCATAACCCAAGAATTACAAGTCCCCAGATGAAATTAATAAATAGCAGGTTTCAAACAAACCAAAGGAAGTATTTATGTGCGTAAGGCATAGTTAACCTGCAGAACTCTTTGGCAGGGCTTCATCAGAGCTCAAAATACAACTAGGTAAATTCATGGAGGATAAGTGCCTCAATGGCTGTTAAGCACGATGGGTAGGAATGGTGTCCCTAGCCTCTGTTTGTCAGAAGATGGAAATAGGTGATGGCAAGGGATCACTTGATGATGATTTGTTCTGTTTGTTCCCTTTGGGTCACCTGGCGTTAGCCGGTGATGGAAGACAGGATACTGGGCTAGCTGGACTTTTGGTCTGACCCAGTCTGACCATTCTTATGTTCTTAAGATACTGACCCTCTGTAACAGTTTAGGATAAACTAAAGGGGTATTGTTATACAGGCTGGTCTGTTTATCCATGCACTTGTAGTCAAGATTTCGTCGATTGCCTCCACCCTGTGTCTTTTGGATTTCCTTTAAGTTAGATTCAGACTAAAAGCTTCATACCACAGACTTTGTCTCCTACAGCCTGGAGTGACAACATCCCATGAGGATTAAAATTTTAGGCAAAGTTGCAGCCACGGTTGTCGTGGGTGATCCGTGATCCTCTGTTTATTGCACACTCTCCTGATAACATTGCTACGATTACTGGGGTCTGTAAAGTGGTGGATGTACTGAAGGGAGGTGAGGGTCCTTTTGCTAAGGGTTAAAATGGGAAGGTGTGTCAGCGTGGGCACAAATACCTGGATTTAATTTCAGATCCTAAAAAAACAGCCAGTCGTCCCACAAGTCGGGCTGGAAGTCGAGCAGGGAGTCGGGCCAGCAGCCGGCGGGGAAGTGACGCCTCCGATTTCGACCTTCTGGAAACTCAGTCAGCCTGTTCGGACACTTCAGAAAGCAGCACAGCCGGAGGCACGTCCCGACGGGGGGTGGCAAAACCTTCCAAAATCCCAACCATGTCCAAGAAACCGACCACTGCCACCCCCAAAACTCCAGGCCCTAAGAGATAATACTGTACCAACACCCCCTACAAAATAAAACAAACCTGTGTCCAATTTTTAACCCTGCTGCGTACATTGGATGTATATTTATTCTAAACGGGAAAAATTATATTGTTAAAAGTGTAAAAGAATAATTGTGTTATGAAGCTGCCTTATTTGTTTTTTTTTCTTTTTTGTAAGTTACTATTTTCATGTGAATATTTATGTAGATACAATTTGCCTCCTGGTCACCCCTATTCACAGTGGGGCCCAGAACACTGAAATGAGGGCGAGAAAAAGCAAGCAAAAAAAGGTCAAGATGTGAAAGTGTAAAAAAAATTTTAAGAAAAAAATTATAAATAGGATTTCTGCGCGGTGCAGGGTGTGAACCTGCTTTATCTTTTAGGATTGTTTCCTAAATGCATCTTTATAAGCTTGACTTGCTGTCTCAGCGAGATAAATTATATTTAAAAAACAAAAAACACCTGAATTCTACAGTGTTCAAGGAACTCTTTTTTTGTAAATCATGGATACCTCAAACAGAGACACGTGAGGTGAGGAGACTTTTGGGCTTCTGCTTCCATTTTTAAAGGTTATGTGATTTTACCTGAAGCAATTGGAGTTTGTTTGAATTAATAACATTTGCACATGCTACAGGAAATGGGTTCATTATGAATGCTGTCTTTAAAATACTGTCCCAGTGCTTACGCTTTGAAAGAACAAATGATAGTGATGGTTTCTGGGGCTTGAACTTTAAAGCTGTCCAGAAGAGAACTCGGGGTTGGCAACACGGAAGTGTGCCTGTAGCGGGAAAGGACAAAAAGGTGCTTCTGTCACTTCCTGCCCTACAAGTTAGAAGACTCTTCTGGATGGCCACCGAGTTAGTTTGCATAAGAGACTGACTCACTTGGTTTATTACAGAATTGCTACTTATCTGCACCTCTCTTCCTATTTATTATTTGACTGGTCATTCCACTTCAAACCAAGCTGCGATTTACATGACTTCTGCTCCTAGAAGAAACCTGGGGCTTACATGCACAGCTGCTTGTCCTTTAAATGACTCTCACCAGCACACTTGCTAGCAAGTCCTGTCTCGCTTTTGTACGCGACTTTTCTTTGTGATAAACTCAACTGACCAACTGACCATGAGGGTGGGTCTGGGGAAGGGGCTATCTGGACTTCCTGTATTTATTAAATATTGTTCCTCTTCAGCTCTGACCATGTTGCTGTGTGAGTCTCTCAATTGGTTTAATTGAGGCAGAAACTGAAGCTCTACCAATGAACTGTTTAAAACAGTTGTTTTTTTTTTTTTGTATTAAAATTGCTTGCAGTAATAACAGTCTTGCTCCTTATTTTATTCCAGGCTGCTAGTTTTATAAACGGACATATTAAAAGTTAAACTCTTTCTTGCAAAGCAAAAGCAGAATGGCTGTCTAAAAATGTAGTTTAAAGGCAGCAAAAGGTGCCTTAGAGAGAACATGTCAAAGATCTGCTTAGAGTTGATGGCTCACTCCACTTTAATTTTTTTCCTATTGCCAGCTAGGTGTTTCACAATCAAGCTGTGTGCCAGGGTGGATTGTCCAATAAGTATTTCCTGAGACATCAGAACTCTACTATTGAATCCACTGAGTGGTATAGAAATCAGTGTGGAGACTTCTATATGTTATGAATTCACACTGTCTTTCACCACTCAGGGAGCAAGCAGCTCTGCTCTGTGCTGACAAGAGTTTCTAGATCAGTAATGGTCAGCGTGGCCTAGTGAGTGGGCCATATGAGTGGCCCTCCTCCATCTCAGGGAGCCGCAAGATTGGCATAATGAAAACAGATTCCAGGGAGAGGGTAGTTTTGCTAACTGTGCTTGCTGGCCTAGAATCTGCAGGAGATGCCGATTGATCTGTAGCAGTGCTTTGATTGGCTGCAGGGGGGAGCACATGGCTCTCTCAGCATGCACTTCCCAGGCCCTTGCGTTACATGTGTCACTTCAGTAATAGCAGAAAAAAGCCTATGTGGATGGAAGCCAATGGAATCTGGCAGCCCTGCATGGAAGCATGGGTAAACAAAATGTCTCATGGGCCACACCTAGAACTAGTTTTCCCTGTGAGTGGAGCACTGGAGCTGCTGCCCAGAAGCGATTCAGGTGCCACCCAGCTGATTAGCAGAGCGGCCACAGCCAGCAGTTTATGTTTCTATTCGTGGTGCACATCCACACATGCCTTGGTGCAGATGACAAAATTTATTCTGCCCTGGATGTTAAAAATTAGAGGGAACACTGCATAGAACCCCCATAGGCCTCGTGTCCTGTGAGTCACAGGCTGCCCACCAGTGTTCCAGAAGAAGTGCATTGCACGAATTACCCTGGTGCTACCCCAGGTCTGGACACCTGCTGGAAGGTGCACACTGAAGAGGAAGGAGCAGTTTGCTAGCTAGCGTTTTTTAGTGACTTTGCAAAACTCGGTATTGAGATCCTTATCGCTTTCCTTCCTTCCATCCCACCCAGCCAGCCTTCCTTCCCAGTGCATCCCATGGAGGCATGCTAGTACAACCTACTGTATAAGGTAACAATGGATGGTCGGAGGGGGAAGTGAAAGGTTCGGGAAGGGGAAGAGAGTCTGCATGCAAAGTAAAAGAGCAACATGGAGCACATCTAGGGTTTCCCAGGTAAGCCTGGCAAACCTGCCCCAGTGTAAAAGCTGAATGCGGCCATGCTGTGGGAAGCAAAGCAATGTGTGGTCTTACTGGGCTTGTCATTGCCAAGCATCCAGCTCAGTTCATCCTGCTGCATGTGATGGCGGGAAATAATGCAATTTGTATCCTGCATTAGGATGTGATGGGTTTTAAAATCCCTCTAATCCAGTGGTTCCCAGCCTGGGGTCTTCTAGAGTATTGCAGAGGATCCATGAAGAAAATACAAGGTAAATAAAAATGATCATAGAAAATAAGTTTCAAATAAAGTTACAATCTGTAATTGTTTTCAAATTAAATCTCTTCCAATAATGTTATTAACGGCTATCCAAAAATCGATGTGCTGGTTTCCTCTGTCATTTAATGAAGTGTGCATAGTGGCTAGAATTGGCTTTGATGGGGGGGTTCACGAACGGTTTGAGGGGTGTTTGGGGGTCTGCAAATGGTTTGGGGGGTTGGGGGTCTGCACCCGTGAAAAGGGTAGGAACCACTTGTCTAGGCCACGCTGTGCAAAGTCAGTACTAGCCCCAGGGGACCCAGGCAGTAAAATCTAGATCTAGTTGGCTTGGAAAACTGATTCCCTCACCCCTGCTTTTCCTCTCATTTCCTCTTCCTGCACCTGCAGTGCAGGGACTGAGAATGGGGTCCCAGCTGCATGAGAGCTTGACTGGGAACCTACCACAAGCCTGGGGATTAATTAATACCTGGGGTAAATCTGTCTGTGGTAACCCTGCCATCTTCATCCCACACTCTGCCTCTCCCCAGCCCAGATTTACCCTTACCGCCAGGAGCCTAGGTGGATGCTGCTCTCGCTTCCCTTCTTTTAACCCTGAATTATTTCCTGTATCATCTTCCTGCATCTTCAAGCTGGGTACTCTCCTGGTTAGTGTGATTCCTCCTTTCCAAAGCACTTGCTTGTTTCTTTAGCTGAGTCTGGTAGAATTGTCTGCCTGTGATTTCCTTGCTTAGAATCTCAGGCAAACATCTCTTAAGGGTTTTTTGGGGATTTTGCAGGTAAGGAAAAGGGGCCATATTTCTCAGAAGCGCTCTCTAATGTTCCTGATATAGAAATATTCAAATAGGAGATTCCTTCCTGTCACACTCAGTGAATGTTGCTATAAAATCTGTCCCAGCTCCCTGATGCAAGACGATTTGGTTTTCTAGAATCAAATCTCATTTCAAGCATTTGTGTCAGAAAGTTGTTTTAGATTCAGGCTGGGTGTGAATTTAAAGTGCAGTCATTATTCTTGGCTAATTGCAGGTGAGGGCACTCCACCTGAACTAAAAGTGACTTGTTCCTGTTTATTTCAGCCCATTTTCAAAGCAGGTTCAGCTAAACAGGAACAAGGTACTCAGGATTCCTGAACTTCCTTGGAAGGGCCAGTGCATGTTTTACTGAGCCATTTGCTTTACTGCAACTCCCTCCCACAGCTACGGCTGTTTTATTTGTACTTGAGTGTATTGACTGTCTCCCTGAGTGCAAAGCTGTGCTGTGCTGTGCCATAGAAAGATTGCATGAATGGTTTGTCTAACGCAGAGGTCAGCAACCGCCCCGGCATGGGTGCCAAGAGTGGCACACAAGTTGATTTTCATCGGCACGTCCTTCCTCCCCAGGCAGCCGGGAGCTTGCTCAAAGCCCTGCTGCCTGTGGATTAACAAAAGACCAGCTAATGCTACCAACCACCACCTGAACAGTAAAGCTCTGCATCTAATTTATTAATGAAACTGTTGTCAGTAGGACTACTAGTGACTTTAAAAAGTATCACTTGCACTCGGACCATACATAGAGGTCAAAAGATCAAAGCTACTTGGGCAGGAATGTGGCTCGGCGTTAACGGAGAGGTGCCTAACACACTTCAGGGCCCTCTAAAATATTGATGCTTTTGGCTAACAATTGCAGGAGACGTGGTAATCCCTAAATTCAACCCTGTGGGATCTGCTTCTCATTTTCAGATGTCATTAGCATCTGTGAAAATGTGCATTAGCCCAGTGTTTCTTAAAGGATGTTCCATGGGATAATGGTGTTCCGAGAACTCTCAGGTGTGCTGCCAGCATCTAATGCTTTTTTCATATCGTACACTGAAGGTAGATATATTTTTGCTATTAAAATCAGATACAATGTTACTTCATTGCTATGATGCTTGGTTAAATTACTTCATCTTGTTTTTGCTGTATATGTTGCTGTTTGTGTGGGTGGGGGGGGGTCTTAATTTTTTTTTTTTTTTTACGAAAATTTTCATGGGCGTTCCGTGGTCTCAGAAAGTTTAGGCTACGTGACCCTGCTGCAGCTGAGCAGAAAAATTTGTCTAGCTACTACAGTAGTCCGGTTTCCCCTTTAATCCTCTGTAACTCACTCATTTTGAAGTGGCTGTGATACATGGATATCACAGTTCACATCCTAGCTTTGTCCCTTCAAAACCAAGTTTCCTAAAGGGCATTGAAACATTTACAGTGTGCCTAATGATATCCAGGTCAAAATGGGAATAGCTACACAAGGTTACTGTGTTCATAACTGCATTTTGTCCCTGTTTCTGCCACTTTGGGTACCTAATCTACTCTGCAATAGGATAAAAACGCCTGCATTACAGAGAGTTAAGAAATCCTACAAGAAAAGCAAGTATCAGGTGACTTGAAATGGTTGGTGTTTTCAATACTCTTTCTTGACTATTGATTATTGCATTGTACAGCACTTGTCACTGGTACCAACCACATTTTAGGGAGGGATTTTTAAAGCCCTTTTGTTTAAGCCAAGGTCATGGCAACAGAAACAGATGGTGGTTAACAAGTCTTCCAAAATGTACTCATCATTTCTAAAACAACCGTTGATTCTGATCTTGATTAGATCCAGTTTTCACATTTTTCAACATTATTCTACTGGTGAAACTTTATTCCACGTTATTTCAGGTTGCCCTGAGTGTGTAAGGTAGACAACACATCATGGACAGAAATCCAGTAGTCCAAAGGAACTCTCCCTATGACAGGGGGTCTGCAACCGCAGTTTAAGAACGTCTTTGTGGCTCCTGACACTAGAATTGCAAAGTGTAAAAGAAAACCTCCCAGTTATTTTTGGTGAATGTCTAAAAGCCCAGCAATGAGCCCAATTTGTATCTAAATAGCCAGTAATATGTGATCTTGAAACATTAGATAAATCCCCCTTTAATATGTGCCGTGATTGTGAGATGTGATACTGTATCTGTGTTTTGATCAGGTTGCTAATAAGGTCTTGGTTTTGACAAGGAAAAGGAAGCTTGCAGTATTCCTGCTGTGAGGGGCAACACACATTTTAAGAAAGAAAATGGAAATTAAATGTGAAGCAAAATTGGCATCATTAAAGCTGGTTCAGGAGTGAAAGGAAGACAGGGGTACAAGCACATGCAATGAGTGAGGAATCAGAATATGTAAAAAGTTTGTGAATGTCCCACAGTAAACATGTATTGCATTACAAATCATTGTGTGTTCTCTTGAAATAGAGGTTACAAAAAGTACAGTTTGATGCTATTTATTAGGACCATCTCATAGTCACACACATTGTGGCTCTTCAGTTACCGAGTTTTTTGACAAATTAAAAAAAAATGGCTTGTATTGCTATCTTAGTTGATGACCCCTGCCCTCAGACAACCATCTGGTAGAATTGAAAAGTATTGCTCACAGTTTAGAAGTTTAATCTACCATTTCTCTCTCTTTTTAGAACAACATTTTATATAAACCTGGGTTGATAATTTTTCTTTACTCGGGTTGTTGGCTTGTGCCAGTAAATATGAACAATATTGTCCTTGCTGTTTTTGTACAAAAGAACGACACTAACCATTCGTCTTTTGGCTGTTGTACTGCTGTTTTGTTGGGGGGTTTGTACATAATTTTTAATTTTTATACTTAATGATAGGGTTGCTGACTGTCCTAGGAGGACATGAGTTGTTCACTCAGATGCTTTTCTCTTGTTTTTGTTCTTTGTAAAATAAAACATCTAAAAAACTGAACTCTTTTTTAAATCAACTTTTGAGCATTATTACTACTACTTAACCCTTGTACTCCGTGCATGGCATAGGTCATCTACAAATCTCCTGCACTTCACTCTGTCTTGGGACGAACCTTCTAGCTGGCTCCAGGAGCGCCCTGGTTATTGTCCTTTAATCTCAGTTCGCCATCTCCACGTTGTGTGAGGTCTTTGAGTACTACTGGGGGCAATTTTTCAGCATGACCACCCCCCAGCCCAGCCTCGCTGCATTCTCGTAATATATTCCAAGCCCCACAGGGTTCCTGGCCAAATGGGGGGTGGGGGGGAATGCTGGCTTATTCCCAGGGGTCAGGTCAACAGCACCTGCTGTAGAGGAATGTGAACTACTACTGTGCAACTGTCTACCCCCAGGGCCAGGAGAGGGCGGTGGTGAGGCCTAATCAACCCATCCCACCTTCTCTGCGCCCGGGAAGGTTCCCACTCGCGGGCTGCTGCCGAGGTGGTCATGCAGCTAACACGGGGGAGCCTGGGCCAGCGAGGCGGGCACCTGGGCTCTGCTCACAGGCCCCTGTGAGCTGCCCCCGCTTTCCGCGCATTGATTGCTCGCTGCTCCGTCTGCTGCACCCCGCAGAACCGCCGGCCCCTGGGGAGCCCCTGCACCCCTTCTCCGGCGGGAGAGGGACTGAAAATCCCTCGCAGCTCTGCGCCCAGCGCAAGAGCCCACACGCAGGTGGGCCGAGCCGGAACAGCCCGGGCTGGGCGCGCTGCCAGCCCATGCGGAGAGCTGCGCGGGTGCGCTGCGCCCTGAGCCGGCTGCGCGCCTCTGCCCTTGCGCCCCCGGAGCCCCAGGGGGAGGTTCCCGCGCGTGTCGCCCTGCAGCCACGTGCCCCGGTTCCCGGCTCCCGGCTCCTGGCGCGGGATAAAGCGCACAGCCAGTGGCGCCTGCGTGCGCAGAGCCCGGGGCGCCCGCCTCGCTCCCCCGGGTGCTGTGCCTGACTCCGGGGCAGCCACGCGTCCCGCGCCGGGCCGGGCGGGGAGAGCCTGAGCCGAGAAGAAGCTCCCGCCCCTGCCCCATTCCCAGCCCCCCGGCCGCCCCTTCCCAGGGGCAGCCGGTGAGGTGAGGTGAGGGCGCGGAGCCCCACGTGCGCCACCGGGGGCAGAGCGCACGGGCCCGGCTATGCGGCTGCTCTGCGGGGCTCTGCTCTGGCTCGTGGGGCTCCTGTGCGACCTGGGCAGCAGCAGCTTCCTCCGCAGCCACCTCCATGCCTCCAGCTTCCTGCAGCGCCGCCTGAGCGGCCGGGAGAAGCGGGAGATGCAGCGGGAGATCCTCTCCATCCTGGGGCTGCCGGGCAGACCCCGGCCCCGGGCCTCGGCCGGCGACAAGCTGCCCTCCTCCGCGCCGCTCTTCATGCTGGACCTGTACCACGCCATGGCCCGGGAGGAGGAGGAGGAGGAGGAAGATCAGGCCGTGGGCTGGGGCCGGGGGGTCTCCCGGCCAGTGCTGACCAGCCTGAGCCTCCAGGCGCCTCCCTTGGGGGGAGTCATCAGCCGGGCTGACACGGTGATGAGCTTTGTCAACATGGGTAAGTGCTGAGCCGCTGCAGGGGGCGCCTGGCCCGCGGCTCTGCCCCTCTTCCAGGGCCATCGGGCAGCCGGGAGGTGCCTTGGAGTCAGCGTGGGCCCAGGCTCCACAGGGTAGACCCAGAGGTTGACTCAGTCCTGACCGCTGGAGAGCCCAGGCCAGAGACTGACTCCCCAGCAGCCCAACTAGCTGTATCCAGATGCTCCCAGCCCAGCTGCGGGGCGCCAGCCTGGCTTGGCACCAGAGTTCCCTCTGATTTTTCCCATGTTATTATGTGCACTGCCAGTAGAAAGCAGTACAGCGGAAAGAGACCTAGGGGTTATGGTGGATGAAAGGCTGGCTATGAATCAAGAGTGTGCCCTTGTAGCCAAGAAGGCTAATGGCATACTGGGGTGCATTGGGAGGAGCATTGCAAGCCGAGCTAGAGACGTGGCTGTTCCCCTCGCTTTGGCACTGGTGAGGCCACATCTGGAATATTGTGTCCAGTTTTGGGGCCCCCACTATAGAAAGGATGTGGATTTGCTGGAGAAGGTTCAGGGAAGGGCAACAAAAATGATTAAGGGGCTGGAGCACAAGACCTATGAGGAGAGGCTGGGGGATTTGGGCTTGTTAGTTTACAGAAGAGAAGAGTGCGGGGTGATTTAATAACAGCCTTCAACTTCCTGAAAGGGAGCTCTAAAGAGGATGGTGAGAAACTGTTCTCAGTGGTGACAGGTGGCAGAACGAGGAGCAATGGTCTGAAGTTACAGAGGGAGAGGTGTAGGTTAGATATTAGGAAAAACTACTTCACCTGGAGAGTGGTGAAGCACTGGAATGCGTTGCCTAGAGAGGTGGTGGATTCTCCATCCCGAGAGGTTTTTAAGCACCAGCTTGACAAGGTCCTGGCTGGGATGACTTAGTTGGAGTTGATCCTGCTTGAAGCAGGGGACTGGACTAGGTGACCTCCTGAGGTCCCTTCCAGCTCTATGAGTCTCTGAAAGCCGCGCAGCCCACTATGGGTGGCTGGGGGCTTTCTGCTAATCAGCTGAGCAGCGCCTGAGCCTCTGCTGGGTGGCTGCCCAAGCACTCAGCTTATGGGGAAAACTGGTCTGCACCCACATTATATCTGACACGTATACTCCCCACCCACCCACCAGATCGTTAACAAGTCTCAGCTCCTCTCTGTTTGCAACCCAGCTTCTGCCCTTGGTTTAGAGCCTGGACACCGAAGAGAGGTTTTCCCATTTTGTCCCAGGCTGCTGCTGGAATTCTGGCCCTTCCAGCTGAGCTGCAACCACTGGTTTCTTCTACTTATTTCCTTGCTTCCTTGCTGGTTAGCGTGCACTCTGTTAAACCTCTGACTCGGTGTTCCCTGTAAGCTGCACTCTTGTCGGCCACCCCGGAGAGATTCTGGCACTGCCCAACTGATTCGCAAAGTGCCCACAGCTTCCCACAGTCAGCAGCGTGTGTGTCTATTGCTGGTACACATCTGCACAGGCCTCGGCGCACATAACAAAAATTATTCCCTATGCAGATGAAAAAAATAGAGGGAACAGTCTGAATAGTTGTGAAATCAAAGCTTATGTAAGGGAGATGTCTGCTTTGTCCTCACAGTATGTATAGGGCCATGAGGGTGGCTCCCAGTCTTACATCCTGTGCAGTGTGTTAGGTGTGTGTGTGGCCTAGTGGCTAGAGCAGTGGCCTGGAGAGATGTGGCTCTCTTCCCAGGCCTGCTGGGGGGCCCTTGGGAAAGTTAGTTCCCTGCTGCGTGACTCAGTTTCCCCTTGTGAATGGGAACAGTGATACCGACCCTCCTTTTGCAAAGTGCTTGGAGACCTCCTGATGAAAAGTGATACCTAATACATGACAAAGACAATTAAACTGTGAACCTTATTGCTGGAGTAATTCCGTGAGGCCAGGAATTTAACAAAACCAAACTCGGCCATGGGTCGAAATAACTGAAAGCTGATGTTATCGTAATTAATTGAAACACATTTGGTGGAAGAGAGGTAAAACCAAATGCAGCCGGACATAAGCTCTCATGGATTAGGTGAGTCTTCATGGACATGACTTATTGCCCCACCTTGGACCCCTGCCTTGGTCCTTCGTCTCTCAATTAGCTGGGCTAGATACATCATGGGTCTGATCCAATGTTCCCTCTAGTTTTTTCTATCCGGGGTAAAATAAATTTTGTTATGCACACCAAGGAGTATGCGGATGTGCACCACCCGTAGAAACATGGCCACTAGCTGGGGGCGCTCTGCTAATCAGCTGGGCAGCACCTGAATCTCTCCTGGATGGCTGCCCAAGTATTCAGCTTACAGGCAACACTGCTCTGGTCCAATCAGTCAGTTCCTGTGGTCCTACAACTTTATTCTCTGCCCCTCCAGGGGAAACGAAAGCAATGACTTGGTTGGTTGATTTACTGTGACCTCAAAGTAATTGAAACCTCTTAGAACCCTCTTCCCCCCCCCCAAAATAACGATTAGCTAGTCCCTGACCGTTTGTGTGTCTGTCCCAGACCCTCAGGTGGCAAACCAAAGGTAACCTGGCTAGACGATAGAATTCCAGGGTTATGTGATCATGGTCCAGGGCTGCCACTGTGTGTGTGCGTGATTAGGTTTCAGCAATCATTTGAATCCCTGCAGCTGTAACTATCTTGGGATGTTAAACATCCTTGCGCCGACCATATGCTTTATTACTCATTACGCCCCACCGCTCTGTGATTAACCTCACCTCCCGGACCTCTCGCTGCACGCACCAGACGCTTACTAAGAACAGAAGCCTCCCTGCTAAATTTAACTTCAACCTAAATGCCACAAACCAAACCTTGCGCCTAATTAAAACCTCTGTTGTGGAGCTACAGAAAGAGCTGGCTATTTATAGCTGTTATACCATTCGTTTGCTGGCATCCTATATACAGCTGTGGCTGTCATTCAGCATCCTTTGAAACAAAGCCTTCAGGAGGCTGGGCTGTACACCTCTGATGCTATCCTGTATTTATAAAGCAGACTTCACAGGTGATTTGCGGTCGAGGGCCTCCTACAGTGGAGACTCTGCTTGAGTGTCCCAAGATATCCCTGTGGTCCTAGAAGATAAAAACATTGCTGTTAGCCTGGGTGAGACGCCTGCTTGGTTGGAGTGGGATGACAAAGAGACAAGGGGAGAAACTAGCCTAGATAATGTGTTTGTCACAAATTCAGCGGGAGCCTTGTCCTGGATGGGGACAGCTCTGGGTCAATTTAAAGAGGTTCAGCTCTTCTAATGCTTCAGTTCCTAACTGTCAGGGTGGTCAGACACTGGAATAAATTGCCTAGGGAGTTTGTGGAATCTCTGTCTCTGGAGATATTTAAGAACAGATTAGATAGATGTCTGTCAGGGATGGTCTAGACAGTACTTGGTCCTGCCATGAGAGCAGGGGGCTGGACTCAACCTCTTGAGGTCCCTTCCAGTCCTAGTATTCTATGATTCTATACAATCCACAGTTTACAGACTAGGGTTATTATATAAAAGAGAGGCCACTCCTGAGAGGGAGTGTATCTGTGTTAATAGCTACCAACTCACGTTGCATTTCTGTGGAGAAAGTGGAGATGGCTCGGCCACGCTCTCAGAAAACATTTCATCCAGCACAGTCGAGCTCTCCCATGGAACCTGCAAGGAGTGTGCAGAAGAGGAAGACCTCAGCCAACGTGGAGAAGATCTACTGAGACTGAAGAATAACCGGGGTAGTCCTGGAATCAGCTAGAGGTTTTGTGCCAAGGCAGAGTGAAGTGGAGGAGACTTGTAGATGACCTGTGCTCTGCACAGAGTACAACGGTTTAAGTCAAGTAAGTCATATCTAGTACATTAATACAATGTGACCTGGTAGATACTGATACAGATACACTCCCTGTCAGGGGTGGCCACTTTTTCGAAAGGTCGAATAGGGTTACCCTATTATAGACGAGACTACGAAGCTGCAACCTGGAAGTTAATTCCGCCTTCCCACGTGTGTGAAAGGGGGAAATCAATTGTTGCCTTGATGGGGAAAATGCAGAATGTGAATTGTTCAGCCCTCACATTGGCAGCCTTAGCTATGGATGAGGTATTTTAGGACAAAGCCAGCAATATCTTCATAGTAATCGGGGACTTTAACTTCCCAGGTGGCTGCTGGAAAAGTAATACGGCCAGACACAATGTTCCCAAGAAGCTCCTGGAATGTCTTGGGGAGAAATTCTTGTTTAAGAAGGCAGAGGAAGTAGCTAGGGGCAGGGGGAACAGTTTGGACTGGAGTCCAAATAACAGGAAGGAATTGGTTGCAGATGCGGTTTGGGGGAAAGTGATCTTATCCTTTCTTCCAAGGAAGGGAAGGAGGGTGAGCAGCAGGTCAAGAACAGTGGGCTTCAAGAAAGGAAACTTTAATAAACAGGGAAAACTGGTAGGTAAAGTTCCATGGGAAGAAGTTCTGAGCACTTAAGGCGTTCAGGAAAGCAAGTGGTTTCTCAAAGGCTCAACAAACTGGAGTAGCGGAAGAATAGTAATAGGCCAATATGACTTAACCAGGACCTCTTTAATGACCTGAAAATCAAAAGGAACCCCACAAAAGGCACAAAAATCCTCCTGTGGAATTCCTTTCATCCTGTTGAGTGGATGTGGGTTTAGGTGTGTATCCTGGACTTCTACACAAAAAAATTCTAGGGCAGTGTTTTTCAATCAGTGGTACTTGTGTCCTTGGGGGCACACCGGGGTCTTCCAGGGGTACATCAACTCATCTAGATATTTGTCTAGTTTTACAACAGGCTACATAAAAAACGCTAGTCAAGTCAGTACAATCGAAAAGTTCATCCAGACAGTGACTTGTTTCTATTGCTTTATATGCCTTACACTGAAATAAAAGTACAAGATTTCCATTCCAGTTCATTGACTTGATAAGATGCTAGCAAGTCAGAAAGTTTTCAGTTGTAGCCTTCTGTGATATTTTTGCACATTTCTGTAAGTAAGTAGTTTTTAAGTGAGTTGTAACTAGGTGGGATGCAAAACAAATCATACTCCTGAAAAGGGCGCAGTCATCGGGAAAAGTTGAATGGCACTTGCATCAAGATGTCAGATCACCTTAGGACTGTGTTTCTCAACAGATGGAATGCGTGCCTTCGGGGTACATGAGAAGGCTGGAGGTACTTACAATTTTTTTAAAAAAGGGTCCTTTATAAAAATGGGTGAGAAACACTGTTCTCGGGTACTTAGTGCCTGGCTGGTGATAACCGATTTTGTGATGTGTTGGACGTGGTTTATGTAGTGTTTGGTGGGTTTAGCTGGGTGTCACCCAACCATTGTATTAACAAAATATATATATGTAAGTAAGTATAGCATCATAGAATCATTGAACACTAGAACTGGAAGGCACCTCAAGAGGTCATCAAGTCTAGTCCCCTGGTACCATGCAAGGATCAACCACCATCTCTATCATCCCTGTTAGATATTTGTGCAGCCTGTTCTTGAATATCTCCAGCGCTGGAGATTGTACAACCACCCTGAGCAGTTTATTCCAGTACTTAACCACCCGAATCAGATCACTTTCGAACCAACTAGAGCATCTGATTCACTAGTGCACTGCAAAATTATTTGGCTTTAAAATGAAAATACTTCCCATCCCTGCAAGTTCAAATGGTGAGTACGAATGCTAGTCCTGTGTCAGTGTGTCTGGGATTTGGCATTGTAATGAGAATGATGCGCAGAATGGAAGAGCTGTCAGAGAACCCTTAGCAACACTGATGCATGCTGCTGTCTGTCTCGCTCTCTCACGCATACACACACATTGACTCCCATCTGCTGTACACATCAAAACAGACACACCTTCTTTTATTCCCTCCCTACAAGCCTTCCACACCCCTTGCCTGCAGGGCATGCTCACTTTCAGGACAGTTTGCTCTGGGACCAGGTAGGAGTGGTTTATTGCACCATCACTACGTACAGAACTTTTAATTTCAGTTCCAGTCATCTTCATATGGAAGCGAAAAGCTGCCTTGCTCTCCTGACCACAGGACTAGCGAGAGACGAAGCCACGAGAAAGCTGTAGGAACCTGATGCAGCCTTCAGGGAGTTCCTATCCGCTTTGGTTATTTTGGGAAAGCCAGACACCACCCATTTTAATGATTTACTTATAACCCAGGAATTTCAGAGCTGGGCCGCCCAGTACCAATTGAGGATATTTTTCTTTCTTTGTCACGCACAGCGGGTAGGCCCGGTCAGTAAGAAGCAGTCTGGGGCGGTCGCTCTGCAAATGAGGATCTTTCTTGGTGACGAGTTGAGCTGTTTTAGGACAAATTGGGATTCATATTGCTAAGATGGGGTGGCCTGGGTGCCTGAAATGATCTGGACGTGAGTTTTTGATCAGGGTGAAAGTGATGTACCGTTTCTTATAGGTACTGGCCTATCGCAACCCGGGTCCGTGCCAGCTCTTTCAATAGCTGCCTGCTGGCTTTTACCACAGCTCTGCCAGCTGTTGCTGGAGCTGCGCACCCCCTTTACTTTCCCCTCTGCTTTTGACACTGTCCTTTCTGAGACTTCTGCAGGCCTGGCTGTTTTAAGAGGGTGATTTCTAGTTGCCAGTTATAGGATGAATCCAGGGGCTGGAGGTGGGGCGGTGTCACCTGCACCCCATGTTGCTCCCCCCATGTCTTGCCACTTACGATGAGAGCAGGGCAGGCCCCTGGAGCAGAGCTGCCAGAGAACAAAGCTTGCACTGTTCTCAGGCCCTGCTGCGGGAAGCTGCTGGAAGTGATGCAGTGCTACCACAAGAAGAGGTGGGAGGGGTGGAGTTTGGGGACAGGGCGGAGCAGGGGCATGGGCGGAGCAGAGAGCAGGGCAGGTCACGTGACTGGTGCCCCCCATTGGAATTCTCGCACTGGTAGCCTTTGAGTGAATCTGCCTGAAAATGCCACCTCCTCCTGAGGCACCAGAGAATGAAGACAGGCCTTTTTCTGGGAGCTGTGCAGCTGTTTCACGCCTAATAAACCCAAAGGGTGAAGGTAGCAGAATGCAGCAGGTTTACCCCATAAATTCATCCTGAAGAAAGCCCCCTAAGGGGCACAATCAGGTCAGTTTCAAGCAGCTGCTTTCTGTAGGTCTCTAATAACATTGTCCTAGTTCTAAAATGTGTTCCTCTCCCGTAGGGGTATGTGAGAGCCTCACACCAATTAAATCACTCATCTGTCGAGCCCTGCAAATTTTGTATCCACATCTGCAAAACCGATCCGCGGCTATCCACATTCACCTCTGCAGATATCTGCAGACGTTCAGGGCTCTGCTCATCTGACAATAACCTTCCTGGCAACAAATTGTTGTCAAACGATACCAATGCTTTGTTCTCTACTCTCTGCCCATTCCCATGATATCATTTGCCAGATGCAATAATGTTTTGCTGAGGCTTGGTCAGGGTCAAATCTTCCGGGGTTTTGGTTTGCACATGAGCAAAATGGTGCTTTCTGGGGTCAAAGTCGACCCTGGAACTCCTTGCGAGCGCCGAGGATTAAGGAAGGTCGTCGGGAGAAATGCCCCCATCAGCCTTGTTCCGTATAGACAGCTATTGAAATCGACCGCTGGTAAGTCAATTTTAGCTACACAATTGGCGTAGTTAAATTTGCATATTGGTGGTCGACTTCTATGTCCAGTATAGAAACAGCCTAAGTGTTTGGGGGTTTTTAAAGTAGGTGTGTCTGGGTATTTTTCCCCCAGTTGACCAAAGTTTCTTTACAAGGCTGCATACGTCAACCAGGAGAATGCTCCACTTCCCTGATAGCCATGTTCTGGTCTTGTATCTCATTTCCATGTTTGTAATCATGTGCAGTTGTTTGGCACACAAACTCCACAGGGTTTAACAGACTAAGCACCACACTGAAAGCACTTAATAAAATAACGATCTTTAGGACTCCTGTGTTTTTTTCCGAGCCTTTATAACAGGTGGCCATTTGATACAGGGCCAGCCAGCTCTGCAGGACTACCCTCACTTATGAATCCAGGTGGAGCAGCTTCCCTTCCATCCATTTTAGCAAGTCAGCTCCAGTGCTGCTGAAACAGCTGAGTGGGTCTGACGTAAGACTGGAAATACTTTTCACAGGTGGCCACTTAATGTAGGGCAAGTTAATATCAGAGAGATGGAACATCTCAAAGAGACTTAATTATGACTTCTCATTAACCACAGCAATTGCAACTGGCGCTATATGCTGACATCGGCTTTAATAGAGTGCTTTTTGGCCTGAAGGATAACCAGGCCTGCTTCTGCATTCTAGAAAACAATGCAGAGTAGCTCTCGTGTGCGCTGGAACATCAGAAGTGATTTTTGCAGGGAGATGAATGTTGGCTGTATTCAGCACACACCACAGGGTCAGCCTGTGGGACTCCTTGCCAAAGGCTGTTGTGAAGTCCAAGACTATAACAGGGCTAAAAAAACAGCTAGATAAAGTCATGGAGGTTAAGTCCATTGGTAGCTAGTAGCCAGGATGGGTCGGAATGTGTCCTTAGCCTCTGTTTGCCAGGGATGGAAATGGGCAAGAAGGAATGAATCACTTGATGATTACCTGTACTGTTCATTCCTTCTAGGGCACCTGGCATTGGCCATGGTTGGAAGACAGGAGACTGGGCTAGATGGGCCTTTGGTCTGACCCAGTCTGGCCGTTCTTATGTTCCTTCAAAAACTGATGTGGGATCTGTAGTTGACAGCAGCTAGCAGTGAGCAGAAAGAATTCCCCTTCAACCTGGTCATTTCCTGAGCTCAGAGTTCTTAATTGTACTTCCCAGCCGCTGAAAGCACATTGTCTTCTTTAGCAGCTGATAGGGAAAACCAAGTGCAAAGTCTGGACTCTCAGTATTGCCATCTGTGGGGCAGTGTTCCTGCTAATGTTTTCCATCCATGGGCAGATTAAATTTTATGTGCACTAAGGCACATGTATCTGTGCACCACCTATAGAAATACATGCTGACAGCTGTGGGTGCTCTGCGAATCAGCTGGACGGCACCTAAATCTCTCCTGAGTGGCGCCCAAGCTTACAGGCAACACTGCCCTGGGATACTTAATCAGTACTGTAATTATTATTTGGTGGCCAATTATCTGTGAAGACTAATTATCTTCAGTACTGGAGGCTGCTGTTCCCCACGCCTGTTTGTCCTTGCATTCTCTAACTGCTCATGCTCCATGATGCTGTTGCAAAAAAAGCAAACATGATTCTGGGATGCATTAACAGGTGTGTTGTGAACAACATTCTTCCGCTCTACTCAGGCCTCAGCTGGAGTATTGTGTCGAGTTCTGGGCACTGCAGTTCAAGAAAGATGTGGAGAAATTAGAGAGGGTCCAGAGAAGAGCGACAAGAATGATTACAGGTCTAGAGAATGTGACACATGAAGAAAGGCTGAAAGAACTGAGCTTGTTTAGTTTGGAAAAAAGATTGACGGGGGACACGATAGCGGTTTTCAGGTATCTAAAAGGGTGTCATAAGGAGGAGGGAGAGAACTTGTTCTTTTTGGCCTCTGAGGATAGAAGAAGAGGCAATGGACTTAAACTGCAGCAAGGGAGGTTTAGGTTGGACATTAGGAAAAAGTTCCTAACTGTCAGGGTGGTCAAACAGTGGAATAAATTGCCAAGGGAGGTGGTGGAATCTCCATCGCTGGAGATATTTAAGAACAGGTTAGATAGATGTCTGTCAGGGATGGTTTAAACAGTACTTGGCCCTGCCATTGGGGCAGGGGGCTGGACTTGATGGCCTCTCGAGGTCCCTTCCAGTCCTAGTATTCTATGATTCTGTGCTCCTTCTCCACATCCTGCATGCCAATGGTGGGCAATCTATGGGTCAATAGATCAGGACATAGGGTATGTCTACCCTACCGGGAAGATCAGCTTGGTGAAGGTCGATTTCCAGAGTTCAATTTCATGCATCTGGTAGAAACACGTGAAATCAAACTGTCTGGGGCGTCCGCTGTCGACCGCTGTACTCCTTGCTATCATAAAGAGAAGTAGAGGTCAACGGGAGAGTTTCTCCCATCAACTTCCCTCTGTGTAGACACACAGATAAGTCTATTGCGTTGATTCTAACTACACAATTGCCATTGCTAGGATGCGTATCTGGAATTGACTTACCTCCCTAGTGTAGACCAAGCCACAAAGGGCGGTAATTCTTTTGTTTTGCAGCAGAGGTTTCTCACAAAACTGTCTGGCGGGGTGTGTATCTATTCACACACACATGCTTCCTTTAAATGCGTAGGATTTTTCTCAAGAAAGTGTAATTTTTGGGCAGGGGGGAAGGGGAAATATGTAAATTTTAGCTGGACTCCGCTGAAACCCACTGTGGAACGTCACAGAGGTTTTGTTTGGAAACTGCAGCAGCCTCAGTGTCTTGGGAACAAAGGAAGGTGAGCGAAACGACATTGTGCTCAAATGCAACAGGATTTTGGAACCAATTCTGTATGCAAAAAGGTATCATCCTATAGATGTTCTCACTGGGGTGACCCCTTTGGCTTTTGCTTCTATTGTTCGTCCCAGAAGGAACCAAGGTGCTTAGGAAACCAGGATTCAAGCACAACTGCATCTGCCACATTTTGCAGTGCATTTCTAAATCTTCCCCCACCCCCCGGCCCCGCTTTGGGCAGCTTCCATAGTTTATTTTTTCCCGGTTGCAGCTGAAGGGCAGCATCCTTCTCGCATCTCATTTAAATATATTTTAAGACTCTGAATACTTGATGTGGTTGAATATGCCGGCATTTCCTTCTAATTTAGGGTCTGAAATGGTCCTCCACACCATCCAGGGGCAGGCAGGACTAGTAATTACAAGTGATGCGTAGTTTATAGAAGCGGCACACATGCACAAAGACAAAGTTTTACAATTAAAAAAAAAAAAGGACCTAAAAATACTTTGCAGACAGTAGAGAGTTGAAGACCCGCTCATCAGCACTGCAGAGATTTCTGGAGGGGAACGGGAGCTGAAAAGGAAGAGGCTGGAATTCTGCGAGCAGCTGAAGAAGGCTGCCTGGAAGAAGCAGTGGAGATTGCAAAAGCAACAGGGAGTCCGGGGGCTCATTAACAACTAACCATTTATTAGGGTGTTAGGGCAAAAGCTTCCATGAGATACAAATCCTGAGCTCAGTGGTTAGAGCATTGGCCTGCTAAATCCCGGGTTTTGAGCTTAAACCCTGAGGGGGCCATTTAGGGATCTGGAGCAAATAGATTTAAAAAATAAAATCTGTCAGGGAGGGCAATAAGTCCTGCTGTGAGTGCAGGAGCCTGGACTTGATGACCTTTCCAAGTCCCTTCCCGGTCTGTGAGATTGCAGCATCCCGGCTGTACCCTCTGTGCGGGGAAGGGGAGGTTAGAGAAGGAAAACCCCACAGCACTTCTAGAACTTTGCTTCACTCTGGGGAGTGGCTCCTCAGAAATTATTTTTATTAGACACAAGACCGGAGAGGCAATTCCAGCCCTTCCTCGGGCCTGCAGCTGCTTGAGAAAAACAGCCGCTTGGCTTTCTCACACTGAATTTCACTTTGTTCCCCCAGGGTCTCTCTCGGTCTGCCCTTCCTGCATTAAAAGAACTGAGAGCGTGACTAGTGAAAGTCACCTTTGGAAGCTCAGTTAAGCCCGTCTGACTGTCTTTTTTTCTTGCCCTTTACCTATTAACTTTGAAAAATCAGAGTGAGCCTGAAACATAAAAGCGGGAGGGGAGGCACGGAGGGATCTAAAGTAGCAGGTCTTGGATCCCAAAGGATGCTGCTGCTCCGCGTGCTGTAAAGCAGGCCTGCCAGAGACAAAACCCTGCTGGCCGCAAGCTTAGTCTTCACTCAGAGGCGTTGAAGGCAGTTCTGCTCCAGGATTTTGCTGGGATCACTGGGTAACGGTTCAGGCCAGAACACAAAGTGGCCAGGCTTTGTTCATGAAAACTTATGCCCAAATATATCTGGTAGCCTCTAAGGTGCCGCAGGGCTCCTTGTTTTTGTGAATACAGAATACCGGGGCTACCCCCACCGCCGCCCTGAAACAAGAAGAGAGAGTTCTGATACGTGTCTGGTCCATGCTTTGGTGTAAAGCCTGTGTGGACTCCTGCGCCCTGGAAGGGGTGGGGCTGAGGGCAGAAGGGGTGGGGCCAAGAGAATAAGGGGCAAGGCCAAGAGCTGAAGGGGTGTGTCCAAGAGCGGGGGGGGCGGGGCTAAGGATTTAAAGGGCTTGCACTCAAGTGGCAGCTGCTGCTCTTGTACCCAGAGTCCTGGGCCCCTTTGAGTCACCGAGCCCCCGGGCCGCAGCCCTCTTTGCCTTCCCCCCGCCATCAGTGAGCCTTGGTTTATAGCCATGATATATAGTTTCTTAGCCCATGTTTGCCTCTACCTTACCAGAGCACTTCAAGTGACGCCTTCAGCAGCGTGACTAACACCTCTCCTGTGTTGTTTGGTCTCTCCACCTCTGTCCAAGCCTGCCCAAAAGCCCAACTGTGACTCAGACAGCTAGCCCCCACCGGCTTGGCTTCCCATTTCTCTTCCTGAGCTCGCTGCAGAACTAGCGCAGCCCATCTCCATGAGCTGAATCATACGCCCCCTGATTTCACTGTACCCGGAGTCTAGGGGCTGCCAGGATGTTTGAATAGCATCGATATCAGTCAGTACGTGGCATGGGAAGTTTTTCTTTCCTTCTCCTTTCTTAGCTAATCAAGGTGAGATACTGAACCACCTGAGGGTCATTCATGTTTCTCAGGCATTTTCTTCAAGAGGCGCTAAAAGCAAATGGCCGAAGAACTTAGGAGAAAGGATTAGTTAAATATGAATCAGGACATATCTTTAAAGTGTCCACATGTGGCTTGAACTCTGACTTATTCAGACCTCTTCTCTAGTGAGGCACCAAGAGCTGAAAAGAGAACCCCAGATGTGGATGTTTGAAGGAATTCACTATTGGCCTTCATACATCGCGCCATATACTTAACAATACCTTATTTGCCCTGTGTAAGATGCCTACGAACCCCAAACAGGACTGCCCCAGTCCTCCAGACCCTCTGATACCACATGTAGAGATACAAACATTGAGCACAGGCCATTGACCTCAGGGGTACTGCTCTGAGTAGTAAAACTACACCCAGTAGTAAGAGGGCCCGATCTGGCAGCCAGTCTTTGCAGCTATCTCTGTGTTACAGGGAGGCATCAACCAGTGTGAACCAAAATTCAGCACAGTAAAGTGTGAGGAAATTTTGGACCAAAGGTATGGGGTGCGTGTCCCTGTGTGGTGGAGATGGCCATAGGCTCATTAATGTCCACAAATTTGGGCAAATGGGACCTCTTGATTTTAAATGTTTGTTCTGCCAGGCAATTAAAAAAAACCCACAATGCAACCCAGCTAATTTTCAAGTTTACCTTCCAGAATACATGTAGATGGGTTAATCTGGTCAAATCAAAGCCCTGGTTCCTGAGAGTTTGTGGCTTTCCAGTCTGATGCTTAGAGAAACCATCGGTTCTAACCCAATCAATAATTGCAATTATTTGGCTTTATCGTTCAAAGACCACTCATTCAAGGATCTCAGGATATTTTTACAGATGTTATTTAAAGGCTTGGAACACACCCAGAAAGGGGGACTATTTTTATACACATTTTCCTGGTGAGTCACAGGGGCCTGGGAAAGAGGTCAAAGGACTTGGCAAGGTCTCAGAGAGGGAGTCTGTAGAGCAGCCTCTGCATTGAACCCAGAAGCTTTGACTACCAGATTCTTATTCTATTGACTAGACCGTACTTGGAATGGATGTTTGTGTACACTTCCATTCAGTGTTTCTCTTCCCATCACTACATTCCTTCCTCCACTATGAGTTAATTAAAACCAATGATCTAGATACGTGGCCTTGTGTCCATTTCCATGACATACACAATTTGTAGTTTAGTAAAGAACATCATAACATTTACGAACCATGACCTGTTTCACAAACCTATGTCGATGTGCACCAAGTTTTCAGTATGTGCCCTACTATTCCCCCACACCACTGAGTTTAGGGTAATTTATCCATAGTTTCCAAGATGAACTTTTGACCTCTTTTGTTGACTAGATCAATGTTCTCCAACCCTCTAACATCCCTTGTCCTTAGTAATTGACTGGAAATTTAGACTAGATGTATTTTCTCCCACTACTTAGGAAAAAAAATAATCAAGCAGGTTCTGTTTGTTTAAGTATCTAGTAACCAGTGTCTTCTACATCAACTTCCAAATTTATCACCATTGTCCTTTTCTTCTACCTGAGTAAAAGTGTTAAATATACTAGCCATTAGGAATCCTCTAACTGGTGTGCCTTTTCTAAGACCGCACCTACATCCTGGTAGTTTTTCTTTTGGCACCTGATGAGTGCAAAATCTTTGGTTCCAGTCCTATAAAATATGAGCTGATATAGGCTGCAGATCTTTGCAAAAGGATGGTCATTGTGACCCAGCAGAAGACTTGACTGATCCATAAGGTACAATAGCAGCCCTTTCCACTCTGAGGATCTAGGAGATGCCTCTACTAATGTTGAGGAGCCCTTGTATGACCTCACACATCCCTTGTTGTGGATAAGTTTACCAGCTGAGGGATTTGTGGTAAAGGACACATGGTGAACTTTGTGGTCCTTAGAGAGGTGACAGGTCTTGTCTCAGACCCTACTCAACATCAATCCAGGTTTAATTGACTTTGAAGGCAGTGGAGGCTTCTGAACCAATTTTGTAACGGACCTAGAATTTGTGCAGCAGCGGACTTTCAGTGGCATTGGAGAGACAGTTTGCTATGTCGGTGTGGACAGCCACAAACCAAGGCACATATTGTTGAGGACTGCACAATGACTCAACTTCCCGGAGGTCTTCGTGCCTTGAACGTTGTTGATAAGAACGCTGTGGCTTAGCTTGAGTGGGTGGCTTACGCCAAATAAATAAATGTCAAAGCCTAAGATTTTTATCGTAAGCCATAAGGAGACCTCTAAAGTGAGTCAGTGTCTTTCAGAGCTGCTATAATTAGATGATTATACTGAGAGGGATTCCCATCCTCCCCTGTGCAGCAAACATGCACCCAACACATGTGGGAGATTAGCAAGTTGTTTAGTTTTCCACTCACGGCATGAAAGCAGCCTGCAAAGTAAACTCATTACAGATTTCCCCCAGGAGGAACCAGTCAGGGCATTATTTTAAATTTTACAGCAGATAAACATAAAAGGTGCCTAGAGACCATCTACATTAATTGTACCCATCTGCGAGTAAACATTTGCTCATTGAGGGCCTGTTTTTGGGCAGCAGGATGCCCCGTGAAAGCAACACAGGGGAGGGTGCTGTCCTTCGTTTACTGGAAACCCTTCATTAGATTTCAGTAGCGGGGTTCAGACACCAGTGTACCTGACAGCCATTGCAGGTCTAAGGGCAAGGGTTGGGCAGGCCTGGCTCTGCCCATCCAGATGAGGTGGGGCTGAGGGCAGACAGTCCATAGCACCACCTGGAACATGGCGATGGGCCCTCCCCACCTCCAGCCTGAGAGCCACATGGAGCAATGCTTCTGCAGTGTTTCAAGGGTCTGGGGGCCCTGGTAGCCAGGAGCACTGGGCCCAGGCAGAGGTGCCTCCCTCACCACACCCCATCAACAGACCTGTCAGACACAACACCCGTTCCCCCTTCCTTGTTCTAAAAATCTCCTGAAAAAGAAGGAAGGCTGGAATGCTTATTTATTTGTGTCACCAAAGCAATTTGGGGTCCTTTGTGCTAGGCGCTGTACAAACACCACAATTCTGCCCTATTTCCCCTCGTAGGACAGGACGTAGAGTGGCAGTTTGATGGGTGGATTCAGTTTTGGTGACATAACAATGAAGTCAGTGACGGAAGGTGCCTTAGAATTTTGAAGCAAGAACTTTTAATATTCTGGAAAATATAGCTCGGCATCCGTTTAGTTTAAAAAAAAAAGGAAACAAATGTATACTCGATCCCCCCAGTAGACACATCACTACATCAGGCCGTGTCAGCCCAGCCTGCTTTAAAATTCATAAACTCAGTCGCGTTTGCACTTACTTAAATGCACAATGACTGACATAGCTTAGAACTGTGATTCCTTCATTAATGCAGTCTAAAAGATTTGGCTCGCCAGTTCCCAGGGGAGTTGAAAATCTCCAGGTGGCTTTGAACATCCTAGCGCTCCCCTCTACACTTACCCTCAACACAGAGAAATCAGCAAGAGCGCTGAGCCTCAGACACAAGACAAATTCTGGGTAGGGTTGGCATGTGTGGACTTGACTTGTGTGGACGCCTATTCTGACCATGACAAGCCCCAGATGTAGTTTATTCCTACTGAAGTAGGAACAGGCCTGCTGATGGATATGTGTGTGTGTGGAATTGCACCTGTATCCAGCAATTCAAAAGATCCCAAGGTTCCCAGCTGCTGCTGCTGTTATGGTGACAGAAGCAGCGGCAACCAGATCCCCTGGCCCTTTAAATAGCATTCCAGGCAGTGCTGAGGGCTCTGGCAGGTGCTGAGGGCTGGCTGCCCTGGCCCCGCCTCTTCTGCCCAAGGCACCGCCCATTCTGAAGGTGCAGCTGGACCCCTCCCTCGCCTCGTCCAGAGGCCCAGTGAGGCTGATGGCTTCCCCAGCTAGGAATCAGCTATGTAGGTTGCTGTGCCTAGGAGATTTTTCCAGGCCAGGACATGTCCCATGGCTCCTTAGGCCACACTTCATAATATCCTTCTATTGCTTATGCCCTGAAGCGGGGCAAGGTGTGGGAGGTCTTTGACTGGATCAGCTTCCGTCGGTGGTGGGAGAGAGAGAAGCTTTTGAGCTTGCACAGAGCTTTTCTTCTGCATGGCGTAAGGTAGGGCTGACGCCTTCAGTGGAACCAGCCATGCGAAGGCCATCTTCCACAAGTCTGTGCCCTACTCGCTACACAAGATAAGCCGTCCACAGGAACTGAGAGTTGTTCGCCAACTTCAGGGCACCCTACGCCCTTCTGCTTTAGAACTCGTCTGATCTTCTGCAGTACACTAAACTAAGCCAACTTTGGAATAATTACTGCACTGAAAAACACCCGGAGGAACTTTTGCATTTAGCCCTCTCATTGTGATGTTACCACACAGACTTACTTGTTTTTTTTGTTTTTGTTTTTTTTTTGCCACAAAAATTCCAATCACCCTTCCCTGAATGCATGTTTATACATCCAGTAGATGGCAAATTTCAAGTCTTCTGGGAAAAGCCTCCGACTGCAGTTGTTTATCGTTCTCTGAGTTGTTAGTATGGGTTTTATTAGCAAGTTGCTGATGCCGTTTGGGTATCTCTATTTTTGTTACTTCTGTATTGGGAGCTCTAGGAAAGTAAGGGGTTTTCCCAGCAAAACTGAGCATTTGTCGGAAAAATTCATGGAGTGTCTACACACAAAATGTGCTTTGTCAACAGACTGTCAACAAAACTTGGTCCATCTGCCGGCAACGTTACACCTCTCCGCATTCAGGTATAATGCCTTTCTAGACAGTTTTCTGTCAACAAAACAGCTGTGTAGATGCACTGGTGTCATTTTTGTCAACAGACAAGGCTTCCAGTTCACTGGGCAGCCCTGTTTGCAGAGCTTCTGCTCAGCCATTTGGTTTAAAGAGGCCCGGGTGGTCTGGCCGCTCTCTGTCGACAGAGCAGATTGCTTTTTCAATCCACTTTTGCGTGTAGACATGATCTGTCGACAGTTTTGCTGGGAAATCCCTTCCAGCCGTCACTTCTGTCAACAGATGTGTCTCGTGTACACGTAGCCTAAGAGTATTAGTTTCTATCTCATTCTGTGTGGTCTAGCTCTTGTCTTCACCTAGTTCTTGGGAGGTTTCTTGTGTCTAGATTTCTTAAAAGAGTCACATCAGATCTTCTCAAGGAGAATTTTTGGTATAAACTCAAGGCATGAAAACGACAGTGATTTGTGATCCAGGACTTGCAATGCTCTGTCCTCGTTCTGTGCCAAAAAAGCATTGCTAAGTGGAGTAGTCAGTGACCTATTTAAAGTCCAGTATCTTGTGAATTGTCGAGTATAGCTGTAAATACTTTATTCCGATGGAAAACTTAGAACGTCAGCTTTTTCAAGAGATACACCATTTATCTATAAGACTTTGGTGGTCATTAGCTATTGGACATTGTCATTATATCATTATGAGTATCATCTTGCTGCTTCTTTCCCGAACTTTAATCCCAACATGATTTCAGAAGCTGTAAACCTGAGAACGGCTTTATGTAACGGTACCTCATAATAAAGACCCATCAAGACCTATCAACACACTGTGGCAGGAGAGTGCATTCAGGGTCATGTTTTCCGCATGGATGCTTGGTCAGTGGAAAGAAAGGGATTGCTGCAAGCCATTTGGACCAAGATCCAAGGCCTTCATTTGTGTTGTCATAATGCTCCTTGTGTGGTCATAAATGAAGAAATTAATCCTAGTAGGACATTACCTGTTAATTGGGGTGGGGGAGTAGAGTGAGTGTAAGAACAACTTTAAAATCCCAATGTGCTTTTAGAATTGTATGCAGAATACCCTCTTGACAGGCAGTGATTCTACTTGTCCTGAATATGGATGATGCGATGCATGGTCAACCTGTGGAACTCCCTGCCAGAGGAGGTTGTGAAGGCCAGGACTTTAAGAGCCTTCAAAAAAAGAGCTAGATAAACTCATGGAGGTTAGGTCCATCAATGGCTATGAGCCAGGGAAGGTAGGGATGGTGTCCTTAGCCTCTGTTTGTCAGAATAGGGGGAGGGCTCTCTTGATGGTTAGCAGTTCTCTTCATTCCCTTTGGGAGCACTGACATTAGCCACTGTTGGAAGACAGGATGCTGGGCTAGATGGACCTCTGGTCTGCCCCGGTATGGCCGTTCTTATGTTCATGTGGGTTTAAAAAAAATAATCCAGTGGCTTTGGAGCAAGTGTGCAGATGTTTGCATGGTGGTGAATTTTGTTTTGGGTTTTTGTTTTTTTTTGGTTTTTTTTTGCATGGTGAGATGAAAATGCAGGTTTCTCCTCCCCAGCTGTATTCTGTCACATCCTTCCACAGCACAGCTGTCCATCCCTTGGTGCCAGGCCCACACCACTAGAACAGGAAGTACTCTCCGCATCCGCCCCAGGCTGGCCTGGCCTGATGCTTTTTATAAAACCTAGCTTGTGGTGAGCCCAGTAGCTGGAGGGAACATTTTTTAAAGACACATGGATGGATAATTAAAATCTTAGTGTTTAGTTTCGGAGAAGTGCATTTTGCTGTTCACGCCCTTTATGTAAACATTCCTTGGACATTCTCTTAGCAGATTTTTCCCACTGCTTTATATTAAGAACAGAAGAAGAGCCTTACTGGGTCAGACCAAGGGTCCATCTAGCCCATTATCCTGTCTTCTGGTAGTGCCAGATGCTTCAGTGAACATAACAAAACAATTATTTAGTGAGTCTTCTCTTATCACCCAGTCCCAGCTTTTGGCAGCTGAAGATCTAAAAACTCCCAGAGCAAGAGGCTGTGTCCCTGTCCTTACTGGGCGGTAGTCATTCCTGGACCTGTCCTCTGGGAATTTACCTAATTCTTTTGGAATCCTCTGATACTTTTCACCTTCTCAACATCCCTTGACAAGGAGTTCCACAGATTGACTGTGCACTGTGTGGAAAAGGCTTTTCTTATTGGTTTAAACTATTAATTTCATAGTTCTTATGTAAAGGAATAAACACTTTTTCTTCATGCCAGTCATGGTTTTATAGACCTCTATCACGTTCTCCCTCTGCCCACCACAGCTTTTCTTTGCTGAAGTGGCCCTGTCTTTTTAATCTGTCTTTCTTTGGAAGCTATTTCATACCCTTCACTGTAACATTTCCAATTCTAATAGGTCTTTTTGAGATGGGGCAACAGCGGTACTCTAGGTGCAGGCATCCCATGGATTCACACAGAGGTTTTGTAATATCTTCTGTTCTACATTCTGTCCCTTTTTGAATGGGTCCTAATATTGTGTGAGCTTTTTTGATTGTTGCACATGTTTTTCAGAGACCTACTCATCATCATCAGTTGGTTTAGACCCCGTCATTTTGCATGTATAGGTGGAATTATTTTCTTTTCTTTACTTCCAGTGTGCATTTGCTTCACCCTTATCAAGAGTGAATTTCATCTGCCATCTTGTTGCCCAGTCCTGTGCAATCCCTTTGCAGTGTTTCACGATCAGCTTGGACTTCACTATTATAGTAATTCCATCTTGTCTGCAAGTTTTACCACCTGCCTGTTTCCCCACCTGCTTTTCCAGATCACTTATGACTGTGGCAAACAGCACAGGTTCCAGTACAGAGCTTTGGGGAAACGCTATTCTCCTCCCTTATGGGATAATTTGCCTGTTTATTCCTAGACTTTGCCTGCTTCCTACCTTTCATTCAGTCACTGATCCAGGTGAGTACCTTCCTTCTTATCTCATCATTCCTTACTTTGCTTAAGAGCCTTAGATGAGGGGCTTGTCAAAGGTTTTCTGAAAATTTAAGTTCGCTATACCCCCAGGACCCTCTGTAATCCCCGTGAGCATTTCACAACCACTGACTCCCATCCTGGTCCAATCACCATTCTTGATGCTATTGTGCTGTTGGTCAGGCATGGAATTTCTATCCATATGTAACCCAGAGACACTGAGACCACTGACAAAGGAGAGTGAAACAAAACAAAGCAGCAGAAATGTAGCACTTTAAAGACTAACAAAATGATTTATTCGGTGACGGGCTTTCGTGGGACAGACCCAGAAAGCTCATCAGGGAATAAATCATTTTGTTAGTCTTTCAACTGCTACTTTTCTGCTGCTTTGTTTTGTTGGTGTACAGACTAACACAGCTACCTCTCTGTTACTAGAGGGGAATTTGCTCTACTGCCTTAGCTGAGACGCAGGAGACTTTTACGTCCTGCGGCAGAGGCACCTGGCTTTAGCCCCTCGGGTCCCAGGTTCTGCTCCACCTGCCAACGACCCAGGTCCATCAGCTCTACGCTTGGAAGTTCTCTAATACAATTTGCTTCATTTAAACTGTCAGCTTTATTTGACTCTATGCTTTTTGTCACATACTGTGCTACTTCTCCACCCACACGACCTACTGTACAAATAACAAGCAGTCCCGTGGCACATTAGCAGAGTCAGGCGGGGGCGGGGGGAAGTACCCAAAAAGTTGCTTGAGCAAAAGTACAGTGCCTTTCACTCTGGGGTCTCTGAGTACAAAAAAGAGGTGGCGTATGTGTATTTGTGTGTGCACACGTGTGTACTTTTACTGAAGTAGTTCTCCAGAGGGCCATCAATGGTCTGTACTTAAGTACATTCACCCCCCCCCCGCCCCCGCCAAAGAAGCTGCACTCAAAAAACTTTTTGGGTACTTTTTCCACCTCTGCACCTGAGACTCACATTTTTTAGGTCATGTGCTTTCATTGGCAAAACCCACTTCCTCGGATGAATAAATGTGTTAGTTGCTAAGGTGCTTGTTAGATAGTGTCTAAGGTTCTGCTTGCTATTTGTGAAGCTACTGACTAACCTGGCTATGCCTTACACTGTCATTCATATGTATTTTGCACCCTGGTATTACCATGATTCATTGATTAGCCTCATTGCACCGAGTTGTCATAATACCTATTATATCAATACCGTCACTGAGTGCCAGGCATGTCATTTACCCCATCTTAGTATTTGTGTACCTGCATCTGCATTTGTGTGTTTTGGCAATATTCAGCTGCTTATGTTACATTTACATTCCCTGTTAACAATGTGAAATGCAAAAATGACATAGTGGGTGTTCAGGTGGCTATTATGAAGATTATGGGTAAAATTTTCAAAACCAGTTGAGTGAAGATAGTGTCTTCCATTTTTAAAAGGCATTTTAAACTTTCTGCCCCAATTTAGACTCCTGAGTGCCTAAGTAATGCTTGAAAAGGGGAGTATCTAAGGTAGTGTTGGTAGCTCAGTGGTTAGCCTAGGACCCACTAAACACAGGGCTGTGAGTTTGGCCCTTGAAGGGGCCATTCAGGGATCTAGGCAAATAAATCTTTAAAAAAAGTCATCAGGGATGGTGATATCTCCATATACCTTTTAAAAACCAAATTTCTTCATCACTGAACCTGAATAACTATTCCTGGCTCTAGAACTTTTCATTTAACTCTTTCGTTAACTAGACGTGACATGGAGAGATGGCTTGTAAGTTGTTTATGACTGTGAGACTATGTAGGTGAGCATGGAGTCTAAATGCAGAGTGTATTGGAATGCCAGCTAGGTTTGTAAAGCAAAACCTGCAAACTAAATTGGCTCAATACTTTTGGTTTCAATAGCATTTGGCTTTAGGGTTTTGGGTTTTTTTGGCGGGGGGGGTCTATAAAGAATTTATTTTAATACCCCATTTTGGCTGTCTCTGAGAAGAACTGCTCACCGTTCTAACATTAGGATTGTTTAATAAATGGGTTGTATTTCAGAACCAGGACTCTTTTGGGTTTCAATCATTTAGGTCTACTCTTTTGTTACAGACAATGGCCTTTCTAACAAACAGTTAAAAGAGAATCTTGATATCAAATAGCATATATGCCAAGATTGAAGTTGATCGGATTTTTTTTTTTTGAGGTGGAATATTTTGCCTTTGCCAAAACATCAGGAAGTCTTTGGTGTTTCAACAGGCTGCTATATTTCCACAGCAAGCAGACACATTACATGAAAAATTTCAGTGGGTCAAAAACGTAATTTTCAGTTGAAAAGCAGTTTTAATGGAAAAAAATTCAGCCGAGCCTTAACAAGTTATACAGCTGGGGGAGAAAACCAACACATCAAATTTTTCTTGTATTTTTTCCAAATTATTATGTGGCAGTAGGAAAAGCAAATGGAGAAAAAAAACGTATCAGTTTTATTATGTGTTCAATGGTGGTGTAACCCTGTTGGGCCACAGCTGTTGAGGGGGGGGGTGGGGCGCGCTCCAGAGTCACACAATGCTCTTCTGTGGGTCTGTCCCATGAAAGCAAAGCTCACCTAATAAATTACTTTGCTAGTCTTTAAAGTGCTACTTGACTGCTTTCTGTTTTGATAGATGTATGGCGATATACATAGAACTGGAAGGGACCTCAAGAGGTTATCAAGTCCAGTGCCCTGGCCTCCCAGCAGGACCAACCACCATCCCTCATAGAATTTTTTTTTAAATCTATTTGCCCCAGACCCCCTAAATAGCCTCCTCAAAAATTAAACTCACAAGCCTGGGTTTATAAGGTAAACCCACTGCTGGATTCCTCAAATCATGGCTGGATTCCTCCTAGCTAAATTAAAAATCCTCAATAAAACTTTTATCCAACCTAACAACCCCAGCACTTCTGTAGTACGTTTCATCCATAGCTCGCAAAGCACTCTCCCAAAGAGACCAGCATCAGTCTCCCCATTTTACAGCTGTGGAAACTGAGGCCACTGACAAAAGGAGTGACTTGCCTAAGCTCACCCAGCAGCAGAGCTGGGAATAGAAGGCAGATCTCCTGAGTCTCAGCCCAGCGTTCCAGCCACTAGGTGACACTGCCTTCTCAGTACTCTCTTGGTTTTAAATTTACAGCATCACCACCTCCAATTTTTCAAAAACTGAGAGTCCGGAATCCCAAAAATCATGAATTCTTTTTAACTCATGGGTTTTCCTTAATGCCGTATGATTATTGAGTCTTTGGGTCACGTTTTTCAAGCTTTTCTCTGCAAGCCTGAGGGCTGAAAAATGGCAACACGGAACTCCATTATTTATCTTAATTGGTATCACCATAGTGCCGAGGAGCTGTAGTCATGGAGCAGGCTGCACCGTGGGTTGGCGCTATATGGACACAGCAGAAAGATGGTCTCTGCCTCATTGGGCAAACCCTGGCATATGATAGTCTTACTGTGACAATAAGTTAAGAACAGGTACATTGCCTGAGCAATTTCATGCAGAATGCTGAAAAAGCAAGATGTTAGAGAGAGTTTTTTTTTGGGTCAGTGAATGCAAAATAAATTAATGCTAAAGGACTTTATTAAAACGCACTGGCTTTGGGGCATGTGTTTCCCATCAGAATGGGATGTAACAGCGGTCCACGGTGAAGCCTGACACATGTTCCATATCACTTTTGTCATGAATGAATGCCTGCAAAGGGTTAACAGAAGACTCTTAGCGGCGGGGGGAGAGGGGTGGGGGTGGGTGGGTGTGTGTCAGGTAAGCTAATGGGAGGAAGAGAAACTTTTTTGAACTGAGGCCAATTGCTGTCTGAGTGGCTGATGCAGAGGAGTGGGAGAGAAATGATGGTTCCTAAGCAGTTGGAATGAATCCAGTAAACCTCCTGGCTATCTCATAATCAGCCATAGATATGTAAGTAGAAGGGACATGTGTAGTTAGACACAATCAGATTATGGTTATTTTTGAAACTGGTGTGGACTTTTTCAGTTGCTCTGCTTGAGGCTTGGATTCTTTCCCCCTCTGCTCTGTAACTTCTAAACTGAATCCCAGGGATGTAATTCTCTGTGCTGCAAGTGGAATGTTTTTGGGATGTTTTTTTTTCCCATTTTTGTGAATAAATTACTTTTTTTTTAAGGCACTGAGCTGATTCCTGTATCCTGAGAAAGGTCTGTGTATATTCATGCTATCGGATAACAGCTCTTTTTTTCCTAAGCTCTCAAGAGCTTGGGGTTTACCCTACAGGGAGACATCCCAAGTGTAACTTCCTGGGTTAAAAGGTTTTTGTTTTTTTTTTTCCCCCCACTTGGTAGTGGCCATGATTACCCACTTAGGCCAGGGAAGCTGTGACCTTGGGGAGTTTATTTAAAGCAGTGCCTTTAAAGGCAACTTTTTTTTTTTTTTTTGGCAGGATCCCACTTTCTGCACTCAGTGTCAGAGTGGGGAGGCAGGCCTGACAACTTGTATCATCGCTTCCTCCTTCACTCCATTGTTTTCCAGTTGAACATGACCGAGACATTTTCTACCAGAAGCCTTACTGGAAAGAATTCCGGTTTGACCTGACCCAGATTCCAACTGGCGAATCCGTAACAGCTGCTGAATTCCGCATTTACAAGCTGCGCAGTTTCACGCGGGATGTCAACAAAACGCTTCACATCAGCATCTATGAGATCCTGAAGGAATATTCCAACAGGTGTGGTGGGCCCGGCCGGTGCCTGTGAGATGGAAACAGAAAAATGGGTCTTTTTGTAGACACCTAGACCCAAATCTTGGGAGCTGACACTGTCATGCTGTCTTTTTGCTTACTGGGGTGGGGCAGTGCTGGGAGCCACTGAGCAAAACTGGAAAGCCTGTATGTAATGCAGACCATTTCAAACCAGAGGGACCACAGCCCCCCCCACCCCCGCCGGGGCCAGGCCTGCTGACAGAGGTGGGGTAAAGTGGGCAATACAGTGCCCAGCAATTCAGAAGGGCCTGGGCCTCTGTGTTGCTACCACGACTACTCCAGTAATGGCAGTGACCTGTGCCCCGGTCCCTTTAAGTGGCTGCTGGAGTCCCTCATGATGCTCTGGGCAATGCTGAGGGCTGTCTGGGGGAGGTAGCACAGCCCACCCCTTCTGCCTGGTGCCTGGCCCCTTCAAGGGGTGTGTAGAGCTGCCACTTCCCCTCACCCTCTCGGTGCTCAGGGGCCCGGCGAGGCTGTTGGCTCCACTGCCCCTGCCCCTCTCGTTCCAGCACCTACGCTCATGCCTATTGTTTCACCGAGTGACAGTAATTGAATAGGTGGTGCCAACAGCTGCTGCAGGCGGGGCAAGGCAGGAGGGATGCCCCAGAAGGGGTGGGGCCAAAAGCAGAAGGGGTGGGGCCAAGGGCAGTTAGTGCAGACTGTGGCACTGCCCCCCCCCCCACGTCCACCCAGAGCGGTGCTGTCACTGCACTTCAAAGGGTCCCAGAGCTCCAGGTACTGTTGAAATGCCGCCCCGTCGGCAGGCCTGGGTAACGAAATACCTGTGCCCTGTGGGCCAAAGGCACATTCAAGCCTTTCCACTTTGGGAAGCGTTCTTTTTTTCAGCTCAAGGTTCAGAAACGATGCGGCTTCTTATGATTAGTGATGGCTACAGCAGTAGCGGCTAGACGCCGTAGCCATGAATCAGGCCGTCTGTGTCCTCAGTGCTGCACAGACACCAGACAGACAGGCGGAACCTGCCCCAGAGAGCAGCCGATCGATGGGTGATGCGTTCTCTACATTCAGTTCCTTTGGCTTGTCTGTTTTTCCCTATTTCCGCAGGGAATCTGAGTTGTTCCTGTTAGACCATCAGGAGCTGCGGGCTGGGGCCGAAGGCTGGTTGGTTTTTGATGTCACAGCGGCCAGTAACCACTGGTTAGTAAACCGAAAATATAACCTGGGCCTGCGACTTTATGTGGAGACAGAGGATGGTAAGGTGAACTCCGGCGCTGGAGGGATTTGCAATGCCTGCTGCTTTTAAAAATCCAGTGTGATGAGATGGCTGCTCCCGGGTCTAAGGAAAATATCCAATACAGCGCTCACCTCCATAGCTTTTTAATGCAGTTCCCAGTGTAGGCTATGCTGCTGGCATAGGTTTCAGGTTATCCTGGCCCCAAGGGATTGTCACCTGTGTTTCACTGGATTCATGCTTCCCAATTTCACCAGGGATAAAATCCACTCCCCTTGTGACCTCAATAGGTGTATGTCGGAGATTGGGTAGGAGAATGCTATTGCTTTTGGGCCTCCTACGCCCGTATTTCCCTCACTCCACATGCTGCTAGGATCAGGCCCTTTTTGATTGTGGTGATGCACCGAACCCTGGAGGGACTGTATCGGCTGTACCTAAAAACTGTCAGGGTGGGTGGATAGATGGACACTGGTTCTAAACAGCAAGGGCCAGAGTCACAGGTGTGCAGCTTGGTGGCTTTAGGGGAACTGTGCCAGCTTCCACTAGCTGAGGCTGGAGCCTTGATTTCCCCCTTCCCCTCCCACAATCAGCCGGAAATGGACTTGCATCATTTTCTTTCTCTCCTAACCCTGGGCAGTGGGTGACTCTAAGGCACGGGGAGGCAAGCCCTCCCCCCAGCTCTGCCCCTTCCATTCTAGGCCCCATCCCTGCTGCCAAGGACTTCCGTGGGAGCCAAGTCCCCTCACTGTAGGGGCAGCCACGCTAGCTGAGCTGCTTGCCCTGAAGTAGTTTTATTGCATTGACAGAACCTTGTTGAACCCTTCTGAAAGAGGGCTCAGGTAAGTTCTTGTCCTTTGAGGCTCATGACCAGTGGTCTGGGCCTTTTTGGATTTAATGTGCAATAGAAATACCATGAAAATGCTCTTCCCAACTGATCAGAAATTTAGGGGGACAGATACTTCCTCAGGGCGCTGATGTATTGGTTGTTAGGCTCATTCAAGAAAGCACATGAGCCCATGCTTAAATTCCACCCAGATGTAATGAAGTCACTAGCCCTTTGGAAATTTCTTCATGCACCATCTTGTCTGAAGCTGGATCCCAACATGTGAGACCCATGTTCTTCACAGACTTGGTCTGGAGTCCTGGGGATGGGGTGGGGTGGGGAGAGTTTCAGCAATACCTAAGTGAGTTAGGAGCCGTATTCCCTGTCAGCTCAGTGCTTGGGCAGCCACCTGGGAGAGATCTGAATGCCGCCCAGCTGATTAGCATGTGTTTCTACTGGTGGTGCACATCCACACATGCCTCTGCGCACATAACAAAATTTATTCTGCACCCGGATGGAAAAAATTAGAGGGCACATTGGTTAGGAGACCAGTTCCAATGTTCAGCTGTGGCTTGGGTGCCACAGACTTTCCCCACGCCTTAGCATCTGACCCAATGTTTGTGTCTGGAAGCCAGCACCTATGCTGCTCTCACGTGCTACACATGCAAAGCAGGAGTGTAACAGGGTGGAATTCACATCCTGCGAGCCCTGGCGGGCTCCCCCAGCACTGAGCCGACGCTGGCCTTGCAGCGCCTCTTGTGGTCCTTTCTGGTTCCATGTCCTCCTGCAGACGCTAGCCTGCCCGGAGGACTGCTCTATGCTTTACTCCTCTGAGGGAAGGGTTGTGGAAAGGAGGGGACTGCAGGGCCCAGTCTATTCAGTTACACAAAGGGAGATATTGCACTGAATGGAGTGCTGCCATTTTGCCTTACCTGCCCTATGGAGAGCAGCCAGGACTGTACCAGTGAAATTCTGGGCCAGAGAAACTTTGAAGAACTCGCAGCTGTTGGCATTTGTCACCTCCTTGGCTTTTCTGCCCCAGTTTTTCTCCCCCCCCCCCCCCCCCAATTGTTGCATCTCTCTTTCAATCCTGGATTAGAATTATTACTCGCTTTTGGCTGGCCTTCATAGCAGAACAATTGATCTCACAGAGCACTTCCTCTGATTGGACAAAGTCTCTAACGTGTTTTGTAGGGAGGCAGGTGGAACGTCCAGCCGTTTGCTCTGGCTTATCCCAAGAAAACCTGGACGCGCTGGGCGCTTGTGTCTCTTGATTAGTTTTATAGCCTAAGTTGCCTATGCAGGGCACAAACTTGTCTTTTCGGCCTATTGTAGGACATAGCGTCGATCCGGGCTTAGCAGGACTGCTGGGTCGGCGTGGGCCACGCTCCAAGCAACCTTTCATGGTGACCTTTTTCCGGGCAAGCCAAAATCCAGTCCGAGTTACTCGAGCGGTCAAGCAGCTGAGGAAGAGGCAGCCCAAGAAAACGAACGATTTACCGCATCCAAACAAACTTCCAGGGATTTTTGGTAAGCGCTTTGGATTGGAACCCCAGCTAGCTGGAGGTAGCACAAAGACTGTATTTACAGTAATGAAAATGATCTTTATCTAAAATACAATTTTCCTCTGTTGCGCTAACCATGATATATTTTGTTAGCCCCTCCCTCCTTCAGGAATTGCTCCGCTGGTTGAAACACATGGCTCTGATGTGTCCTCAAGCCAGTTCCAGATGAACTAGGCTTTGAGAGATTTTTTTTTTTTAAAATAGGGACTGTTATGTGGATTATAAAACCAAACGACAGAGAAATTGTATTGTCCACAGTGGTTTTCTGGAAGAAAAGGGCTTAATTAGACCTTTTTAGGCAGTAGTATATCTGAATAGTGCTTTTCAGTGTGCTCTTAATATTACCGTCAGCTTTACAAACATCCTTAGAGTGGAGGATAGACTGAAAGGCATGCTGGCCAACACAAGATGCTTCTGGTGCATAAGTAGAGATGGTGAATAGGAATCTAAAGAGATTTGTGATTTGGGGCCCATTCCTGAATGATGAGTGTGGCTGAAGTGCTTATTCTTGATCTAACTGATACATCTAGAACCAGTCTGAAGCCTTTTGGTGACCCAAAAAATCTAGGACAACATTTTCTGGTCCCATTCCTCAAGGGCTACTTATGTAAATGTTTTCAGGGCTGGTAGCTTCTGTGCAAGCATCTAGCTTTGAAAAAGCAGGACTTCAGGCAGGGGAGGTGGGAAGGGAGGCAATTTTGGAACTCAGCTAGGTAGCCAGCTCAGATTATCTCAAGATACCCTCCTGCACACACACACACCCCTGTTTTGGAGCAGCAGAAGAAGTTTAAAAAGTCTTCTCACTAAACAGTTGGGCTTCACTGTCAGGCATAGCCAGAGTAACCAAAGGACGTTGTGAGATCCCGGAGGATTTTGAAGTTTGAAGTTTTCCATGCTCTTGGTTGTTGCCCGAGAGTTGGTGAACCCAGCTAGCTAGGCAGGCAGAACCAGGGTCCTAATAAGGAGTTCTGGGCTGCAGGAGCAGCCCACTGTAGTCCAAGCAATCCATTGGTGCTGTCTCTAGTAATCCCCAGCCTGGATTATTTAATCCACATTGAGGGGAGTCTGGGTGCGGTGAGCCTGGAAGTAGCATCGGCACTTGGGCCTTTGAATCAGAGGGTCTTGATGGGTTCAGGGGTTGCAGAAACAGCTCCTGTCATCTGCTGTGGCCAAGACCAAGGATATGGCTCATCCGAGGGATTTTAATTGTTACTGTGTTTTTTTCTTGGACCAGCCTCTCTCACACTGGTGCTAGCAGACATTCAGATAAAATATGGTAATTATTGTTTTATTGTCTTTGTTATTGTGAGTGACAGGTATTTCCTCATCCCTCCCTCCTTTTTTTTTCTCCTAGATGACATTCATGTCTCTGAAGGCAGACAGGTTTGCAGGAGGCACGAACTCTATGTCAGCTTTCAGGATCTTGGCTGGCTGGTAATTCCAAACACCTCCCCAACCCTGGTTCCTTCAGACAGAAATTCATACTCAGCAAAATTCACTAGGAACGATGTGAAAGTCACCCATCCCTGGGGCTCACCTCCACGCCTTCATGAACATAAGGCAATTTAGAGCATGTGAAGTCTGCCTCGCTTTGATCTGACCTGGGAGATTTCACAGGAACTGGCTTTAACATCATTGGTGTTACTAAGCAAAACATGAATGGATAGAACCTGAAACCCATCCACGACCCTCAAAGGGGGAACTCACCAGTCAATACAAAAATCAAAATAAACCATAACTGTTGACATTTCCCCTACCCGCCACCTCCCTGTCTGAATAGCCTGTTTGTTTCTGCCTGTGTAGGAGAACTGAAGCAATAACAGTGAAAATCGGTGTAAATCACTAATAAGTGAAAACTCTTTCCTTTTGCAGGATTGGGTGATTGCTCCACAAGGATATTCTGCCTTTTACTGCGAAGGAGAATGTGCCTTTCCTTTGGATTCCTGCATGAATGCAACCAATCACGCCATCCTGCAATCACTAGTCAGTAGTTTATTTATGTGTTTTGCCATTAATCGCTTGCAGGAGTCCCAGCTCTGCACAGAACATTCAGAATCGCTGTCAGACTCTTGCTGGTATACAAATCTGATCACAGAGCGGTGGGGAGGGATTAAAGTGCAGTCCCAGGGCTGGTACACTTGCCCAATAAGCACCTTTTCCTGACCCTGAGATGTTATATTTATTTATTAAAAAATAGTACAGGCCATACAGTTCAGCTTTGGATCTGAACATGCTACAAATTTGAGGGCATTCAAATTCACATACCTAGTTCAGAGCCGTCTAAAAAAAAAAGTTTGTGTCATTAGAGAGGTTGGTGTGATGCAATTATTTTAATCTGGTCAGGATTTGCCTAGAAGGGCAGACCAAAGAATCAGGAGAAATAATGGCCAGATTGGCCAGCTTTACGATTCACCCAAAATGCTTTTCATTACAATTCCATTTTTCACACGCTTTTTCAACCAAATCATCTCCCAGCGTTAAAAGTTTCCAACTGTGGTGAAAATGACTGGAACATATTCTAATTCCTCTTGGACCCCATGGTTTACTAGTAGGTTAACTTCTAAAACCGTGGAACTAGTTTTCTGGGAGCTGTGTTGCCTTTGAAAAAAGTTTGATTTGGCATCTTGGCCTTTAGGACGCCTTAAAAAATGCTGTCAAGTATTGGAGGGGTAGCCGTGTTAGTCTGGATCTGTAACAGCAATGAAGGGTCCTGTGGCACCTTATAGACTAACAGAAAAGTTTTGAGCATGAGCTTTCGTGAGCACAGACTCACTTCATCAGATGCTGGTCTTGGAAATCTGCAGGGCCGGGTATAAATAAGCCAGAGTAAGGGTGGGGATAACAAGGTTAGCTCAGTCAGCAAGGGTGAGGCTTACTACCAGCAGTCGATCTGGAGGTGTGAACACCAAGGGAGGGGAAGCTGCTTTTGTATTTAGCCAGCCATTCACAGTCTTCATTTAAGCCTGAGCTGAGGGCGTCGAATTTGCAGATGAATTGTAGCTCAGAAATTTCTCTTTGGAGTCTGGTCCTGAAATTTCTTTGCTGTAGGATAGTCTGCTACTGTGTGGCCTGGGAGATTGAAGTGCTCTCCTACGGGTTTTTGTATATTGCCATTTCTGATATCTGATTTGTGTGCGTTTAGTCTTGTACGTAGAGACTGTCCAGTTTGTCCGATGTATATAGCAGAGGGGCATTGCTGGCACACGATGGCATAAATTATATTGGTAGATGTGCAGCTGAATGAACCCACAATGGTGTGGCTGATCTGGTTAGGTCCTGTAATGGTGTTGCTGGTGTAGATATGTAGGCAGAGCTGGCAACGAGGTTTGTTGCATGGATGGGTCCCTGAGTTAGAGTGACTGTGGTGCAGTGTATAGTTGCTGGTTAGGATTTGCTTCAGGTTGGCAGGTTGTCTGTGGGCAAGGACTGGTCTGCCTCCCAAGGCCTGTGAAAGTGGAGGATCATTGTCCAGGATGGGTTGTAAATCCCTGATGATGCGCTGTAGAGGTTTTAGCTGAGGACTGTAGGTGATGGCTAGTGGTGTTCTGTTGGTTTCTCTCTTGGGCTTGTAAGAGGCTTCATGGCACATGTCTGGCTCTGTTGATCTGTTTTTTCACTTCCTCAGGTGGGTACTGCAGTTTCAAGAATTAAAAAATGCTGTTTGACACATATGTCCAGTAGGAGATAACCCTCTTGCTTCTGTGAACCTATGAAAGTACACATCTCTTCCTAGATGAAAAGGCACCATGGGGGCATAATAAAAAAACTTTAGAGACATCTAATGCATCTCAAAAACACTTAGTTGTCAGTAAATTCCCAGCAGAAAGGTTTTCTAATGCAACATTTTTCCAAACATGCTACACATTGCTGCCCTGTTATATACGGCAGTATTCGTAAGCCCCACTCATGATCAGGCTACACTACAAAGACCCAGGGAAGACCTCAGTGACGTGAAAGGCAATTTTGCAAGTGTTTTCAGTGGGGCCAGGATTTCATTTGTGTTCCTAATCCCAAAGCGTTTACGACAGATCCTCCTGTTAGGAATATCCTTATACTTTGTCTTTTCAGGTAAGGCTATGTCTGCACAACCCCAGAAGATCAACCCACTCAGGGTCGATCTTCCAGGGTTCGATTTTGTGTGTCTAGAGTGGATGCATGAAATCAACCTCGGGGCGGGGGGTTGTCACAATTGACCCCTGTACTGCTCACAAGATGCTCCCGTTGCCCTTCACCTGTATAGACAGACAAGTTAGCCAAGTGCAGATATATCGATTTTAGTTACGCAATTGGCAAATTGCTGATCAGTGGTCAACTTTCTGTGTCTAGTGTATACATAGCCTAAGTCTTCCCAAATCACCACCATGCCAGAACCACTATGGCTGTGGCCACACTACCCCTCCTTTCGGAGGGGCTATGGTAATGTGGCACTTTGGGATATGCTAATGAGGCACTGCCATGAATATGTAGTGCCTCATTAGCATAAAGGCAGCCACATGCACCATGAAACTGCCGGTTTTGCAATGCAGCCGCCTGTGTAGCTAGGGCCTTTCGAAACAGCCCCCTGATTTCAAAAGTCCCTTCATGCCAGAAACCAGAGGAAAATAAAGGGCTTTCAAACTCAGGGGGTCATTTTGAACAGCCCCCGGCTACATGGGCGGCTGCATTTCAAAACCAGCAGTTTCGAAGCACTCGCCATTATGCTAATGAGGTGTTGCGTATTCATAGCAACACCTCATTAGCATACCCCGAAGTACCACATGAGCATAGCCCCTCTGAAAGGAGGGGCTAATGTGGCCACAGCCTATAGGTCTAGCAAACCCCGCCAGTGCATGAAATGTATCAGCTCCATTGCTCCTCAGGACCAGCCCTTCAGGGAGCTGATGTGCATAAGCATTCAGTTGCGAGGGGCAAAAGGAAAAGGAAGTAAAAAGCTCAAAGGCCGGAGTCTCAAAGGCATTCAGGTTCCAAACGCCCCGCAGTTGCTGTGCGAAACACGCAGCTTCTGTAACTGGAGAGTCTGAACTGCCCTGAAATAAAGTAACTGCACCAATTTGGCAGGTCTGTAGAGTGGAAAGGGGTGCATGTGTAATGACTTACAAGCTTCTAGCCTTACAGTATACGGGCAGTTACTGGAAGCCTTCGTTGTCATTCGGGAAATGAGTCAAGGCAGTGTCGCTTTCAGAAAGGAGATGAGGTTGTGTACTTAGTTCTTTCTGCACAACATTAGCTTCCAGTTTGGCTACCGAATAGCCAAACGGGAGGACGTCCATTCCACTTAGTCCTAGAAGCTGATCTAAAAAAAACATTTCACTCCCGGGTAACCAAAACAAAAAAGCTTTAAAGCCTCATTCTCTTACCTGTGCCTTTCCTAACTGAGGTTAGTCTATTTCGTGACAAGGGCGCCGCACAGAAATCTCAGTTGAACGGGCGGGTTACCCTGCAGGAGAGGAGCCACGAGAATGAGGCCAATGTAAACTGCAGCGAGCGCTGCCAAAATTTTAGAATAAATATTTTGATGAACGCTCGAAAATAATCCCCCCATTCAATCCCAGGCTTTTTACAGGTAAGAGCTACTCTCTTTGAAGCCTTTTCTTTTCACTAAGCTGAAAAAAACCACGTTTCCCTTGAGTGAGCGAGCGTCTCCCTGCTACAAGTCCCTTACCCCGCCCAAAGCCATTTGTCAAAAATGAACCGTCTCACAATAGCTTGTTTGCCGCTCCAGGTCCATCTGATGAAGCCTGAGGCTGTTCCCAAGGCCTGTTGTGCTCCCACCAAGCTCAGTGCAACCTCCGTTCTCTATTATGACAACAACAACAACGTGATCCTCAAAAAGCATCGCAACATGGTGGTGAAATCATGCGGCTGCCACTGAGGCCCCCGAGGAAATGCGACTGCTTGTGTCATGGCATGAAAAAAGAACTATTTGAACGGGGGGGGGGGGGACCTGCCTCCCAGCGAGCTGTTGCCAAAGTCCATAAGCGTCAAACACCTAGTTTTAGATACTACAAAACTTATTATCCTGCTATATAATTCTTGAGCCTAGAGAGAGCAAATGCAGGGGGGGCGGGGGCGGCTACTGGGCAGTGTGGCTCTGGCTACTGGGTTTTGTTATAGAACTGGCTTCTGGATTATTCATTATTATCGGATGAAGTTTAGACTGCACAAGGTGCTAGGCCAAGGCAACAACAAGCAGTCCTGTGCCACCTAGAGATTAACCAGTTTATTAGGTCATGCGCTTTCGTGCGTAAAACCCACTTCAGAAGATGAGCTGGAGTGGAACTTACAGAAGCCAGGGTATACACAGCTGTTTTTGAAGTTACAGGCTAACGCGGCTACCCTGCTGAGGCTTTAGGCCAAGGAAAGCAGGACTTGAGTGGCCTCTAAGTCAATCATTAGTTGCTCACTTATGACCAGGTTTTTAACAAGTACAGTAAACTCTTGCATATCCAGCAGGCCCAGGACTGGGAGGTTGCTGGATAGTCATATATTCTGGATAACAGTGACGTATACTTAGCAATGCATAACCCTAAAGAAAAATCAAGATTAGCTCTTATGAAACAAACAATGTGCATAGAGTACTTTCTTTACCAACAACAGTCATCTTGTACACTGCAAATGCCTACCCTATTTATTTGTATTTACTTTCACTACACTGTACTTATGGAAAACAGAGCTAAAATTGACATGGTTAAAATGCCAGTTATTTGCACATTCTGGCTAATAGACTGTTGGATATGGAAGAGCTTATTGTATGATGAGGCTGTGAATGAAAAATGCTGGCAGCCCATTAAATAGCTGGCTAACTAATCCATCACCTCACGATTTCAAGTTGTTAAAAAGTCAGCCCATTGGAAACAAATTTTGAGCTAAGCCACAGTTATAAAATAAGCCCCTGGTCTGGAAAGTAAGCGCTTACTGTTTATTTTTTAGTAAATGTCATGATCTAGCAGCATTTATACTATGGCTCACCTGGCGATGCAAGAGTCTGCTATGGTTGGGCCTAGTAATTATTTGCTTGGGGGCGGGGGGTATTGGCGGGGGGCAAAGGAAGAAAGATGTAGGGAAAGGCGCCCTCTAATGTTGCCTCGTCCTATGGGTAAGTCACTGGACTGTGACTCGGACGACCGTGTTCAAGTGCTCAGGGCTGTTGCTGTGCCTCAATTTCCCCAGCTGTAAAAATGAGGGCTAAGGATCCTCCCCTTTTTTCATGTAAAGTGCTTTGAGCTCCACTGATGAACTGAACTACCTAGGAATTATTTCCCTTCCTGCAGGGGAACAGCTACGTTGGTGGCCTCAGTTTGGGGTGGTGTGAAGCTTAAATCAGTGTTGTGCAAAGTGGTGGTGGGGGGGCAAGAGGGTCATGGGGAGGAGGGCTGAAGAAACTGGGACCCTGCAGATCCACCATGACCCACTGTCTTGTGGGGGCAGGAGCAGGGTTAAAAAAAAAAAATAGTCCTCCCTAATTGCAAACATGACCAACCCAGCCAGCAGCCGCTGCTGTCTGGCTGCTCAGCTCTGAGGACTGAGCCACTGCCAGCAGCAATGGTGCTTGGGTGCGACCAATTCTGTGATGGGGAAGGGAGGTGTGTGGCTGGAATAGCATGTGCCCCATTGGCTCCAACTGTACCAGCTTCACTAACAAGGTGCAACTTGCGCGCAGAGCCAAGCCCCTGGAACAATGCAAAAGCCACAGCGCGTGCCTTGGTGGGGACCATACAGCAGCAAGGGGGGGCCAGCAATGTCTACAGGTCACCCCCATCCTGAGCCATGCCCCCCCCCCCCAGCTGCCTCCTCTCCCATCCCATACACACACCTCTCCCATACTGGGGCACCAGAGGCTTCGCACTTAACAGCTCCTCCCCTGCCCTGCTGGAGCAAGCAAATAGCCTGAGTCACACCCCCAGCCCTGCGCCTCCCTCTCTCGCCCAGAGCTGGGGATGCCACAAACAGGTTGTGCACGGGGGTGGGGGGGCGGTGTCGCAGGCCAGCAGTGCAACTCCAGTGGGCTGCAGGTGGCCCACCACTGGTATAGCCAGACTCCTGCCAGAGGAGGTTCTCGCCCCTGTGCCAGGCTCTGTGGGGCAGAGGGGGACATATAGCTCCCCAAAAGCCTAGCTTCCAGTGGTGGAAGAGTGATCCTGCCTAGGCATGGCTCGGCTCGGCTCAGCCCCCAGGGTCAGGAGCAGTGCGGCTGTCCACTGGGCAGCCCTTCAGGCTGCTGTAACTAATCCCACGTCAGCCCTTGGAGCTTTGGGCGTGAGGCTCATTGGCCTCCCGCACGCTCTTCAAGCTGATGTGCTACAACAGCGTGGGCAGTGGCAGGTTCCCCCCAGCCTCAGCCCACACCTGCCCTGAGTGGCTGGGTAGAGAGGGGCTGGCCAGCCTGGGTGAGTGTGGCTACGCGACCATTTTGCATGCACAGGCTTGCAGGGTGCCTGCAGCTGAGCTGGGCTAATCCAGCTCCCTGCACAGCTGTAGGGTTAGCCAGGCTCCCAGCCCTGCGGCAGCTACGGATTGTCCCACTCTAGCTGGCAGCAACCTAACAGTGACGTCAAGCGCTCAAGGTTGAGTGTTTTAGGTCATCTCTGGTAGAGAACGTTAACAGGCCGTGTGTGACTGCAGCACCGGGAGCCACCCATACCAGCCTTACTTTAACTTTCTTAGCATGGTGTATGAAGGTGCACTCCTTACCTTGTGCTCCCAACAGAGGAGAGACATTGGGTCCCTGGTAGCCAGCGTGTGCTGCTCTGCCTTCATGGCTGTTGGCGTCTGGCTGAAGGTCCCATAGGTCTGCCTACCTTTGCTACAGTCCCACCTTTACTGGCCAGGTAGCCATCTTCTGAGAAGGGTAGCACTGATCTTCCCCCTAGAAATCATGCATGGAGAAAACATATTCCCCCTAAGAAACCCCCACTCTGGCCCCTGTGGCTGGGAAAGCAGAGGCACGGAGCAGGAAAATCAAGCCTCACTCAGCAGCTCTCCTTGCTCTGCAAATTGACTGTGCCGATCTTCTGGCGGGAGGTGGGACAGGTAATAGCCTTTATTGGTCCTCGTTCTATTGGCGCCAGACAGGCCGTCAGGCTATGTGGTCCTCAGGTCCACATGTCACAGCTCCAAGGTCAGACAGCTTGCTTAGGTAGAGTCGTCAGCACATAGCCTATGGGATCCTGCTGCAGCATGTACCCCGGAGCCAGTGCTTTCTGGTCACCCTCCCCACTACTTCAAAGAAGCCTTCTTCAGTGTAGCTGGGAAAAGGCCCTGGCCAATGCTGAGCACTCACCACCCTCCATGAAATCACTGTATTGCCAATTGTCCTGCTTGTTAGTGCAAGATTCAGGCTAACTGGGCTGTTGCTTAAAGCTCCAGTTCCTAGAATCATGGGATTAGCTCAGGATCTCAACTCTTGGTTAAAAGCACAGGTTGAACCTCTCTTGTCCAGCACTCTCATCTGGCTAACTCCATAATCTGGCATGATTTTAGTTAGCCAGATGACCAGGCCCCGAGGGTGCCGGACGAGAGACATTCAACCTGTACCTGGAGTTCAGGGCAGAGCCAGCTGTGCAGGCATTCTGCTGTGAGGCCATTCACCATTAGCAGCTCCACTCGAGGGGTTGGTGCGTAGGTGGCTATTACTTCAGTAACAATTTTTAATCATCTAAATGCTTGCTGCCAGAACGCTCCCTGGTTCCTCCTCCTTCCTCTTTAAGGTGCTCTGTCTTAGCTCTCTGCCTCCTGCTCAAGCTTTGAATGACTAGCTGAGGCTGTTTTCCCGTGGCAGAGAATGGTGATCACATTAAAGGGCTGGGCTGAAGTTTCCATGAAGATGTTGCTGGTGATGGTTTTATAGTTTTGCAGGTTATGGGGAAATGTTGAACAGGGAGGCAGGGGATGTGTGTTTAGCGCCCTCTGGTGGTGTAAGTAGGACACTGCAGAGTCCTAGAGGTCCAAATGACACAAATTAGAAGACTGAGGTGGAAAACATACTCAGAAAGTTACGTGAGGAAAAGTACAGCTGCTTTGGGAGGAGGGTACTTAAGTAAAAGTTCCGCTGTCCCTCTGTACAACTACTTGAGTAGAGGCACACACATCCCATCTAGATTGTACTCAAGTGCCCAGAAGCGAATGCACTTGCACTTTTACTGAAGTAACTTTTGGGGCACTTTCCCCACCTTCTTTAAAAAAAAAAAGAACAAAAAAAACAGCTTTCAGCTTCCCCTGGGCAGGGGCCCAGCCCCCTCTTGTGGCAGGGGAGAGCAGGATGGAGATGGTTGCTTCATCCCTCCTCTCCCCTGGGGCCTCAAGATTATTCTGCTACTCGGGGCTGATGAACTAGAGGCACTTCATGGCACATCAGGCCTGCTGCTGGTTTGCGGGCGCTCGGGATGATGTGGCAGACTTCTCCAGCCATAATCCCCTGCCACTGCCCCAGCTTTCCCCTCGGCACTAGCTAGTTCTGCTAATTCCAGCCGGGTTAATGGCTGCTGGGATTACTGCCCCTCCCCATCCCCCAGATGCTTCTGTGCAGCCAGTGTCAGTTAGCCCACAAGAGGCTGGTGCCTGAGGCGTGGGTGAGCTGGCAGCTGAAAACCTCACGCCACAGCATTGCTGCTTCCCTTGGGGCTTGGGCAGCTGCCCTAAGCCGCCTCCCATCAGGCCATGTCCTGAATGCTGCTGCACTCTCTGGATCTCAGCTAATGCTCCTGCTTGTACAGCCCCAGGGTTTGACCTAAAGAAAGGCAGGGCATTAGATTTGTGTACGAACACGCCCTTGCTAAAGGGTCCTGCCATAAACATAAATAACTTGTGACCAACGATCCTATTAGATATTCCACATCAGGAGCTGAGCATGTCTCAACTGCACGTTGAGCCTCTCTGGTCTGGCACTCTCTGGTTTGAAAACATCCTTGACCCAACATAATTTTAATTAGCCAGGTGTCCACTTCTTATGGGTGTGGCCAAGTTTCTCACAGTCCCATAAAGTTTGTTGACCGTCACCAGGCTTGGCTCTCAGGGTTCGGTGCTGTTATGCAGCTCTAATTTACTCCTAAATGCCTTCTAAGAGCTCAGCAAGCAGTGGAAGTGTCGGTAATGACCTAGACCAGGGGTTGGCAATCCGTGGCTCTTTAAGGACTTCTTTGTGGCTCCCGACACTATAACTGCAAAGTAAAAAAAATAAAACCCTCCTGATTATTTTTGATAAACAGTGACCATCTAAAAGCCCAACAATGGACAACTCATATCTAAATAGCAAACAATGTGTGATCTCAAAACGTTGGTTAACCTCCCCTAGGGTCCTCCCAGGAGAGAGAAGGTTTGGCAGTGAAAGTCAGGAAGACAGTGGTACAGACACACAGGTAAAGTGTGAGGAAACAGAATAGGGAAAAAGTCTGTGAACACCCTGCAGTAAGCCTGAATCGCATTACAAATCATTCTGTGTGCGCTGTTTTTAAAATAGGGGTTACGCAAAGTATGGTTTCAAGTTACTTGTTAAGGACCGTCTCATTCACATGCATTGTGGCTCTTGAATTATTGAGTTTTTTACCGAGTTGGAAAAAATGGCTCTTCTTGCTATTTTGGTTGCCAACCCCTGATCTAGACAATACTGGCCTCCCATGGTCCGGCAAATTCTCTCAGTCAGAACTGGTCAGGACCAGAGGGCGCGGGACTAGAGAGGTTCACCCGGTAGGAGAGATAGCTTACCCTATCATCTGGGGGAGCTTCCTCTCCTATGATTATCCTTTCCCGGTTTCTCTGCAGTGCCCAGTACTGGCTCTTGTCACAGGCAGGATAGTGGCTTAGTGGGACCTCAGGTTCAATTCAGTCAAGCACCACCTGGAGTCCTAAAACTTTATTCTCCTGTTGCACAAACTGAGTACAAAAGCACTATAAATACCTATTCTCTCGAAACAACCCAAGTCCCTAAGATTAAGGGACAACCTAGAGGGTGGGGCAGTTAATATAGAACAAAACCAGATTACCAACAACTGCTTTAAAAAAAAAAAATAAAGAACAAGCCATTATTGTATGTAAACAGACTTAAGTTAAGAAATCGCCCATTTCAGAATCTTTCGGTACTTATAATACTGCGTGTTTTCATTTGAAGAAAAGTTGTATGATTTAGAATGGTCCTTGTTATAGGGCAGGTGAGGGGAAGCATTGTGTTCATATGCAAAAAAATTATTTGTGGTCACGCTTGATTCTGGAATGAAAAGATTTAAAAACAAATATTATTTTAACCCCCGACTGTGCTCTGTGATTCATTGTATTGAGAAAGGGGAAGGTGTGCAAACTCTCACACACATAAGGCAGCTTTCCGAGAACACCCTTTCTTGCACACTTCAGGGAGGAGGGGGGTAACGTTTTGATGTAAAAATTCGCCAATGGTCTCCCCTTCAGGTTCTGAAACACCATATGGAACAGCAAGCTGAGCAAGTGAGGGACAGTCTGTCTTCTCTAACGAGAGAGGCTGTATATTCTGCCCAATTTTAGCAGCATGGGGCCCTGACAGTGGCTCAGCAAGGAGACAGTAAGGGGTTTGTAGTTCTGAAAACAACCCCCATCTGATTGATTAAACTCAATACTTACATTTCCAGGATCCCCGAGGCCTTGTGCTACAATAGCCAAACATGTTGACTTGGCTCAGTTAAGGGATAATGGGATAAAATTTCAAGGGCTGTTGAGATAAAGGTTGTCAGACCAGTTTCCTATGGCCCCTTGTGGCCTTATAGCTATGAGCCACATAGCTGACATGGACCATGACAGTTATTTTGGAATAACTGTTCCCTGTCACTCCCACACATGGAGTAATCGCCCAAGAGTTACAGCAGGGTAGTTATTCCAGAAGAGCCATGCTAGTCAATGTCACTCTCTAGACAAATAAACAAAGGGCAGCTCAATGACCTTACCAGCAACTCACAGAAATCAGCCGTAGAGCAATCCCACAGCTGTCTGATGATCTGAAAAACCACTCTCACAGCAGAGATTTGCATCATAAAATAGCGTCACAGACACAGTCCAGAAGGACGCGACCCAGCCTTTGATAGACGAAGCTCACTTTCCAGGCATGCAGCTCAGAAGGTCCACAGCTAAGACCAGCTGTGGCTTCCCATCTGCTGTCCCAACCCAATTTCCTAAAATAAACTCAGTGCCTGCCCACCAGTGATCCCTCTAAGCTGAGTGCTTGGGCAACTGCCCAGAAGAGCTTCAAATGCTGCCCAGCTGATCAGCAGAGCACCTGCTGCCTCCCACAGCTGGCAGCATATTTATATTGTGGTACACACCTGCACCTACCTTGTTGCACAAAATTTATTCCACACACAGATGGAAAAAATGTGGGGAAACACTGCTGCTAACTCTTGAAGGTAGCACATACTGAATTGCAAAAGCAGCTCTAGGAAAAAGCAAACAGGATCAACCTTCAATAGAGATGGCAAAGGAACAGTGGTGAACAAATGTGCCTGGTGCTTCTCAGCCTTACGAATTTGAAAACAATTAAGTATAAATTGAACGCCGTATTATGGAGTTTGCCAGACAACAGAGTCTGGATTAGAGAGGTTCAACCTGTACTTTGTTGACCTTGAGACATTACCATGAGCTACATACTCAAAACAGCAAGATCAGAGAGACACTTTCAGTATGTTATAAAAGCTTTGGTTTATTTTAAACAAGTAAAAATCCTCTACGGACAACAGCGGCCGGACTGGTGATGTCCCGCAGAGGAAGGACACAAAATCCACTCCAGCTTTTCAAATGAACTTCCTCTGATGCCCTGGATGCCAAACCACCCACTGATGAGCCTAGCACTGTCTACTGGCCCGACTGTCCAGCCCAAGCCAGCATGGTAGTTTCTAAAGAAGCTGCACAGCGACCAGGACTTGGGGAGTAACAAGGTGACTTTTCTCCTCCCCAGGAGTCTCTGTTTTTTTCCCCCATCCAGAACAACTTCCAGCTTTCACTACTCATCCATTTGCTCCATCCAGACTCCTAAGAGATATGGACTCAGACATACTCCCCACAGTCTGAGATGATCACTTTCTCCTTGGGTTTCCCATCTTTGCTGCCTTGAGCCTTAAGGAACATGAGACACAAAGTCAAGACAAATCTCCAAGCCGGGCCAAAGAAACAACCCATGGCATGTCCCATTGTTGGCTTCCCGGGTTCCTACCTCAATCTGCTGCACCACCTCCATCCCTTCCGTCACCTCTCCAAAGACCACATGCTTTCCGTCCAGCCAGTCCGTTTTATCACAGGTGATGAAGAATTGGGAGCCATTGGTGTTCGGGCCAGAGTTTGCCATTGATAACAACCCTGGAGACAAAATACTGTTACTGTACTGACGTCCAGACACGTAACAGGACCCCACTGTGCTGGGTGCCAGACAGGATGGCCCCTACCCCCAACAGCTGATAAATGCAAGTGATTGGTGCACCATTTGCCCTAGATTTTCTCTAGGCAGGCCCCCCAGCAGGGGGCGGAGGGGAACTGAACCTGGGCCTGAAGATTCAAAGGGGCCTGGAATTTTCAGCAGCGGTGACCAGAACCCTGGGCCCCTTTGTTTTGCTGCTGGAGAGCTGCTCTCCACGGCTCTGAGGACTGGTGGGGTGGGGTGGGATGGGGTGTGCCGTGTTCTGGTCGGTGGTAAGAACTGCCTGTCCGAAGCCCCGCCCCTTCCACCCAAGGCCCTGCCCAACCCGGATGACTGGAAAAAGGCAAATGTAGTGCCCATCTTTAACAAAGGGAAGAAGGATGATCCAGGGAACTATAGGCCGGTCAGTCATATACCAGTCCCTGGAAAAGTCATGGAGGGGCTCCTCATGGAAGTCATTTTGAGGGACTTGGAGGAGGGGAGAGTGATCAGGAATAGTCAGCGTGGATTCATGAAGGGCAAGTCATGCCTGACCAATCTGATTAGTTTCTCAGGTCAATTCATGGTACATATTGCCCCACAGTGTTCGCTACCAAGGTGTGCTCACCCACTGTGTGTATCAAAACACTACGCACTACAAGGAGCGCAGTCAGACCCAGTTTGGCTACTGGTTTAGAGGTGGTAAAATGTGGGGCTAGATTTTTATACAACGAACTCCCCCATGGCATTTTATCACCTCCCACCCATCAAACGGAACGAAAAAAATCCAAATCCATGCTCCCTCCAGTGTTCACAACCCAATCTTCAGCATATCCGAGCATCAGACCCTGAGATCGCAGCAAGGGTGAAACTGACTAAACTCAGGGTCTCTCTGCACAGAAAAGTTATTTCGAAATAACTTTGCTAGCGTCTACACGATGCAACTGCGATTTCAAAATAATGGTTGGCTTATTCTGAAATAGGTAAACCTCGCTGTGGGAGGAATAGCTACTTTGAAGTGGGGGCTGATAAGGTAGGGAATAGAGCCAATTTCAAAATAAGTCATAGTGTGCCCAATGGCTCTATTTCGAAACAGGCTCCATGTGTGTAGACGCTGTGTTTCAAAATAGCTAAGTGCCTTTTCAAAATGCATTTTTGGTGTAGCAATATTATTTTGAAATGAGCTATTCTGGAATAACTCTTCCAGAACAGTTTATTTTGAAATAACACAGCTGTGTAGACATACGGGAGAGCAGAATGATTAATACAGAGCTTCTTAGGGACCAGAAGACGTGGAGGCATGGCTTGGATGTGTAGAGAGGCATGCAGCATACTTATACCCTAAGGTTCTGGCATGTCTGTACTCCTACCCTATGGTTCTGGCATCAGTGTTCCCTGTTAGCTGTGGGCTTGTGCAGCTGCTCAGGAGAGATTCAAATGCCACCCAGCTGATTAGTGGAGTGCCCAGAGCAAGGGTTGTTTCTACTGGTGGTGCACATTTTCACATGCCTGGATGCACATAGCAAAATTTTATTCCATACACCTGGATGGAAAAGATTAGTGGGAACCTTGTCTGGCATGCCTACTTACCTACACCATGTCACCACCTGCACTGCTATTAGTGCCTGCATGAAAGATGGTGAGTAGCATATAGGCAAACAACACGAGCATGCAGGAGCAAGATTAGAAAGGCTAAGGCACAAAATGAGCTCAAACTAGCTACAAGCATAAAGGGAAACAAGAAGGCTTTTTACAAATACATTGGTAACAAGAGGAAGACTAAGGAGAGGGTAGGGCCATTGGTCAGTGAGGAGGGAGGAACAGTAACAGGGAATTTGGAAATGGCAGAGATGTTTAATGATTTCTTTGTTTCGGTCTTCACTGAGAAATCTGAAGGAATGCCTGACATAGAGAATGCTGGTGAAAAAGGGGTAGGCTTAGAAGTTGAAATAAGAAAAGAACAAATTAAAATTTACTTAGAAAAATTAGATGTCTGCAAATCACCAGGGCCTGATAAAATGCATCCTAGAATCCTCAAGGAGCTGATAGAAGAGGTATCCGAGCCTTTAGCAATCATTTTTGGTAAATCATGGGAGATGGGAGAGATTCCAGAAGACTGGAAAAGGGCAAATATAGTACCCATTTATAAAAAGGGGAACAAGAATAACCCGGGAAACTACAGGCCAGTCAGCTTAACTTCTGTGCCAGGAAAAATAATGGAGCAGGTAATTAAAGAAATCATCTGCAAGCATTTGGAAGGTGGTAAGGTGCTAGGGAACAGCCAGCATGGCTTTGTTAAAAACAGATCATGTCAAACCAATCTAATAGCTTTCTTTGATAGAATAACGAGTCTTGTGGATAAGGGAGAAGCGGTGGATGTGGTATACCTAGACTTCAGTAAAGCATTTGACACGGTCTCACATAATATACTTATCAATAAACTATGCAAATACAACTTAGATGGGGCTACTATAAGGTGGGTGAACAACTGGCTGGATAACCGTACCCAGAGAGTAGTTATTAATGGTTTTCAATCCGGCTGGAAAAGTATAACTAGTGGGGTTCCACAGGGGTCTGTTTTAGGACCGGTTCTGTTCAATATCTTCATTAACGATTTAGATATTGACATAGAAAGTACACTTATTAAGTTTGCAGATGATACCAAGCTGGGAGGGGTTGCAACTTCTTTGGAGGATAGGGTCATAATTCAAAAGGATCTGGACAAACTGGAGAAATGGGCTGAGGTAAACAGGATGAAGTTTAATAAGGACAAATGCAAAGTGCTCCACTTAGGAAGGAACAATCAGTGTCACACATACCGAATGGGAAAGGACTGCCTAGGAATGAGTACAGCAGAAAGGGATCTGGGGGCTATAGTGGACCACAAGCTAAATATGAGTCAACAGTGTGATGCCGTTGCGAAAAAGGCAAACATGATTCTAGGATGCATTAACAGGTGTGTTGTGAACAAGACACGAGAAGTCATTCTCCCGCTCTACTCTGCGCTGGCTAGGCCTCAGCTGGAGTATTGTGTCCAGTTCTGGGCACCGCAGTTCAGGAAGGATGTGGAGAAATTGGAGAGGGTCCAGAGGAGAGCAACGAGAATGATCAAAGGTCTAGAGAACATGACCTATGAAGAAAGGCTGAAAGAATTGGGCTTGTTTAGTCTGGTAAAGAGAAGATTGAGGGGGGACATGATAGCAGTTTTCAGGCATTTAAAAGGGTGTCATAAGGCAGAGGGAGGGAACTTGTTCTTCCTTGCCTCTGAGGACAGAACAAGAGGCAATGGACTGAAATTGCAGCAGGGGAGGTTCAGGTTGGACATTAGGAAAAAGTTCCTAACTGTCAGGGTGATCAAACACTGGAACGAATTGCCAAGGGAGGTGGTAGAATCTCCATCACTGGAGCTATTTAAGAAGAGATTAGATAGATGGCTTTCAGGGATGGTCTAGAAAATGCTTGGTCCTGCCATGAGGGCAGGGGGCTGGACTCGATGGTCTCTCGAGGTCCCTTCCAGTCCTACTCTTCTATGATTCTATGATTCTATATGTACTATTGTTAGACTGGAACACGAGCTAAATAGGAGTCAACAGTGTTGCAAAAAAAAGCAAACATGATTCTGGGGTGCATGAACAGGAGTGTAGTGAGCAAGACACGAGATGTAATTCTTCAGCACTACTCAGCACTGATTAGGCCTCAATTGGAGTATTGTGGCCGGTTCTGGGCACCACCTTTCAAGAAATGTGGAGAGAAACTGGAGAAGGTCCAGAGAAGAGCAGCAAGAATGATGAAAGGTCTAGAAAGGTATGAGGGAAAACTGAAAGAACTGGGCTTGTTTAGTTTAGAAAAGAGAAGATTTAGATGGGACACGGCAGCAGTTTTCAAGTACTCAAAAGAGAGTTACAAGGAGGAGGGAGACAATTGTTCTCCTTGGTCTCTGAGGACAGGACAAGGAGCAAGGGGCTTAAACTGCAGCAAGGGAGATTTAGGTTGAACATTAGAAAAACTTCCTAACTATCAGGGTGGTTAAACTGGAATAAATTGCCTTGGGAGTCTGTGAATCTCCATCACTGGAGATATTTAAGGGCAGGTTCGACAGACATCTGTCAGGAATGGTCTAGATGAGGCATGTCCAACCTGCAGCCCATGGGCCGCATGCGGCCCTGGACAGCTAGTAATGCGGCCCCACAAGATCATAAACTTTTAACATTATTATGTGATTTATATACATTAACTATATTATATATTTTGTACGCGGCCCAAGACTATCTTCACTCAATGTGTCCCAGGCAAGCCAAAAGGTTGGACACCCATGGTCTAGATGGTGCTTGGTCCTTCTATGAGGGCAGGGGATGGACTCCATGACCTCCTGAGGTCCCTTCCAGTTCTAGGCCGTGTCTACACCAGCCAAAAACTTTGAAATGGCCATTTCGAAGTTTACTAATGAAGCGCTGAAATACATATTCTTCAGCGCCTCATTAGCATGCGGACGGCCGTGGCACTTTGAAATTGACGCGGCTCGTCCAGACGGGACACCTTTTCGAAAGGACCCCGGCTACTTCGAAGTCCCCTTATTCCTATATGCTCATGCAAATGGCTGTTTCGAAGTTTTTGGCTAGTGTAGACGTAGCCCTAATGTTCTAGGATTCTACGGTACGTACCACCCCAGACCCATACCATACCGCAGGCTGAGAATCCGGCAACATTTATTGGTCCTGAACTCAGTCACCACCCAAAAGTTCCAAGTTCCAAGGAGCTGCCCCACACCACCTTTCCTGGAGCTGCCCTCCTAAGCCAGCCTGCCCCAGCGCCCAGCCAGTCTGGCCTTACCTGGTGCCGTGTGCTTCAGGATGAAGTTTTCATCATCAAACTTCTTCCCGTAGATGGATTTGCCTCCAGTGCCGTTGTGGTTGGTGAAATCTCCACCCTGACACATGAACTGGGGGATGATGCGGTGGAAACTGCTGCCCTTGAAGCCAAAGCCCTTTTCATGGGTGCACAAGCAGCGGAAATTCTCTGGAGGGGAGGGGAGGGGGCAGCCAGGGAGGAAAGAAACAGAGTTCTACGTTGGAGATGCCTGCAACGGAGCTGCAGGAGAAAGCTCACTCTGAAAGGGCCTCTGAGAAGAAGAGCTCGTGCTCACCCGTGGTCATAGGTACAATGTCCGAGCGCAGGAGGATCTGGAGTCGCCCCGCAGGCTTGTTTCCAATCTTAATGTCCATGTAAACCTGAGGGTTGGCCCTGGACTTCTTAGCGGGAGGCTCTCCCTAGGGAAGAAGAACAAAGCAACGTTCCCCTAGGTTGTTACAGAGGCCTCCAATCCCCAGTTCTCGCCTCCAGGGGCTCATTGCTCCAGGGGAGGTGGTGGCTGTGACAACTGCCCCTGCAAGACGTAGCTGCTCCCCCTCACACGGGGAACGTCTGTGCTGCAATCAGCTCTGACCGCAGCGTGTGCAGATGTACCTGAGCCAGCTTTAATCTACCGAGAGCTAAGCCGGGTTGAGTTACTACAGGTTGAACCTCTCTAATCCAGCACTCTTGGGACCTGGCTGGTGCAGAACAAGACAATTTGCCAGACGATGGGAAGTCAATTTTGTCTCGGGCATTACCAGCACTTCCACTGCTGACTGGGCTCTTAGAAGACATTTAGGAGTAAATTACAGCTAAATAACACCATGGAACACAGAGAGACAGACCTGGTAGCTGGAAACAAACTTTATGGGCCCGCAGGAAACTTGGACACACCCGTGATACGTGGTTGTCCAGCTACCTGAAATCATGCTGGATTGTGGATGTTACCAGACAAGAGAGTTCCAGATTAGGGAGGTTCAACCTGTAGCAGAACATTGCAGCAGTCCGGACATGTGCCTGAGGATGTACCCAGCCTCCCAGGCAGGGGCGAACTCAGGAGCCTGCACCGCACCTCCAGACACTGTTCTTATGACTCCATAAGTTCTGGTTCTGAAGAAGCCATTTTCCACTTCTGTGGCTTTTCAAAGGAATTTCTGGAGGTGCTCAGCCTGTGGCACACCCCCTCCCCACCCACCAGCTCCCGCCAGGTCCCCAGAGCCACGCCCCATAGGGTGACCATCCGTCCCGCTTCCAGCAGAACAGTCCCATATTTGGGACCCCCAAAAAGGCATCCCGACTTATTTTATAAAAGGGACTAATTGCCCCGTATTTGCTGGGCAGTGCAGCTGCTGGCCGGAGAGCGTGCGCTGTATGTCAGTACGTGTTCTCTGCAACAGAGGGAGCCAGCTGGTTAACTACCTTCCCCTTCCCCAAGGCTCAGGGGAGTGGGGAGTACCATTGCTGCTCCATCCTGGCTGCTTCCCTGAGGCTCAGGGAAGGGGGACCGCCCCACCCCATAACATATAAGGCTATGGGAGATATGGTCACCCTAACCCCTCACAACTCCAGCCCAGCCCGGAGTGCACCCTCTCTTCCCCACCCAGCTCCTGCCTGGCCAGCACCTCCTCACCCACGGGCTCCCCACCACGTGTTCATCATGCTGGAAGTCGGAGACGTTCACACCAATGTTCCACCAAAACTCTGACCACTTTCACCTCATCCTTTTGATCGCTGGAAGAGGAACAATTCCCTCCCCACCCCTGCATTCCTTCCCTCTCCACAGAGAAGACCAGAGCCCTGCCGTTCACCTCCTGCGCCTCCGACTTGGAAGGCTCGGCTCCCTCTTGCTCTGCGTTCTCCTCCAGAGTCTTCCCTGAAAACTTCTTCAGCCAGTCGTCATCTGACCAGACTGGAACAGAGAGAAGAGCAGCTCAGAACAAGGCCCAGGCCCAAGTTCGTGTGTTCTCCTGTGGCACTAGCAGCCATGTCTGGGTTTTGCACAGCTGGATGGTATTTAGAGCAGGGGCTCTAAGTCCCCAGCAGGAGAACAGGACGCAGAGCCCACAGCCCCGAGCACGACAGACCCACTGCACAGGTGAATGAGAAACTAGCTGGAACCCCCCATCAGTTACCTGCAGGATCAGCTCAGCACAGTGAGAGCTGGGAGCATGGGGCAGGGGCCTCAGGTAAGCGATGGGGAAGGGAGACACACAGCAAGTGAGAGTAACCGCAACACACAAGGCAGAACTGACAGCGGGAGGTTAAGTTCTTCCCTCTCTCACCCACTGACTCACCTGGCCTGGAAGAACCTTCCTTAATCCGCATGGGCTTGGCCAAGTTGACGCGAATCGTCCTGCCGAAAAGCTCGGATTCGTTCTAAGGGGAATGAAAGAAGGGGAGCCATTCCCACGGTCTGCATATCCCCCGGGGCCCCCAGAGAAACACAGAACGTGCTACGGCCCCGTGACTCTGTGTTACCGCGGTAACTAGGAACTCCAGGCACGGCCCAGGAGTGCCTTGGGCCACAGGATGGACCAGCACAGAGCCAAAAGACAGCCCTGCCCCAAAGAGTGGCTAAAGCATGGAGACAAGGCAACACAGAGGCCATATTGGTACGCCTGCGAGTATGAAAAAAAAAAAAAAAAAGGACCCACCTTCAAGCATAAGCCAAAGCTGCCACTACCCCCGTTACAGCTGTCAATTCCCTTTACCCCCTAAGAGCCTGCAGCCAGGACCACAAACCGCTGGGATTCCTTTCCAGTGGAGTCCATTCCGACAGCCGGAGAGTTCAGAACCGAGTTATTAAAAACCCCACCCCCTCCTACTAGAAAAGGCACAGAGGCCGTGTTGCCTGTCAGTTGAGCTCTTGGGCTCGAGGGCAAAGTCAGGTGCTGCCCAGCTGAATAGCAGAGTACCCACAGCCACCAACATGAGTTTCTACTGGTGGTGCACATCCACACATGGCTGGGTGCATATAAAATTTATTCCACCCCAGATGGAAAAAAATTAGAGGGAACGCCAGACAAAGGGTATCGGATTGATTGTCCCCTCCCTTGGCCTGGAAGGCACGGTGATGATCAGCTGTGAGAGAGTAACAGAAAAGTGCAGACAATGCTGGAACATTCTGCTATGTCCCATCCTACTGCCAGCAAAGCCAAGCCAAAGGACCCAGGGGACAGAGAAAGAACGTTCAGTAAAGAGGAACGTAGTTCATACCATATTGTCAATAGCTGCAGCAGCATCCTAAAACAACAGCAAAAGAAAATAAGTTAAAGCTCCTTTGCCCATTGCTCTTCTCTTCATGCAAAATTTAAAAAAAATCGCACTGGGTGCAGAGACTGCTGCTAGGATTTCATATCGCTGTGTAGCTTGGGCTGGGAGTGACTGTCCAACCCGAAAAAAAAAAAAAAAAGCTCCCTCCCAGTGTGCCCTGTAAGCAGAGCACTTGGGCAGTGGCCCAGGAGAGATTCAGGCACCCAGCTAATTAGCAGAGCACCCACCAGTCAACACCCGTGGGCAGCAGGTATTTCTATTGGTGGCGCACATCCGCACGTGCCTTGGTGCACAAAACAAAATTTATTCTCCCAACAGATGGAAAAATTAGAGAGAACCCTGCTCCCTCCTCCGTGTGAAACCTGCAGCTTCTTGCTGCATTTCACCGGGTCTTTCACAAGTGTTTTCGGACACAGGGCCAGATGCTTTTGGGGTTTTCTACCTGCTGATCCAATCAACGAAGGCCTCCAAACGGCACAAGGTTTGGGAGGCCGATTCTTACTTTTTGAAGTGCAAGACAGGGCCATTGGGCCACAAACAGGTGAGTGCACACAGTACCCACAGAGCCAGAATAGCAACTGGCATCATGGACTGAGTTAGCCGCGGTGAAGATTTCCAAGCATAAAGAGTTCCCACGATGGACATGTTTCTGCAGGATCATCCAAAGAAACCAAAAACCCAGAGATGGCAAATCAGACCCAGTAGAGAAAGACCCATCCATAGCTCTGACTGTTAACAAAAAAGGAGTCAGGTGCTGTCCTACCCCTCTTAAATCAACTGTAAAACTACCAGTGAGTTCAGAGACAACAGGACTGGGTCATACATGGTGGGGGAAGAAGGGATTTCAAACTCTTCTTTAAAACTTGCACCTTTCTCACCTCTGCCAGCTCAAACTCAATGAAGGCAAATCCCCGGTGCTTTTCTGGGGGAAGACAACAGGAAGTTAGAGACAGCAGGAAATCCCAAGAACAAAGATTTGTGCCAACAAAACTGCTGTGTAAATGCCCCCAGGGGACCGCTCTGTCCCCAACAACGGACAGCCCTGTCTGCTGTGCTTGTGGGTGCCTGTTTTGTCAAGAGAGCAGCCCAGCAGTCCGGCTGCTCTGTCGACAGCACAGAGCGCTATCCCAGTTTGCTTGTGTGCGTACCTGCAATCTGTCGACAGAGGTTTTGTCTGGAAAACTCTCCTGACAGTGACTTCTGTTGACAGATAGCTGTAGTGTAACCGTAGCCTGAAAGTTCACAGGGTGTCATACGACTGTTGTTGATAAATAGCGTATTCTGCATACCTTTTTGTTTGTTTCTTAATATCTTGTTTTCCTTTAGTGTTATGCATTGCTAGGTGTACCTCTCTGTTATCCTGAATATCTGAATATCCAACAACCTTCCAGTCCTGGGGCTGCCAGATATGAAAGAGTTTACCATACTAACTGCTGAGCCAGAGGTTGGCCATCCCTGCTATAATGTTTTGAAGGTTCCAAAGAGAGCGTGTTACTCAATTCAGCTAATTCAGAGTGCTATGACCCACCACGGTCCTGGTGCAAAGGGCAAAATGCGACATCCAGATGTGGATGTTACAGAAGCCCAAACCTCTACTGTTCCCATTGTGCAGGGATCTCTCTTTCAAGACAGACTCTCAAGCCCTGGTTTCTCAGGAACCAGCAACCCCATGGACAGCAGCTGAAGGCAGCACCTGGACACTTGATTCTTGTACACCGAGATCCCCACACAGCAAGAGACAAGGTCGACCGTGGCAGTAAATGACTCACCAGTTTCATAGTCCAGAGGGATCTGGATATCCGTGATATCTCCAAAGGGAATAAAGGCAGCATGAAGAACCTTTTCATCCACCTCCTCCGCAAGTCCACCTGCAAGTCACACAGAGCAGTCTCCAGCCACAAAGCCTGGTTGCCCACCTCTTCCCAGTGCAGAATTTACCCAGGTGCCAAGTGGCACCGATGCAGAGGAAAGACTGGGCTGGTGATTAAAGGCAGCTTGTAAACTACAGCTAGCACAGAATGCAGTGGCTCTTCTATTCAGCAGGCCTTCCCACAAGTGCCATGGGAAATAAGAGCTCAAGCGATCACACTGGTTTCCAAGCCATGCACTGGTGCAAGGTAGATGAAAGAACCGAAATGCTGAAAAGTTGCTTATGGATTGAGTCTTATCTTATTCCCAGGAAAATTAAGCATGTGGCTATGTCTCTGCAGGATGCAGGCCAGCGCTTAGGGGGAAGAATCTGAAATCTCTCCAGTGGCCTTTATACAGATCGAACCTCTCTTTCTGGCACCCTCAGGACCTGGCTGGTGCTGGATGAGAGAATTTGCTGGACGATGGGAGTTCAATATTGCCTAGCAAACTATCAACGTTTCCACTGCTTGCTGGGCTCTTAGAAAACATTTAGGGGCAAATTACAGCTAAATAACAGCACGGAACGCTGAGAGCCAGGACTGGTGGCTGTAAACAAACTTTATGGGACTGTGGAAAACTTGGCCACACCCATGATAAGTGGTTGTCCGATCAACTAAAATCACGCCGGATTATGGATGTTGCTGGGCAAGAGAGTTCCAGGTTAGAGAGTTTCAACCTGTATGGTTTTCAAAACCTTCTAGTATCCTCAGAGAAAGACAATCCCGTCTGTAAAGAAAAAGACACCGCCACCAGCAAAGAAGAAACCTAAAAAGGGGGAGGGGGCAGTGTTCCCTCTATTTTTTTTCCATCCACATGCAGAATAAATTTTGTTGCTATGTGTGCCCAGGTATGTGCAGATGTGCACCATAGAAACACAGCTGTGGGTGACTGTGGCTGCTCTGCTGATCAGCTGTGTGGCCGCCCCAGTGCTCAGTTTACAGGGAACACTGTGGGGGAGGGGGGCCATTCCAAGCTTCTAATTTTTTAAAAATCTGCCTGAAGAAATGTGGAATGCATTCACAACCAGTTCTGGCTCCTTTTCTGCTTGTCAATCTGAAACTGGCTTTGGTCAAATACCACTCCACCCCCTTCCTCCAATCTGCTAATCCCAGGGCAACAGCCAGGCCCATGGGCAAGAACAGGCCTTCTCAGACCTGTCAGGTGTACCGAGCAACAGGAAGGTTTTGCGCACAGCACAGTCTGGTAACAAACTTTCAGTCAGCCATGCTGCACCAGAAGCCTGACCTTATGCAGAGCAACACTGTCTTGGCATGACCTCCTCTGGAGGAGAGAGGACTGCAAGCTCTGCACAACTCAACTGTTAGCTCATAAATAGATCCAAATATAGCAACATGGAGACCTGACTGGTAACTAAACTGCTGGCAGATTTCCACGGTAATAGGGGAACTTTGCACAAGGGGACAGGCCACCTGCAAGGAAGTGGACAGAACCATCGCATTCTGTGCGCATACTGGCAGGTGAGATATTCTCACTGGTGCAAGCTGCACCTGCCCTGTCCAGGTTAGCAGCGACACATACACACATCGCCTGGCACAAACTAGCGGCTCAGACACAAGAAAGAAGAAAATGAGTGCACTGCCCAAAACTCAGAGGGGCAGCCGAATTAGTCTGTACCTTCAAAAACAAGAAGTCCTGTGGCACCTTATAGACTAGCAGATATTTTGGGTCTTTGCCCACAAAAGCTTATGCTCCAAAATATCTGCTAGTCTGTAAGGTGACACAGGACTTCTTGTTGTTTCTGCCCAAGACTGGGTCTTCCACACCAGCTGCCAACAGGTGCAGGCTGCCAAGTTGTTTGACTATGCAGCCCAACCTGCATACAGCACCAACAGGGCAGGAAACACGCAGGGCATAAACCACACAGGTGCTTAATGCCATTGCTTTTGCAGACACAGACTAGCTTGGCCACCTCTCTGACACTTGTGATATGCACAGTTTGTGTGTGAGAGATGCACACCAGTGCTCCCTATAAGCTGCCCAGTTGAGCTGCCCCCAGCCCCCATGAGAGATCTGGGTGCCACCCAGCTGATTAGCCAAGTGCCCGCAGCCTGTATTTCACCTGGTGGTGAAATACATGCCTCCGTGCACATAAAATTTATTCCACCCCTGGAGCAAATAAAATTGGAGGCAAAACTCTTGACCCCTCTCCACTTTTCATGAGCACGTGCTGACATTTGCAGGTGCACGGGAAGGAAGGTAACCATTGCAAAGGGCTGCTTCCTTTTAAGTTTGCTGTGACCGATTCTCCCCCTTGGGAGAGGGTCTCCTGCGCTAGTAAAGCCCCAGCTCCGGGAGTCCAGCGATTATGCAGATAGGGGCTTTGTGGGAAAAGAACAGCGGGTAACGGACACCAGCACGAAAATGCAAAGATAAATCGGCTCGGAACCATTGATGGAGGGCGCCCCCCCCACCCCCATGACTTCGGAGGGGATCTGCAAGTGCCCCCAGCCACTCGGCAGCTGCACCGCTCCCCGGAGCGGCAGGCAGGGCGCCGAGCCGGGGCAACGCAGAGACTGCGGGAAACCCCCTGCGATCGCCGGAGGCAGGAGAAAGCAGCCAGCCGGGAGGACTCCAGGGGGATCAGCTGATTGCAAGGGGCCACGTGGGGAGCTTCACGCCGGCCCCGGGCTGCTGTAAGAACTCCCCCGCTCCCGCACCGCCGCCGGCGGCACTTACCCACATACAGCACCCGCTTGGTGGAAGCCATCTTCCCGCCCCAAAACCCTCCTCTCCTCCGCCCCGTGCCCCGGAACCTCACCCGGCGCTCCGCCTGGGCTGGTCCCTCCCCTGCCTACCCACGTGGCGCAGCCGCCGCTGGTCTCTCCGGAGCCAGGCAAGACTCCGCCGGCTGCTTGTGCACTACGGCCCGCCCCATTTTACTGACCTCCCACCGCGGGCAGGCGGCCCTGGGCGGCGGGGCTCGCTGGAAATCGCTCCCGTGCTGTGACGGGGAGCGCTTCTGCCGGCTAAGCCGGCTGGTTGTGCTCACAAGACGGCCCAGGCTGTCTCCTGCCCTGCCGCCTGCACCCGAGTTTGTGGGACACTTTAAATATCCAGACTCGCATGGCCACCTTTGAAAACTGTTTCGCTTCTCACAAAGGCTCAGGGCTGACTGGATTACAGTCTTTAAAGTACGTACGTGGGGGATAAGTAAATATGGCTTTAGTAAAGAGATGGATAACAGCAGTCCACAGCCAGGAGTTGCAGGGAAACAAGTTCAGAGAAGAAATGAGATGTACATTTTCAACAGCTGGAACAACAGCCCCAGGGGGAGGGTAGAAGTCCCCTGTGGACAATTTTTTAATTTGAGATTGGATGTTGCAGAAAAACGTAGGAATTTTTAGGCAGAGGAAGAGTTCTCAGGTTTGTGCTGTACAGTGGGGTAGACTGTATAATATCAGAGGGTCTAGTTTAGCCTTTGAATCTATGAATTAGTAACCCCCCAAGTGAAATCTTTCCCAGGAAAGAGGGGAAATTAATTTCAATTCACATATCAGCTTCACAAATAACAAGCAGTCCTGTAGCACCGTAAAGAGTAACAAATTTATTAAGCAATGACTTTTGTGGGTAAAACCCATTTCCTTAGCCTATGTATAGACAGACAGTATAATTTGAAGTGGATCTTACCCATGAAAGCTCATTACTTAATCAATTTGTTACTCCTTAAGGTGCTACACGACTGCTTTTTATTTGTGAAGCTACAGACTAAGGTGGTTCTCTCCAGCCTAGTATCAGCTAGTTGTCATTGCAAACCACAGGTGAGAGAAACAGCATCAGATATCATTACAAGCTATTTATGTACACCTGGTTGGATGCAGGACTTAATGCAAATTGTCTGATAGACTAAATTGGGCTAGTTACCATGCTGAAACTCAGATCGTGAATGGCCAGGGGTTCAATGATCATAAAACTTGCTTGCAAGAGCTGCATTAGCCTGAGTCCAGTGCCAATTTTCTGTGCCTAATAAGTTTCACAAAGCTCTGCATGTCTCTGGGGTGCTCAGTAAACTGCTTTTCTGAGTAATCAGTAAGTTATTGTGCTAAGTGTCATACATACCCCAAGACTGCAACTTACCCATTTTCCAGCTTTAAATTTATGAACAGTGGTACTGATGCTGGGGAGCAGAAGCAGTAATATAGTGGTCAGGTAAGACAATCAGTCCAATATGCAAACTGTACCCAATTTTTCATAATATCTACGGGCAATCTATTGTTCAGTTTCCCACTTCAAGGATTCAGTATCATTAGAATCCCAAATTCTTTGCTTTGTGACTTGCCCCAGGCAATGCAGGACCCTGCATTTGTGCCTTTTTGCTCTGCCAGTTTCTTGTATTCATGGGGGTTTATGTACAGTGTTAAAGACCACACTTGAGAAATGGGATTTTGTATATTTCGGTACCCTGGCCTGCTCACAAAAACACTGTAAATTGGCAATGTGGGAAATTGAGGTTAATTTAAATCTAGAGACCAAGAAAACACTTTATACTTTTCTAGCACCTTTTGTCCAAGAATCTCAAATGGTTTGCAATGCTATATTAAACCTTAGCTCCCTGGTGATGTAAGCATTAGTCTCATTTTGCAGAGAAGCTGAAGTGTGCTTTCTAGTTTGGTGGCGGTTTTTTTCCCCTCCCACATAGTCCCTTAAATTCTTTGACATTACAAATGCTACCTTGTGGTGCTCTCCCTGTTAAGTCACTTATATAATGCTTTTTATGCCAAAGAATGCCCTCAAACTCAGAATCAGCTGCCACTGAAATGCAGCCACCTCTAAGGGGCAGAATAGTTTACTAGCACAGCACAATTTTAAGCAGCTGTTAGAAGGACGTGAAATAAAATATCCAAATTGAAAATGCAGACAAAACAAAGATACACAGTACGTTCAGTGACAAGAACAGCCAGATCTCTTCCACTTTTGCAAAATGCTTTAGGAATTGTAAATGGAAAGTAATCAGAACCCCTTCTCTCGCATTTATCTGACAAAAATGTCACCCAATACCATATCAGAACACTGTGTCACCCTTACAAACTCAATACACCTTCTTTTAAAGGTCTGTCATTCAACTACTGATCAGACCCAACAGTGCATAGTTTGAAGTAAAATGTAAAGTGATATTTTAGCATGACTGATTGGTAGCCAGGATTGTTCTGCTGAGAGAAAATGGTGACATTAAATCACACTTCAGTTTTCAAATCATGTGACACCTGTTCTTCTGGCAAGTAAAATTCAGTGTGTTTATGCACAATAGACAGGGAAAAGACCCAGTTAATGAAAGGTTTTATTCCTTTATTGATAAACACTTCCCAGACTTCACAAACTGGATTGTTCAGTTAAAAACCAAACCCGAAAAAAAAACGAAAAAAAAAAACAACTTTCAATCAGAAATCCTCAACGTCCTGCTTAGAAAACACAAAGGTTAGCTCTGTCCTGGCTGCAAAGATAAAGCTTGCAAACTTAATCCTGGTCTTGGAAACCTAACGTTTCATGGAATTCTTAAATAGATTTTTGTAAAGAGTAATTTACAAAATGCAGTATAGTTGTGTGATACATTGCATGGCATTGAGATCTGCAGGACAGCGGAGAGTATCCACAAACATCCTGAGCTGTCGTCTGTGAAGGAGCTATTTGGCTTCTTTGCATCCTGTAGCGGGGGGGGGGGGGGGCGGGAAACAGTTAAAAAATAAATTCTCTACAGGCAACATGGCATGCTGGTCAGGACCAAGCTAATATCCAAAATTACCAACCCATTAAAAAAACAACCCCCCCGCCTCCAATATAAGGAGCAAGTTTACTATCCAATCTGCACATTTGTACTTTAAAATGACTTGGCAGACAGATTGGCTGTCATTTTAAAGTGACTGTCTCCCAGATGGGAAGACTTCATATAATATTTAGTGCAAGAAGAGGTGATACTGTCTTTTTTTGTGGCTACTGACTACATGGCTACCCCTGCTACTTCTCTGACACCTGAAACAATATTCTAGTTACTCTGATAGTGAAAATGAGAATAGAAATACACCCACCAGTCTTCTTAGTTTAGGAGGTAGCAGAAACCACGCCCACCTTCTGGGCAGCTTCTTTCTTTGCTTGGTGAGCCTGCAACACTGCGACAGCCTCTTCCACCTGGGGTAGACAAATGATCAAAGAAGATCCATTTTCACTCTCCAGCCAAACTTGTGAATTCAGCCTGCTAGCTACAAAGGGCATAGGAATTTACTTTTGATCGGAGAGATTCTGGAGACTCCAGCATGTGCAGTAGCTCTGAATTGTCAATCTCTAGCAGCATTCCTGTAATCTTCCCCGCAAGGCTGGGGTGCATAGCTTGGATCAGGGGGAACAAACGTTCTCCTGGGAAAACAATTCAAACAGATGGTCCTTGCAGAATGCGCTGAGGGACCCTGCAGCAGTTATGCCTAAGAGGGAAGGTAAATCACTAGCATCTAACGTTGAGCAGGAACATTAACTTTTCATATCTGTAGAACTTTGTTCTCAAAACTTTAAAAGTATATGCATGTGAAACCACTGTGGGACACTGCCAAATGCAGGGTAAAGGGCAGTCCCCAGGCAGACAAGGCAGTGGAAAATTTTGGTCCAGAAGTGCCATAAGGAGGTTCATATCCCTGCAGAGCAGACAAGACACTGGAAAGATCTCTATATAAATCAACTGAATGCAGTTCAACAACGCTGAGACAACGCTACTAGAAGTGGAACCTGCAGTTCTAATGAAATAAACCTTTTAAAGCACAATCGTTATACCCCTGTGCTCATAGCCATTATCTGTACACACACCACAGAAGGGATTTTGTTACACAAATGTCCACTTGCTTTTACACGTGAGACTGGAGTGTCCTAATTTGTGAAAGGCTGATGCTTCCCAACTCCCAGGAAGTGTCCTGAATTAGAATATGATCAAGAGGAATGTGTTTGCTTCCTTATAGCCCTGGTGGCACTTCTTCCTCACTTACCCAGCATCTGTTTCTGCTCCTGGGGAGGGGCAGCAGCCAGCATGGAAGCCGTTAAAGGTTCCTGTCCCTGTACGTGTACTGCAGGCTGAGGTGCCTGTGAGAAACAATAGGAGAATTCAGTAAGTGAAGTGTGGAAGAGAAGGGCTGGTTTTTGTTCAGAGACAGGAAGAGAACATCTAGCTCCCCCCCAAGGACATACAGGTCTGTGACAGAGCCTGGCCAGCTGGGAAGGCCTACCATAGGACTGTGAATTAAATGCACCCTGCCAGTCCTGCACTGAACCAATCAAGCCTCAGAAAGGAATCTTGGGAGCTGGAAGCGTGTTGCTTGCGTGAACACCCTTTACAGCTGTGTAGCTTTAGAGCTGTGAGGGACAAGACTGCTCAACAGGGAAATATAATGCTGGGACAACTGTAAGACTCCAGTCTGCTGCAACAATACAGAGGTGTGCCTGGGGTATAGCTCAGTAGTGCTCAACCTGTGGCCTAATTAGCACACGGCTGTGGCCCAGAGCGGGTCTGTGGGTAGGTTGGGGGCAGCATCCCCAGGATTTAGGTGGGTTTGCACTTCTGGGGGCCAATCTGTCTGCCCAGTCCCACAGTGCAGGGTACCAGGCTCCAGCCTTGGGCAGCAGGGTCTGGTTGCTTGCTGCCTGGCCATGCTGCAGGGTTTAAGATCCAGCTGCCAGATCCTATGTGGAGAGTCCATGTTCCAGCTGCCTGCCCCAGGGGCCTGATCTTGGTCCTGCTCTGGACAGGGGTGCTGGGCAGAGAGGACTGTGGGGGAAGTGGAGGAGGTATGCTGTGGTCCTCAGCCTACAGCCCAGGTAACACACTGTGGGTCACATATGCAGGCCTCAGATATAAATAGACTGGCAATCACTGGCCTAGCTGCATTGTCAAGGATCCCTTGATAAAGGCTGCGTGCTACCCAACCTGGCTAAGATGCAATGCAGTTGAGGCCAGAGACAAAGTTGGGGGCAAGGACCCAAGAAAACTGTCCCTGTGAAAAAGGGCCTTCAAGGCTATCCAAGACGATTGGATTGAGCATGACAAGGAGAGCTAAGTCAGAGGAGGAATACAACCAGCTTCCCAAATTCTGCCATGTGTCTGTCTGTAAGATTACCAAAGTAATCTGACCTTTCTAGAAAAATCCACTTTACAGTCAAGTTTAAAAGCTGTACAAGCTGCTCCTGTAGCAACTACAGTCTAACGTCACCACTTGTAGCTGTAACACAGACCCTCGTAGTACCTGCAATGGCTGTACTGCCGGGTGTGGGCTGCGGACAGCTGAGGCATATTTGTAAGGAGGAACTGCTCTGGGAGCAGGGACAGTTACAGGTGGACGAGGAGCTAAGTTCGGAGCCGCAGCGGCAACGCCTACAAAGGAAGAGGAAGATAACAAATTACACACATGCACAGAAGCGTGTAGCACACAAAAGTCTGAAGCCCAGTGTGCTTCTAATTTGATGTGAACAGTGTGGAATTTGTGAAGCACAGCTACATACCACTGCCTTCAATTCACAGCCAAACCCATACTTTTCAGCGACCGAGAGACAGTGTTTCTCAGCCAGAGGGCTGTCCTGGATGAAGCTGGACCAGGCCCTGTTTTGCACAATGCAGCTTCTTAATACATATAACTTGAAACTAAAATTTCTTGAGGTGCTGCCCTTGTGCAACATAACCAGCAGCTGAAGAGGCTCCTTACCTGCCAAATTATTCTGAGCGGTGTAATATTCAGTTTGTTGCATCAGACACAGTTTGGAAAGAGACTAATTATCCTGCTGCCTGTATTTCACCCTGGAATAGCTAACCTGGGTCCCAAATCACAGAAATTAATTCCTTTTATGCTACAGTGGAAGAGGGCCACCAGCAGCTCTCTAGAATTATACTCCAGAAAGCACTGAGCCACCTTCAGAAGGGCTTTTTTCCTCTATCATCTTAAATCAGCAATAGCTCCTGTTTTACATCTTTACTCCTTACATCCCCAGCAACGGAGTTAGCTGAACGTCTAACTCCAGAGAAACCTCCCTAATCACACAGAGCTCCATGATAACCAGGGCAGTAAGCGGTATTCCTTGTAAACTGCATGCATGGCCACCCATGCAGGAGAGATTCAAATGCCACCCAGCTCATTAGCAGAGCACCCACAGCTGGCAGCATTTGTTTCTACTGGTGGTGCACCTAGCAAAATTTATTACACACCATGGATGGAAAAAATTAGTGAGAACATTGGTACTGTTGCAGAGTTGTAGAGACAAGTCCCAGTCTAAATGCAAAAGAACTTGTCTGGATTTCCTCTACTGTACTGTAGCACCAGCTGTCCCCAGGCCTGCACTGCACCGCAAGGAATGGGAAAGATTTAGGTGCTCTCTTTGCCGTAACATAGGTGGGGAGTATCTCATACAACTGTGTGCTCCAATGCTGCCTCCTGCCACGCACATCTTGCATCAGGCTTCAGAAACACAGGAGACTCTGCAGCCCCCACTTCCGCTCTCAGAGAAGAAAGTAAGAGCCAGCTGCTTACCAACTCTCTGGGCAGCAGCAGGGAGGCCACGAGAAGCCTGAGTGTTGCCAGCAGGAGCCAGATGGCGCAATGCTGGGCGTGGGCCAGACTGGCGCATGGCATTCGGAATGCCCTGGAAGCCTGAGGGGAGAGAGAAGGGCAATGACAGGAAAATAAAATCTCAATGCACAAAATGATTATGAACTCCTGGACCACCACTTGTGCACTCATGCCTTAGGGATGGAGCCAAGGAAGGGGACTTAGTGGAAAGTCTTCATCCTTGCTGTCACCCCTGCTCAGTCTGGAAAGAGGGAGGCAATTCTGGCTCTAGAAACCCGAGCAGACTGCATTTGGACCAATGCACAAGAGACACTAGAGTATGCCCCAGTCAGACAGGTGGCAGGTCTCTGAAACGGGCACAGCAGAGCCAAATCAACCAACAGCTGTAATCAGGTGTGTGGATATTGCCTAGAAGGGATTTCAGTCACCAGTGAGAGTGGGCGCACCTCACCATCTGGCATCCCAGCCCTTGACCAAGAATGATATCCAGTAGGTTCTTTCCTCTGGTACGACAACAGCACTCTTCTGCCTGTCTCTCACGGCACAAAAGGCATCAGACATAGAACCAACAGAGGAGGATAATCAGACAGCAAAGGCCTTGATGACGCTACCATGGGCAATTGACCTAAGCAATGCACCTTCAGCTCTGTCAGTCACATAGTTGAAGTCAAGGTACTCAGAGCTATATACTGCAGTGTCTTCACTGCAGAGAGCTGATAGCAGACACTTTCCCCATTGACTCCACTTATGCTTCAAGTTCTGGCGGAGTACTGGAGTCGGCGGGAGAGTGTACTGGAGTTCTGGCGGAGTTCTGGAGTCGGCGGGAGAGTGTACTGGAGTTCTGGCGGAGTACTGGAGTCGGCGGGAGAGTTCTGGCGGAGTACTGGAGTCGGCGGGAGAGTGCTTAACGGCCCATTTATCATGTTTACATTAGAAGCGATAATTGGCTCTTGCTGGATTGATCTCTGCTCGTGGATCTGGCAGATAGTATAGACATGCCCTTAGAAAGGGGTGGTCAACCACTAGCAGTGGGTGGGCTGCATGAGTGGCCCTCTTTCCCATCAATGGGCTGTAACAGCCTGCAGCCCACTGCAATTCCATCTGTGGCCACACTTCCACAAGCACTTCTTGCGCACTGGAGTGCCAAAACCGTGCACTTACCTGCTGCTTCCCTCCCTCCCAGCACTTTTGGAGCATGTAAATTGCCTGATTTGCACTCTGTCCCTGCTCCTCCCCCTCCCTCCCAGAGCTGGAACACTGCAAATCAGCTGTTCACAGCATTCCATCTCTGGAAGGGAGGGGGAGGAGTGGAGATGGAGTGAGAATCAGGCAATCTGTGTGCCCCAAAGTGCTGGGAGGGCAGGGGGCAGCCAGGTGGCGCTCCAGTGGCTCAAGGGCTGCAGGTACTTTAAAACCACCCCTCCATTTCCAGGATGCTCACCTTGAGGTCTCCCGCCTTGCTGCCAGCGCGGGTTGGGTCTCATCTGCGTCATCTGACTAGGTGCATAGTAAGTGGGTCTGCTCTGAGCCTGAGGAGGAGGACAAAAAACCAATGAAGGAGCCATACTGAACCCAGTGATCTTAAAAGCGTTTCCAACAGGTTTTGATACCTTGACTGTGAGCCCAGCTGGGAAGCCACCAAATGAACCCCATGCACCTGGTACCTCACCCGGCTGCAACTTCTAATGTGAAAAACTCAACCAAGTCCTTGAAGCTGCAGCATCGGAGGTTCAAGTCAAGCAGATAGTAAAGCCATAATGACTCAGCTGGGCTTACCTGGGGCACAGCAGGCATGAAGTATCCTCCAGCTGCTGGCTGGAACTGGTTAATGATTGTGTTGGCAGGCAGAGCTCTCATTCCAGCAATGCGCTGCATATACTGGTTAGTGAGGTGGGCCTTTCGCTCCTCTTTCCTCTGTGCCAGTGCAACATACAATGGCTTGGAGCCCACGATACGCCCATTCATCTCAGTCACAGCTTTGGTAGCTTCTTCAGGAGAGGAAAAGCAGACAAAGCCAAACCCTTTGCTTCGTCCATCTTCCAGCATCACCTGAAATGAGGATTGACAGAATGGCAGCATTGTGAAGGCAGGTCCATGTCACAAGGGATTCTCTAGACAGAGTCATAGCAACCTAGTCGCAATTCAGGGGAGTAAGTGCTCAGTGCTCTTTTATCAGGAAGGGGCTGCTGTCCAGTGTTTCCTGCACGCTGAGCACTTGGGTTCCCACCCAAGAGAGATTTAGGTAATGTCTAGATGATTAGCAGAGCACCCACAGCCAGCATGTGTTTCTACAGGTGGTGCACATCCACACATACTTTGGTACACATGAACAACATTTATTCCAAGCATGGACGGACAAAATTAGCAGGAACGCTGCTGTCTACAGGGAGTAGGTTCACTAGCAACGCATCAATTGTTGCTACTTCCAATGAAAGCTCTATTTCCTGCCAATACATACAAGCTGCATCATTTTACCCTAGTCAATCCCCACAGCCTCCTGCGAGAGGAGAAATGTTGCAGAGTTGTAGAGACAAAACCACCTGACTGGATTTACTCTGCTTTGCTGTTAGCACCATGTGTCCCCAGGCCCACACTGCACTGCAAGGAATGGGAAAGATGCAGGTGCACCTTTTAAACTGCATGACAACGCTGCATTCCTGGGCATCTCATATGCGAGGATGGCGTCAACTTCAAACACAAGTGAGTTTGCCATTTCCCACCTCCTGACCTCATTAGTGATAAAGCAGAGTTTTCAATTTAAATCTCAAGTAAAAAAAACACATTCTAGTTCAGCAATGGGCAACCTAGACTAGTGAGTGGCCTGCATAAGCCACTCTCCATCATCTCAGCAGGCTGCAAGATTGTCACAACCAAGAAAGTCTCCCAGGACAGGGCAGTGTTGCTAATTGCACTTTATGCACCTAGAGTTCGCATGGTGTGCCAACTGAATTGTAGCAGCAGTTTGATTGGCTGCAGAGGGAGCACACAGCTCTCTCAGTCAACGCAGATGGAAAACTCCCATTCAGGCCTCGAAATCAAAACATCTATAAACCTTGACAATACCTTGGCACTTGTGATAGATCCAAAGGGCGAAAACTCCTTCCTCAGCTTTTCATCATCAATAGTGTCATCCAGGTTCTTAATGTACAGGTTAACACCCTAAAAGAGAAAATGCTAATACATGAGACTACAGTAGGAAAGACAGCCACATCAATGAAGAAATGGCGTAGTTAGATATAGCTGCTCAATATTCCGTATGTGCCAAACTTCTGAGCTATAGAAACGATCCAGACTCAGAGTTATCTCCCCGCCAATGACAATGGGCAGGAAATGTAGCAGAGTTGTAGAGACAAGTCCCAGTACAAATGGAAAGAAGCCTGTCTGGATTTCCTCTGCTTTTCTGTAGCATCATATGTCCCCAGTCCTGCACTGCACTGCAAGGAGCAGGAAAGATTCAGATGCCAACTGTATCCCGACTTAGCTTCATCACAAGCCACAACCACAGAAGATGTCCTGGTCTCTGCTACCTTTGGTCATCCATGTGGGGGATCAGTCTTCCTAAGTACAGGAGAGACTGCATGCTGGAGACTTCACACTGATGGTCCTTAAAATCCCAGACTTCATTCTCAACATGCCAATAAAAATTTCAATCTGCTACCATAGCTGTGACTCCTGGAGTTCCCTCTGCCAACCCTGGGTGATTGCCTTTAATTCTAGAGGTCAGTATTTCAAGATGACAAATAAGACTAGCCAATCTCCCTTTAAGTCCACCAGTATACTTGTGTCTGAAGAGGAGTGTCTACTTCCAGAACAGCAATGCATGTTGTCTTACCTGGTACCTGCTGATTCTTTCTTGTTTCAGCTGCTCAAACTTCCGTTTCAGCTCTGCCTGACGTTCTACTTTCTTCTGTGCCCGGCCTACAAATACCATTTTTCCATTGATATCTTTTCCATTCATTTCCTCCACTGCCTGGCCAGGGGTTCAAACAGAAAATTCATGTCAAATGGTGAAACAAAGCCCCAGCTGCTGCTCCTATTACTGCCCACTCGTGTGCCAACAACCCAGCCTCCTCTTCTGCAACATTTCTTTTGTGTTGTATTTTAATAAAGGCTTGGTAAAATACAAACTGATGTTATCAGCAGGAAACATCTTTACACAGCTCACTCTACATTTCAGACTTAGGCCATGCCTACATTACCCGGAATATTGACCCACTCAGGATTGATCTTCTGGGGTTCAATTTCATGTGCCTGGTGGAGATGTGCAAAATCAACCTACCAGGGATCAGCAGTCAATCCCTGTACTACTATTATGAGTAAGGGAGGGCTACTGTAGCTATGCAATTGCTGTAGCTAGAGTTGAGTATCTGCAATGGACTTACCTGCCTCTGAGTAGCGATGGGGGGGGAGGGGGGAGGATGATAGTTCAGTGGATAGAGCATGGGCCTTGTAAACCCAGCATTGTGAGCTCAGCCCTTGAAGGGGCCTTTCAAGGTTTTGGGGCAGGTTAGATTAAAAAAATCCATCCGGGATAGAAGTACGTCCTGCTGTGAGTTTAGGAGACAAGACTCAATGACCTTTTGAGGTCCCTTCCAGCTCTCTGAGATATGAACTCACACATAATTTAGCCCTAGACTACAGGGCCTAACTTGTCAGGCCTACTCTGAGGGAAAAGCATCCTGAGCATCATGTGCCAGGTCCACACACTCCCAAACATCTGCCCCACCTTGTGTCCTGCAGAAATGCTGCCTGATCAAACACCATTCCGGTGACTCGGCCTACACAGTACCATACAAATCCAGCAGTTTAGGGCAACATGGTCTTTAACCTTGAATAATCAATTTGAAGTGCAGAAACTAGTTGAGTGAACTCTGAACACCCTCAGTGCTAAGCTTTCCTGAGTGTTCTCCTCCCTATGCTAGGTGATGGGCTTACGTCCATATTAAGACATAACTAGAATGAAAACGGTTTCATACCTTGTTGGCATCTTCATGTTTTTCAAAGCTCACGAAGCCAAAGCCTTTGGACTTTCCCATGGGATCTGTCATCACCTTAACGCTCAGTGTCTTGCCTGTTGCCGAGGGACACAGTTAGCAGGGCATTAGCTACACTACATTTCCAAAAGGGACTGTCAAAATCAAAACTAAAGCTCCCCCTAACACCTGGATTTCTTTCATTCACTGTGTCCCAGCCTGTCTCCTGTCCAACAACTGCACATTCTGTCAGGATTATCCTGCTTCTCTGTCCTCAAAAGGACTTAGGGGTAGTGGCCACAGTTGGCAGCCCTTGTGTGAATTAATGTGCAGGTGCAAGGCTTGCAGTGGCAGCAAAATTGCATTTACCGTATTTGCTGAAGAGCTCCTTTAGTCTCTCATCGTCCATGTCGTCCCCAAAGTTTTTAATGTAAACATTGGTGAACTCCTTTGCTTTGGCTCCCAGCTCAGCCTCCCGTTCTTTACGGGACTTGAACCGCCCGACAAATCTGAAAAGAAAAGAGTGAGTGTTGATGAGGAAAACAAACTGGTTTTCAAGGGTGGATATGTGATGTGCAGTGGGATAAAGATGAGTGTCTGATAGGAGGTGGGGGAAATGTAGCAGGCCAAAGACCAAGCAAAAGTATCAACTGTCCTATTGTGGAGAGCTGGCAGGCCAAAGATGCCCACCCAGCAGTGCAGTGGAGAGTGTAGGGCAAAGATACCCACCCAGCCCATTAGTGGAGAGGTAACAGGTCACAGCTGGGCCAGGGAGATCCATCAGCCCTGTAATGGAGAGGGAGCAGGCTGTGGCTTGGGCAGGGAAACTCACCAGCCCTGTAGTGGAGAGGTAGCAGGCCAAGGCTGGGGCCAGGAGAACCAGTAGCCTTGTGTGTTCCCTGTTAATACCGAGATGCATCATGGTTCATGCGATCGTTGCTGCTGCTGGCTGTGACACTCACACTTTGCGGTCGTTTAGCAGCATGCCATTCATCTTCTCGATGGCTCTGTCTGCAGCATCCTGGGTCTCAAAGTGCACAAATGCGTAGCCCTTAGAGCCATTCTCATCACACACCACCTGCAAGAGATGAACAAAGCAGAGCATCAGCTCTGCGTTAAGACAGACAATGCTGGTTACAGGATAACAGCTGAGATATCCCCCGTTTTCCCTAATTTACACAGAAGGGGCAAATGAAATGAAAACGGGGTTCTGGTTCTTGGCGCCACACAAATTAATAATAATGAAAACTAAACACAGGAGAGCAGTACAGTCCTGCAGATAGGAAGTTCTGGTCCACAACGTGCCATCTACTTGTTGTGTGGCCTTGAGCAAGGTACTTTAACTCCTTCCTCAGCTTTATATTCTGGGAATAGCAGATGATACTTCCTCCCCTTTTTGCAGCTCTAAGTCCTATGAATGATGCTCTCTACAGAAGCATAAGCCTGACCTAATATGGCTCCTGTTCAGAGTCTCCGATTTAAAGCACATGACAGCTACAACCGAAACAAACATTAACCCATTGTTTCCCAGCCTGAAACCTGTGCTCTTGCTGGTATCTTCAGCTGCAGAGAAGAGCAGCTTTCCCATTTGTTGTACTCACAAAAGCAGCATGTCGACAAGGAAAAACAAGACTTGCCAAGGGACGGAGTCAGAGAGGCATTTTAAGGAGAGGCTTCCAAGGCAGTGCAAGCTCTGTGCCTTGATGACCCAAGATCAAGTTCTGCTTTAATAAGCTTCCCTTTTCTGCTCAGCTGTGTCCTTTTCTGCTGTTTTTGAACACTCCCTTGCACAAGTCAAGGAGGACACTCCTGCTTTCACTCCCGTTCTGTGTTTAGTTGGGTCAAACCAGTGTTATTGAAGGTGGATTCTTACACAAGGGTGGGTTTTCAGGGTTTAGGGAAGAGAGCTAAGTCTCACCTTGCAGGACAAGATATTCCCAAAGGCTGAGAATGTGTCATAAAGTGCCTTGTTGTCTATGGATTTGTCCAGATTCTTGATGAAGACATTCCCAACCCCTGACTTCCTCAGGGAAGGGTCCCGTTGAGACCACATTATGCGTATGGGTTTGCCTTTGATCACATCGAAGTTCATGGTGTCTAGGGCACGCTCAGCTGTGAAGAGAAGAAAGTCAGGAAGAACAAGCTTCTGCAGCATGATGACGGAGAAAGCTGAAATGCTAATGCATCAGCGACCTTTCTTTGAAGTACTTGCAGTTTATGTAATCTCCTAAACACTGAATGGATAAGGCCTTAGTAAAATCCTTTGGCCAGTAACTCCAATGGTTAACTGACCTTCATTGTGAGATTAGACGTTAAGTTTATTTTTTTAAAAAAAAAGACCCCATTGCTTGTTTTAAATTGACGTATTTTCAGCAAGGTCACTAGTCACGTTTACAAGACTATAATACAAGGGGTTTAGTATAGATTACTTTTCATGAGAATGATAGCATGGTTTAGCAATCAGAAGACAGGGCTGAGAAAAAAGACACCTACGCTTTGTCTCATCTAGGAAAAAAAGATGCTTTTTTCAATGAAGTTTGAGCTTACTTAGTTGAAAATAGAATCACAGAATTCTAGGGCTGGAAGGGATCTCAGGAAGTCATCTAATCTAGCCCCCTGCCCAAAGCAGGATCAGCCCCAACTAAATCATTCCAGCCAGGACCACATCAAGCCAGGACTTAAAAACCTCTAGGGATAGAGATTCCACCACCACTCTCAGTGACGCATTCCAGTGCTTCACCACCCTCCTGCTGAAATAAGATTTTCCTAATATCTAACCTACACCTCTCCCTCTGTAACTTCAGACCATTGCTCCTTGTTCTGCCATCTGTCATCACCAGGAACAGTCTCTATCCATCCTCTTTAGAGTCCCCTTTCAGGCAGCTGAAGGCTGCTGTCAAATCACCCCTCAGTCTTCTCTTCTGCAAACGAAATAAGCACAAATCTCTCAGCCCCTCCTCATAGGTCATGTGCTCCAGCCCCTTAATCATTTTCATTGCCCTCCACTGAACCCACTCCAATGCGTCCACATCCTTTCTATACTGGGGGGCCCAGAACCGGACGCAACATTCTAGATGTGGCCTCGCCAGTGCTGAGTAGAGGAGAATAACAACTTCCCTAGATCTGCTGGAAATGCTTCTCCTAATGCACCCCAATATGCCATCAGTGATCTTCTAGTCTAGACGTGGGCCTATATGATTCTGCCCCCAGTTCTACAGCCGGCTCACTGAAGGACATGGAGCCTATTACAAAAGACAAGTACTTGCCCATTTTCAGAAAGTGCTTTAATATCTGAGGTAAAAATATTTGTCCTCAGACCTCCTTTTACTCAAAGTGAACCAGGAAGTTCTTTTTCTTCTACATCAGGGTCAGCAACCGCCGGCACAGGTACCAAGAGCTGATCTTCACTGGCATGCAAGGCAGGAGTTCAGCCCTGCTCCGCCTACCCCTCTTCCCTGTGCAGCCGGGAGCTTGCTCAAAGCCATGCCACCTGTGGATTAACTGAAGACCAGCTAATGTTACCAACCACCACCTAAATGGTAAAGCTCTGCATCATACTTTATTTATTAATTAAGCTGTTGTAAGTAGGATTATTAGTGACTTTACAAAGTATCATAGGCACTCGGACCATACATAGAGGTTACAGGTCAAATTTTGGCACGCCTCATCGGAAAGGTTGATGACCTCTGAGCTACGCAGACAGCTGGTAGAAATTCCTTTCCTGGGGGAAAGGAAGTCATGGAGGTGGGGTCCAAGGGACAGACTGTATGATACATCTTTACAATACATGTTCACTATTTTGCCCAAAATCCCCATAATGCCTTGTAAGGCCTGGCTCACACTAGAAACCATTTGCCAGTATGGGTTGTTTCAGTGCTCCAAAGTTATATCTACAGAAGCACTTTGCCAGCATAACAGTCTACACGAGGACTTCTGCCAACACAAAAATGATGTTAAAAAAAAAAATCGCACCCCTAACCAACATTGCTATACCTGTGTAGCTGCAGTTACACTGGCAAAAACTTTCATTTGCCAGAACGGATGACACTTTTGGGGAACTGGTTTAAGCTTTAGTAGCAGGTGAATTCCTTTGCCAGCCAAAGCTCTGTTCACACAATGGAGTTTCCTGCTACAACTCTACCAGTATTGCTATGCCTTGCTAGGCTTGCAAACTGTGAGGCCCAAGAGGGATTCTTCTCCCTGTTTGTGCAGGAACAAGGGGAGGTGCAAAAACATGTAATGAGGGAAAGAAATTTGAGAGATCCACATGTAGCTTAGTAGGCAAAAATGGTGCTTTAGCAACCCACTCTAAAGATAGCACCAGAGAGTGACAGGAGAAATCAGAAAGAAATCTGCTTTATTGTAAACAGAGAAGCCACCTAAATTCTAAAACCTCAGCAGTACAGACTGACTTTTAACCCACATGGTAACCCCCCATGAGATTCTATTTCTGCTACCCATGGGTATATTAAAAGAACCATTACTGTGCACATCAGGCTCTTGTTCATGAAATTCAGATGCTCAGAACACACACTTCTATGCCAGAAAGAACTCCCATAGCATACAGGGGAAGAGAAAGGGAAAACCAATTCCCAGTATGAGGCAGGAGAAAAAGAGGACGGACCTAGGTACATATAAGGTTAACTGCCTATCTAGTAAGCATCAGGCTTAACAGAATGCTTGATAACTGGTTAACTGGACTGCCAGCTGCATTGGGCTGCTCCGCGAGAAACCGGTTGCATTGTAGATGCCCTGGCACTGACAGTAGGGACAGCGACCCTGGCCCAACCCCCTGCAGGGGCAGGTGAGGGCCCAGCCCTGGTCATGCTGCAGCAGTCCTACCATGTCTGCCCAAAGCCCAGGTAAGACCCCTTGTCCTGGCTGCCCTGCCCTAACAACAAATTAACTGGATTTGAGGCACTGAGTTTTTCCTGATGGATGGTTTTTATAGAACCATAGAATTCTATGACTGGAAGAGACCTCAGAATGTCATCAAGTCCAGCCCTCTGCCCAAAGCAGGAGCAACCCTAACTAAATCATTCCAGCCATGACTATGTCAAGCTTGGACTTAAAAACCTCTAGGGATGGAGATGCTACCACCTCTTTCAATAACACATTCCAGTGCTCTACCACACTTCTGGTGAAATAGTTTTTCCTAGACTCTTCCTTTTTCAGAGCCAAAGATGTGAAAATCATTGGCTAGACCATAGCAGCAGCAAATTTCAAAGAAATGTGATTTTGATAGTCTGCTGACTGCACCTGCCACTAATTGATCTCTAGCTGCAGATGAGAGAGGATCTAGAGAATCCAACATTTTCTATGCAATCAATTACTTTGTGGATTATCTTCAAGTCTGCATGGAGTTCGACTACCACAAAACTCATGACAAACATCACCTAGACCACCTTGAAATGTTTGTCTGTCTGAACTCTTATTTTATTTCTTAAATGGGAAGGTTCCAGCTATTACAAAAATGGCTTTTCTATTCAAGAGTCAGAAGCCTCTACTCCTCTCACATGGCTGAAAATTCCCTCTCACTTGTCCCTGCACTATGCACTTGCAAAGGGTAGGGAACATGCAAAAACTGCCCAACAAAAAAACACATTTGCCACAGGGACTGAGCTAACTTGGTTTAATTAAAAAGATTCAATTCAATCAAGTGGCATACTCAATTTATTCCTCAACTGCTACAGTCTGAATGAACAGCATTCTTTCAGCAATGTGCAGCTTACCACAGTCCCTTTCCAGTAGGCACTTCAAAAGGCAACTACATCCAGCTTGTTGAATTTGGCAACATTTATTTATAGCAGGGTGAGGTCCTCCAGAGGCATGTGCTGGCCAGGACACAAACTAATACTATATACCATTTGCAACTGAAACAGGGCTCCTGTTGAGAGTGACAAGCAGTCTGAAGCAGAGGCATGCAACCAGAATGAATTCTGAAACTCTATAGCAATTATTGAGCCACTGACTAGTTACGATCCCACTCCCATATTCTTTTAGCTCTTCTATGGCTACTGCTTTGGGTGCAGGATCTATTGTGCTGCTGTCTCTGTTAACACATTGGACCACAGTATTACTGTCTGCTGCTTGAAGTCAGCTTAAAGACGCTGATGGTCCCAAATAGATTCTCTCAGTGCTTTAGGGAAGTTTACATCTTCCCCTGTGAGGAAGAAAAGGCAAAATCACAGCACTTCAGTGAATGGCCATGGGTGGCTTGAATTAGCTCCACACCCTAACGCCAGTTCATTTCTCTGATCTAAAAAAATCACTTCCACTTTTAGTTCTATTTAGGCCAAAGATTCAGCCATTTCAATCAGGGACGTAAAATCCCTTTGAATTGGCTAAGCGATTAAATGGGTTGGAGAGTAGCAGCAGGGGAGACTGCTCCAACCCAACCCAGTCCAGGATGGCCCTGGGCACACTGCAGGGTGAGATACTCCAGCTGGGCTGAAGGAGCCCCAGTCTCTGCTGGAGTGGCCTCCCCAGTCACCCCTCCCCCACAGGCCATTGGCAGGTAAGAGCCTGCACTACCCTGCACTGGTTTACTGTAACTGGTAAGCCAAATGAATAAGGTTTACCAGTTAACCTTTAACATCCCTAACTTCAGTCCTTGCGTCTGTCTGTCTCCTGATTCCTGTCATCCTTCCAAACAGAGCCAACATTCGCTCTACCTTTTTGTATGTTACTTGAGCACAGCTTTTAAATTTAACTCCAGAAAGACAATGGAACGATTCTTCATTTTACGTCCTTGAAGAAGGGAAGGCGTGGCAAAGAATTTCTTTGCAGACAAAATGTTTTAAGTCATCTTGGGTATTGTATCAGGGACACTACAGGAGAAGCAGTTATTAGGCATGAACATCTCATGGGCCTGAGTCAAATGATGGTGTGGGTCTGTTAAAGAAAACACTGAATGAAGTAAGAAGTCCTTTGCATACAAGCTTTTTCAAGATTTCTTAGCCCTTGTCTACACTACAAACTTTTGTTGGTATTACTGACTTGGTACTGGAGGAGTACCAAGATCCTTAAGAGACAGAGAAGGTAGGTTAGGTGACATGTTTTACTGCAAATTGGTGCAGTAAGAGAATCTCACCCACCTAGTCTAATACCTAGAGACCAACATGGCTGTGGTTAGAGCATGGGCCTTGTAAACCCAGGGTTCTGAGCTCAACCCTTGAGGGGCCTCCCAAGAGTCTGGGGAAGCTGAGGTCGGGGGTGGGGTGGGGTGGGGCTGGACTTGATGACCTCTGGAGGTCCCTTCCAGCTCTGTGAGACAGATTATATAGGTTACCTTCTTATGACAGCCCTGGAACGAATTAGCACAAAAGCAAGCTCTTCCTGCCTGATAGCAAAGATAATATGTAAATACAATATTTAAAGTAGCCTTTTGCAGGCTGATCACATTGTACAGCTATGGAAAAGCTACCCCTCAGATTTCTGGAAATATGCTCCTGGTCTCAGCAATAAGAACCGAACATCTAAGTGGTCACACTGCATTCCATCTGTTGACTTTGTGTTAAGATTCTTGGAGGGGATGATTTCTCTTCCCAAGGGCTTATACGATGGGCTTACCTGCACTTACAAATCCATATGAAAGCTTGTCTGTTGAATTATTATTGGTTTTTAAAACAAAACCTGCAGCTGGTTGTGCCAGGTTATGAAAACGGAACCATGATAATATATGGAGATACACATCTCCTAGAACTGGAAGAGACCTTGGGAGATCAGAGTCAAGTCCCCTCCCCTCTTGGCAGGACAAAGCACTATCTCCCTTCCCCCCCCCCCCCCCCCCCCCCCCCACACACACTTTTTTCCCCCTTCTTCTCCAGATCCCTAAATTGCCCCCTCAAAGATTGAAGTCAACCCTGGGTTTAGCAGGCCAAGGGTCAAACCACTGAGCTATCCCTCCCCCAATGGCACAACATAAAACACTCATATTGAATTCTCACCTAATTATGAAGCTGAAAGAATTTTCTTAGATGTTTTATTCAGAAGAGAACCAATTTAAAGGCCACACTTATCAACCTAAACATCAGCCAAAATAGTGGCGCATTCTCTTGGTCAGGCTACCTACTGTAGTACATCATGCCTGGAAGTTGACAGTCACTCATTCCTATGCCAAAGTGAAGCACAATCCAAGGTAGACTCTTTCCACAAAAACAATCCTCCTTCAACCAGTATGCCTTTGATGTTTCCTAGCCAAGACACTGTCCACCCAGGAGATCACTACTGCAATGCCTGGTACCACGTAATTAGCTAACAAAAAGTATGTAAAAAAAGCAGTTGGTGTGCGCTATTTGAGTTGCAAGTGTCCTTCGTATAGAAAGTTATAGGCCACCACACAGGACTGCAAGTGAGTTGTGACTCCTGTTCCAGGCTCTGACAAAGATTAGCCATGTGACCTTGGCCAGGTCAATGTCTGGGCTGCAGACATTGCAATGTCTGGGCTGCAGTTTCCCTACCTATAAGATGAGAATACTTTCTTCACAGAGAGGAACAGACATGATTGCTTTATGGATACACATCACTTTGATCCTTCAGTGGAAGGTGCTGCAGACTGTCATGGAGTCTTTGCATGTGCATTCGTCCTTTGAAGGCAACTTCTGAACACAGAGTAGTCTGTTCTTCCTATGGCTGTGATGAATATTTTTACCTTGTGCTGCAATGCAACTTTGAAACTTCCTACAATAATATTCACAAAAAAGACCCCTTAGAGCATGGCAAATAGCATTGTGGCAAAATGCAGAAATATATGCATATCCTTCCTTCTCTGCACGGATACCAGTATGTCCTTTCATGCAGCGTGAAGTAGGTGCCATCTTTAAAAGAGAAGATTAAATTTTTGCAAGTTGAAATGCAGTCTGTTCTTCCACAATAAGTCTGTGTTATGAAGAGACTGTGATGTACCGCTAATGGCCTTGTCTTTCCACAGTGTCTGACAATTTTCGCTTATTGCAGAAATTGTCTCTTATTCATGCCTCAAAATAACATGTGAAGCAGGGATTGCCACTTAGGGGAAATTTAGAAGAAATTCTTTTTGAGAAAAGAATGGGAATTTGGCAGTTTCTCCTTCCCACACATTTCTCAGTGACTAGGCTTCCCATGTTTAAGTCCTCTAGACTCCTTAACCTACAAGTAACTAAACACCTTCCACTGTGCCAGTGTTACTTCAGCAGAGAGTTTCTAGAATGCCTGCTGCCTCACTGGAAGCCAAGTATGAAGCAGCCCCACCCTCAAATACCTGCCTATTTATTGCAGCGAAAAGTGATCTTGGCTTATATTGGAAATCCACCTGTTTGCTACTGTTTATGCATGACAAGGCATTTTAATAGTTTGAGAACACATAACTAATCATTCATATATTTGCTAAAAGGGCAACATTCTGATCCTTTAATTTCCTATGTACTTTTATAATACTCAAGGACCCCTTTAAAACTGCCCTCTTGTCTGCCACATTCTCAGCTTTAGAAAAGCTACAGTGGGAAAAAGTTTACATGGCTACATTTTCCTGTATCTCTTCCTTTGCCCAGATGGATACACCCTTGTGTTCATCTAATCTGATGCCTGATTCCCACTTGGCCTTGTTTCCACTGCCAGTTCCCCAGCGCCACCTGACTCTTTGCAAGCAGAGAGGAGATAATACAAGACTTCTCCCAGCCTGTAAGGATCAGTTAACATTTATAAAATACTTCTCTGTTCACAGTACATTGTTAGTGGTAATAACACTAAAAGTTACAGGACCAAGAAGAGAACCACGTGTACAACCTAGGTGCTTATCTTCTCTACACAGTGGCTCCATGCTGCAGGGGATCCATCCATCTGCAGGCGATTTATCATATCTACTTACACACGCTAAATCAACCTTCAAGTGCTTTCCCATCACCTTCGGTACTCCACCAGAACAAAAAGAGTAGGTGGAATCAATGGGAGAGCAGTTCCCATTGATCCTACTGCATGAAAGACACCATGGTAAGTATCAGACAGGTAGCCATGTTAGTTTGTATCTTCAAAAATAAGAAGTCCTGTGGGACCTTATAGACTAACAGACTTATTGGAGCATAAGCCTTTGTGGGCAACGATCCACTTAGTCAGATGCATCACGGTAAGTATGTTGACTACAATATTTGCATAGCTGAAGTTATGTATCTTACATCAACCTGGAGGTCAGGGGCAGGAGAAGGGGGTGAGTTGTAGTGCACCTATCTCAAATCCATCCCTTCTTACTGTTAAGTCTTAAACCACATCATACTTTGCTTGGCCTGTGTATGAAGCAGCTCTAAAAGCTCCATGTCTGAAAAAAATTATTGGGATATGAGGTAATTTTTAGTAACACATCAGTAGAGCAAAAGAGCCATTCAAAGCAATCAGCACTACTGGAAGAAGAGGGAGATGCTACCCCAGTTTCAAGTATCAGGAGGCAGAACAGAAACCTGCAGCTGCATAAAAATCAAGGCCACGCTGTTTTATGTAAGAATTCAGCCTTGTAGGTGCTGCTACTCTATAGGTTAGAACAGGGATTCCAAACCTATGGATCCTGACCCAAACAGGGGTCACCATTAGATCTGATAAGGGTCATTGGCTATGTGGCTCTTTAAGGAGCCATTTGCAGCTCCAGATGTTGCCACCTGATGACTTCTCCTCCAGCTCCCAGTCCCTGGCAGGAGGGATTGAGCCATTAAACCAATTAAATTGGTCCCATTTCAGTGCTGCAGAGAACTGCCTGTGTTGCAGGTGGGGGAAGGGAGTAGGAGGCTGGGTGGAGCTGTGTAGAGGAGGCAGCTGCCCAGCGAATAAACAGTGGCGGGGGGGCAGCAGGGGAGCTCATGTGAGTTAGGTTGGTGGGAGGAAGTAGTTTGGAGCTGTGAGCCGTTTAAGTCTGGGGGCAGGGGAGCGGTTTGGGGCTGCAAGGGGGAGAACCTCCCCCTGGTTTTCAATTGCCTTGAGTCACAAAGTCTTATTGAATTGTCAAAATGGGTCACCATCTCAAAAAGGTTGGGAACTGCTGGGCTACAGGAATACATCATTTATCTAGTAACTATAATAATTACTACAGACTATAAAGATCATGACTGAAGGACCATGTATTCCTTTGTGTGCCAATGAGACCATGATTTGTATTCTTAAACCTGGATCTAAAAAAAGGTTAATTTTCACAGATAACTAAAGTTTGTGTGGACACAAATTATTCCTGGATTAAAGTTAAAAAAAATTACTCCTTTTTACAGCAAATCGCACCATACTAGAGATTTATATCATGTAAAGATGCTGCTAAGTCACAACACCAGACAACACTTAGCACTGTCTGTAATGTAAGACTGTGGGAACTAGGACAGAAAACGCTGACCCAGCTTTTCCTTTGGATAAGGACATACTAAAAATTGACCTCCTCTGCTCCATCCTTCTCAAATCTCTGCTGCTGTGGCCAAGGACATCTACCTGAACAGTGCCTAAGCCAACCAACGCACCATTAGTTTTGTATGTCTGCCATTAGGGCCTCATGTTAGCTGTGTGTATTCCTTTTTTAAAGGATAGAAAAAGCATGAGTCAATGCTGCATTACAATTTCACAACTAACAGCAAACTAGATCGTACCCAAGGTATGTCTAACCAGAATTTTAAAACCTGTGAGAGTGAGGCAGTGCACCCGGGTCTACACACAGGGGCTACAACATGTTCAAGCTCAGGCACTGAAGCCCAGGATATGGGGAGGGCTTCACAACCTGAGCTCAAACGCCTATAGTGGTGGTGGGCAATTCTGTGGCCCACATGTGCCACATTGAGGGTCTCTGTGTGGCCCATGAGATATTTTGTTTACCTTGCCCCACATGCAGGGTCGCCAGATTCTGCTGGTTTCTGTCTGCATAGCTTTTTTCCCCCTTCTGGTATTACTAAAGTGCCATGCATGTAAAGCAACGGCATGTGAAGTGAGGCATGTGCTGATTGCAAACAACACTTACTATAAGAGCCACGAGTGCTCTCTGCAGCCAATCAGAGTTCTGCTACAGTTCAACTGGCACACCCTGCAAATTCTAGCTATGCAAGAACAGTTGCAAAACTATCCTACCCTGTGAAATTATCTTGGTTATAACAATCTTGTGGCCCGCTGAGATGAAGGAGGGCCACTCACACAGCCTACTCGCTAGCCTAGATTGCCCATTGCTGATCTGCATTGTTGCTTATGCTGCAGTGCCAGCCTCAGTCTTGCTCCCATACATTTTACAACTCACTGTAGATATAACCCCAGACATTAACAATCCTCGACCCACTGTACCTCCCAAGTCTCCAGATGGGAACCAGAAGACTTGTTTACAATCATTCAGACTGAAGGTCTGGCCTTATGCTGATCAGCCTTGACCTTCCTTTAAGATAACTGATTGGATAAAAATCCAGGCATGAAGCTTAAAAGCAGGACAAGCCAGGAAAGGGAAAGGACAAACGTTTCATTCTCAAATGAGTCAGAAAAAGTGAGCCCAGGGAAACTGATTTTTGGCAAATAGTAACAGTGAGGTTGCCACCATGTTAGTCTGTATTCTAACAAAAAAACCCAGCAGCCATTTAGCACTTCAAAGACTAACACAATACTTTAGTAGGTGATGAGCTTTCCTGGGACAGACCCACTTCAATAGCACTTATGTGCTTATCTGTGGAGATTAGTTAAGATTTGCAAAGGACTCTGAAGATGTGAATTGGTTAATACCTTTCCAGGTTCAGAACAAGGAGCAAATCAAAGCTGTTATGAATTTGTTTACCCCATCACTGTAGTTCACAACTCAGTGATTGCATGGGGGCGTGGAGAGAACTTAACAAAAAAACAGCAGGACAATTCAGAGAAAAGGAGGAAGAATGGGCATGTGTGTCCAACTTACCATCAGCTGGCTGCTGGAAGTTGACATAGGCATATCCCAGTGAGCGACGGGTGATCATATCCCTGCAGACTCGGATGGAGAGTACAGGCCCAGCAGGGCTGAACTTTTCATATAACATAGCCTCTGTGACATCGGGGTGCAGGTCACCCACATACAATGATGCCATTGGGTAGCTACTAGCAGCTGTATTCATCTTCAACCCAATACGCACTCCCACCAGAAACTATTTTATTGTGTTACTTTTTTTTTTGACCAGAAGTTTTAAAAACTGAATTCAAATGGGTATTTGACCCAAAAAACACCCCCAAACACTAATCTGGGGCTAACAGATGTTGAAGTGGGAAAGGGGGAGGGTCACCTTCTGGGTAGAAGAGACTAAAGAGTCACAGAAGGAAGTTGAGGCCAGTGGAAAGTCAGGTTAAAAGCAGAATGATTTGCCAGGACTGGAAAGTCACAGCAGCAGATTGAGGGATCACTGCAAGAATAGATTGTGGGGTAATTTGGGACTGGAAACAGAATTGTTGGGAGATGGGTGTTTTGATTTAGCTCAGGCCCTGGGAGAGGAAGAGAGAATGCAGCAGGATGGAGAAATGCCTGGAATTAGGCAAAACAAAAGCCCCCCCAAAAATAAAACAAAAAAAGAAGACCTCCACAAGCAAGAGTCCAAACCCCACTGCAGACCCACACAACAAAAAAATAACTCCAAGGCCTCCTCCACACTGTGGAGATTTTCCCCCCTTAATTTCCAAAGGCAAAACAGGTCAATTAAAAAAAATATTTCTCCTTTTTAAATATATTATTTCTTCCAAATCCTTCAGACCTCAAAGCCTGAGGCCGCTGCGTTATGTTATTGCCTCCGGTAAAAAAAAAAAACAAAAAAAAACTTTAGGGAAAAAAATAAGAAACTTTGCACTATGTAATTATAGCTTTTTTTCCCTTTTCCGTAAGAGGCAAAGGCTATGCTGATATATTTATATAAAATATAACCCGGTTCCTCGGACTAGACTAATAAATACTGGCTTGGAGGAGCCCGGCTGGTACTTTCCCCAGGGGCAGACACGCGGTGTAATGGATGGCGCAGACAGACACCGATGAGGGAGACAGACAGAGACCCACGTGGAGCGCGAAGAGGGCGCACTGGCAGACAGACCGACAGACGGGGCGGGGGGACGACCCAGGGGACAGACCGACCGTGGGAAAGGCGCGGGGAAGGGGCAGACAGGCAGACCCGGGCCTGGGAGACTGGCTCACCCGATGGGCGGGTGGGAGAGAAACGTGGGGCCTGGGCAGACCCGGGGACAAAAGGGCGGGCCGGGCACGCGGACCGGCGGGGGGGGGGGGGGGCGAGGCGGGCAGACCCACGGACACGGGGGGGGGGTGGACGGACGGACGGACGGACCAGCAAGCGACCGACCCACGGACGAAGGGGGGGGGGGAGGGGAAAGCCACACAGGACCGATAAACGGACGCAGGAGGATGGACGGGACCGACCCACGGACGAGGGGCAGGGGCGGCCTGACAGACGGACGGGACCGACCCACGGACGCGGGGGTGGGGGGCGCCGCGCTGGCTCGCTTGGGGGGAGGGGGGAGTTTTGGGGGCTTTTACGATTTTTTGGGGGTTTTGTGTTTTCTGAGGGTGGGTGGCGGGAGCGCGGCGGGGCCCGACACCGACTCACGCGCTGCGGCCAGGCGAGCGGAGAGGCGGCCCCCAGCCCGGGGAACCCCCTTTATAGCCCTCCCCGGGGTGAAAGGGCCGCCGTGCCGCGGAGAGGACACGGGCCGGCGGGGAGCGACCCGCCGCCGCGCCGCAGGGATGGGCCGCCCGCGGCAGCGACCCCTGCCGGGGAGGAGAGGCTCCCCGCCGCCAGGCTTCCCGCCCTCTGGGGTTACCTCACAGCCTACACCTCTGGGAGCTCCCCCTCCCCCCGCATCATGCACCCCTGCAGTAATCTGGGGTTACCTCACCAGCTCCCACCTGTGAGGTCCCCCCCAAATCCTGCACTCTCTGGGGTTACCTCATACCCCAGCCCCACATCATGAACCCCTCTAGTAATCTGGGGTTACCTCACACCCAAACCTCACCTCTGAGGAGCTGCCCAAATAATCTGGGTTTACCTCACATCCAAGGCCTGCATCTGAGCCCCCCCCCAATCATGAACCCCCTCAGGCAAACTCCCCCCACCTCTGAGGAGCCCCCAAATCCTGCACTGCCTGTGGTAAACTGGGGTTACCTCACACCCAATCCCTCCAGACATTTGGGGAGCCCCTCCCCACAAATGAGGACCCTTTCTTCATGCTCATGTCAGCATCAGCCCCTACTCCCTAAATCTTGGATTCTTCCTCCCCGAGAATCCAGGAAGCCACCCTGAAACTTGATCCTTTTCCAGAAACCATGCAAACCCTAACTCAAATCCTCACTCCCTCTCACCCCAATCCAGGGGCGACACCTACACTCAAATCCTAAACATGCCCGAGAATCCAGGGACAAGGCCCTACTCATATTATGAGAGCTTCTTCCCAACAATCCAATGGGCAACCTCCAAAAAAAATTCTGACGGGTTCCCCCTTTTCCCTGCCAGGTCAGGGACAATGTCTCCAATCTTGAAACATCCCCACAGAGAACAAAGGTCAATTCCCACCCCGACACCAAAAACTGTGCTAATCTACGGGGTTCTAAAATCTGACTTATTCCTGACAATTCCAGAAGAACCTCTCCCAACGAGCTCCTTCCATCCCCCCACCCACACATTCAGTCATTCCCACCTGAAAAATCCAAAGGGCAAACCCACTTTCCTTCGCCTCATGACTACTGGCCCCACACCGAACTCTGACACCCTTTCCCTTCACCCCACAAAACACAAACAATCCATGAGCAAAGTTCTGACATTGAGTTTTTATCAACAGAGACCTGTCCAGATCTTGACAACTCCCTTAACTTGGCCATTCTTGCTCTCTTTCCCACTGCGTAGGCCATCCAACCCCCAGATTCCATCAGTCCACCCCACACGTCAATTCTGGGGCAAACTCATACCAGCCTCCCCACCACCACTACCTCCATGGGGCTAAGGACACCCACCACCCAACTCATGACAGTCTTTCCAACCCTCCTGTCAGCTGCATGGCAACAACATATACACTCACATACTGATCCCGCCGCCCTCTCACTCAGGTTATACCACAAGCAAGTTGCCTCTGCATGGGAGAGCAGATCTGAATATTGATAATCACATTGTGATAAGTTCATGGCCAGGAGGCAATGCCACCCAGGTTGTCAGTAAGGAGAGAAAAATGTTGGAACCAGAAGATTCCATGGCTGTTGGGAACGGTACCAAGGACATGGATGTGGTTCAATAGTGGGTGATGATTTTTAATGGCACCTAAAAGAAAGTCTGATAATCTCCCCTGCAAACAGTGCACCAGAGGCCTGAGGGTAAGGGTGTCTCTTCAGTCCATGAAGGGAAAGGAATCAACAAATTCTGTGTGACACTGTGACAATCAGGAACCAGGAGATGACTAGACAGCCAGTGAAACACCAGAGAGGAACAGTGCCCTGGGATTGAAAATGGAGTGAAAAAAAGGGAAAAGCAGAAAATAAGTGAGGAAACCACGCTGGGAAGGAAGAGGGATCAGAGAAAAAAAAACAGACAGTAAAATGCACCTGAAAACACACGGCAGAAGTCAGTGGTTCATTAACGATGCACAAGTTAAGAGAGCCTAATATATCCTTCACATTTATGTTGTGCTTATCATGTGGCTCTACAGTTATATTTTTTAATCCTCGATAAAAGGAGAGGTAGAAGTACACCCCAGTTTACAGCTCTGTCCAGAACTGGCTGAACTGAGGCAAAAGCCAGCAGGGAGCTATTTAAAGAGCTAGGAGGGACCTGGGTTGTGATAGGACAATACCTGTAAGAAATTTACAGGTACTTTCATCCCTGGAGAAAACCACTGGTTAGCGCTAGTTTTTTGTCAGATGATCCTTTCACTATGGTAAATAATTTACAGTGGAAGAATAAAGAAGAAGGGATGTAACAAAATAACTTGTTTTACAATATTTTTAACCCCATCATGCAGTCACTGGATTCTGGTAACACCTGAGAATGGGTAGCAAAGACTGACTGTCATTATAGTTTGTTTCCTTTCCCCTTACTGTGAAGATCTGTACACTGCCAACCTGGTTGCTGTGGATCAGAACACTGTCAACCTGCAATTTGTTTGAAAAATTCAGCCCAGCCTGCTTTCTGGGGTTAATGCTTCTGATTATTCCTTCATGAAGATTTAAAGTTTTAAATGGCCCAGCCAACCTCAGAGCACCATCTCAGTGCTGTAGTGGTGCTGGCAGAAGGGAAACTGTTCTGAACACAGCATTTGTTTTAGATGTTTGAACATCCCCAGGCCCTTGTGCCTGAAGAAACTAAGTTTATTAATTATTCTACACCCATATTCATTCAAGCTTTGTGCCCTTTTCCAGGAAGTTGGAGTCACATGACTCCTACATGCCATCTCCTTATACCTAGTTAGATCACCAAGTGAATTGACACTAGGGGGCAACCCAGAGCCACCTTTTGCTTTCTGTGTCTGGAAACTGACTTAAATGGATCTTACCGCTCTGGCTGCTTCCAGATGCATCCTGGCCCCATCTGACTATAGGGTATGGATCCCAAAGAGCTTTCTCTATCTGCATTCTTCAGGCGGCTGGAGCAAAGGTTTCTGATGATATTCTTTATTCCCCAAGTATGCTCCTAATGATGGCAGATCAGTACAAGACCCTTTGCCATATGGTCTTCCAAGGTCACTCATTTGTCATGATTCTGACAAGTAATTCTTGATGTACTAGCACTGCACACTATGGTAAGACACAGGCTATTTTTTTAAACATGAAGTTTAATATGGATGGTAGAGGGTCACATTTCATCAATGGTGGCGCCAACTCCTGCATCCTCTTGTATCCTCTAAGCCCAGTTAGGATTTCTCACTAAGTTTTTGATTTTACCATTGGGACAGGCCTGTATTGTAGTGAAAGCAGAAGTGCTCCTAACTGCATTTGCTTGGAAGAAGGGACAGGAGATGAAAATGATCACTTCATCCATTTAAAAATGGAGAAAACATAGGTAGTCAAAATTATTCATGCATGGAACTTTACAATGAGAGTTAAGATTACCTACCCTCCAGGATTGTCCCAGAGTCTGCAGGGCTTAAAGATTAATCTTTAAAGATTGTCGTGTGCTGAAACCTCCACCCAAAATTACAAGTTAGCACCTCCAATCAGATCATGTAAAGTGTAACAAATATCTCCCCTTTTCCAGTCCTGAGGAAGAGCTCTGTGTAGCTAAAAAGCTTGTCTCACCCACAGCAGTAAGAGATATTACCTCACCCACATTGTTTGTGATAGGTAACATCATTTTTGTCTTCGACTGGAAGATAGTTGGCATCACATTAGCTTCTTAAAAAGGTTCCAGAGGTGCTCCCAGCCATTAGAGGGCCAGTAAGCCTAAGTTCAGTACTGAACAGATTGGTTGAAAGTATAGCAAACAATAGAGTTATCAGACACAGATGAACATCATTTGTTGAGGAAGAGTCAACATGGCTTTTGTAAAAGGAAATCATGCTTCACCAGTCTATTAGAATTCTTTTGGGGGTCAACAAACATGTAGACAGGGGAATCCAGTGGATATACTGTACTTGGAGTTTCAGAAAGCCTTTGACAAGGTTCCTCACCAAAGACTGTCAAGTAAGCTGTCATGAGCTGAGAGAGACGGTCCTCTCATGGATCAGGAACTGGGTAAATGATAGGAGGGAAAGCATAGAAATAATCCATTTTCACAACGGAGAAAAGTAAATTGCAGGGTCTCCCAAGGATCTGTGCTGTTCCTCATATTCCTAAACAATCTGGAAAAGTGAGTGGCAAAAGTTGCCGGGGATACCAAATTACCAAAAACAGTCAAGTCCAACACTGACTGTGAAGAGATCACGTGTGATACTTCCAGCAAAACAGACTGTGACACACCACACATTTCACCACCATGACATGGGTTTGGAAGACTTTATTTGACACCGTGTGCTAGATGTCCAACTGCTCGGAAAGTCAACAGCTCTGCACAGCGCAAAGTGAAGCAAGGCTGCTCGCTAAGAGATCTAAACGCACAGTCCACCAGCTGGGACTTCTCTGAACAGTAACAGTTCATCCCCGATTGACTTGGCCACCTCAGGAAAGGAGTGAGGACAAGTGGCAGGAACATGTGTATTAAGAGCAATGAGGAAGACTCTCTTCCAAAACAAGTCTGTGTGACCCATGTACATTTAACACAAGTAGGTCAAAAACACAGCTGTATGAATGCCAAGGCTGAGCTGCCAGCACAATACACAACTCGCCACTGGCTTGACCTCTGGGGTAGGTAGTGTCTATTATGTAAAAAAAAAAATAAAAAGACACTACTTTTACTCACTGTTACAGCTGTTATTCCTTTTTGTGTGTTATCCTTCTTCCATGGCACAGCACCGCTGGCCCAGGCAAGGCTTACATGGGTTCGATTAGAGGGTATTCAGCTGGACTCATGCCAGCTTCTACAGAAAGCCAAGAAAAGCAAAGCACAGTTTCAGAGAAAAGGAGTCCTGATCTGATTTGGGCAAGGATTTACTGTTGTCTCATACATAATGTAATAGACTCTCCCCGCACTCATCATGGTAAATCATAACACCAAGAGACATGCATAGGCAATATACAGCCTGTGGCTAGGGTGACCAGATATCTTGGTGGGGAGGAACAATTCTAGTCTCTCAACTCCTTCTCAGGAAGCTGCTCCTGGTTTTGAGAGAGTCTGTGGCTATCTGGTCACACCAACTGCCCTTCCTATTCCTCTGTTTTATATAAACAGCACCCCCAACACCTGTTCCGGCAACTTCTGAGCACTCTCTTATTACTGTCACTTCTCAGCTGATTTGCAGCAAGAACGGAAAATAATATGTAGCTGTTCTATAGAGCTTTTCATCTGTCCATGTTCATATAGGGAAACTGAGGTTAAGTCAAAAGACTTACCAAAGGTCATATAGCAGGCCAGTGGCAGAGCTGGGAATAGATTCATGCTGAAGGAGTCCAGGTTCATTACCCTAGCAACTGGGCCACATAAGATGACTTAAAACAGGAGCAGAGCTTGAGAATACCAATAGCTGTTCTTGCTTGCCCTAGAGGGATAGAGCTTAGAGGTACAGAGGAACCAGAGGACAAAGAATCACCACCGTCCTCCACAGTTATATAGGAGCGCAGAGAGAAGACAAAGGCAGAGAAAGCTGTCAGGAGACAAGAATACAGGGGCTGATCAAAAGCCCATTGATCTCAGCTGGAAGACTGCCACTGACTTCAATGAGTTTGGGACCAAGTCCATAGAGAGAAAGTGAACATAAAAAGAGCAGAGCTAGGCCTGGGGGAACAGGGTAGAAAATTTAATTAAGGGCCTGGGAATCAGTGCAAACAAAAGGAGCAGCTTGGCATAAGTGAGGTTTCCTCCCACTCCACCCTTTATGGTAGTGGCTTTTCATATGAAGGAGGACTGATAGCTGCAGAGGGGAAGAGAGAAGGAAGGGCAGTTTTCTCTCTCTCCTGTTCCAGCTGCCCTCTCCTCCATGACAGGTGTCAATCTGGAAGCCTGCACTTTGACCTGTATTGCTTCACTGGTTGAGCAAGGCCAGCCTCACTCAGCCATGTGAATGCTCTGCGTAGGGAATGCCACTCAGCAAAGCATTTTGCGTAGCGATGTCTGATGCTCTCTCCTGAAAATGTTGTGACGGCAGCATTGGTCCAAGCACAGGCTCAGGCATACATTTCCATGACTCAAGTACACTACCAGGAAAGCCCTGGTTATGGGTACAGAAAATGGAAATGAGGACAGCACACAGTACTGGGGTCTTAAGTAGAGGAAGTCCTGTGCTGGGAAAACTCCAAGCAGCAGAAAAAATGGTTATCACAGTACATCAGTTCTGAGAGAGAAATCTGGAACTTATGTTTTCAACTAACTCACAGCTCAGGGCTACATTTGTATGAGCTTGTTAAACAGGATTCAAGCTCTCCATTTTTAAGAGTGGCAGAATGGAGATGGCCAACAACAAGGAACCTCCCACTTGTCCTGACTGTTCATAGCCATCCTGATGAGGCTGGGTTGAGTTGCCAAAGGACAGTTTGTAGGCCTTGTCTGCTGTTCTTCCACACTTTTCACCTTACTTATACCTGAAGCCAGGAATGCTGTCAGAGGAGTCCGGAGAAGTGACTATTCAAAAGTCAAGATGAGCAGGAACCTCTTTTATTGGACCAAATGGGTTACAAATTCTTCTTCTTCTTCTTCTTCAGGTCTGGCTGAAGAATATCTCTGGGACCTGAACAATAGCTTGATGTAAGCCGGAAAGTGTCTTGCTCACCAACAGACATCAGTCCATAAAAGATATTTCCTCCCCAAACAACTTGTCTTGCTAACATCCTGAGACCTACATGATGGGGTAAATGGCCAACAGTGTTGTGGTAGGTCCAGAGCTTTTACTTGGTATAGTGGACCAGGGGACCATGTTGCCCCTATTGTTGGGCATTTATAGCTCCACTAGTACCTGGGGTGGTGGTGAGAGACAAAAGGGAGTGGGGAAGGGACCCAGGTCCCCCCTCACCTACTCCAGGTTCCAGCTGCTTCAGTTTCAGGGGCTTCTTATCCTCTTTCCCCTTTGGCAGGGTTTCTCTCAGTCTTCTATGCCAGGGAGTCCCTCTGCTCCAGCAGTTTCCTTTCCTCTCTTCAGTAACAGGCCTCCTCCAAAGTAGCATCAGCTCTCCCTTCCTTCTACTGCCTGACTGAAGCAGAGGGGTTTCATTAGGTCTCTGGCAAGACCTTAATTGGTTCCAGGTGCTCTAATCAACCTGCAGCAACCTCTTCTCACTCCACAGGGAATAAGGCCCTGGTCAACCTGGAGCTTATTATAACCCTTCCATCCTTCCCTCCGTCCCTCTCTTGATGCAGCAAAAGGCTACAACAACACAGCATTAGAAAGCAGTGCTACTTCGGAGCACTGTGATCCCAGCAAAATCAAATCTGAGCCAGGGCTGGTTTACATTTTCCGGACTTCAACATTCAGCTCCCTTCATGGTCTGAGTTGGAGAAGAAAAAGATCTGAATTAGGATCTGTGTACAAACCTTATCCCTAAGCTTCAGTGGAGCTGCACCTGGACAAGTGTGTTCAGCTCAATATAAAAATCTGCCTAGCTGAAATAGAAAAGGGGGGCCATGGGGAAGGAGGATGATGTGAGGAATCAGAAGGGATGCGGGGGGTGGAGGAGCCGGTCCTTTATTGATCCAAAGCAAGAAAGAAGCTGTTCGTCTGAGCGTGGTTTTTGATTGGGGCTGCTGCTGATTTTTCTCTCTGTTAGGATTTTGCTGGGGGCGGGGGAATCAGAAAGCCCCAATTTCAGTAGCCCAGAGGCGGCAGAGTCTGGAAGTCCCACCCCCGGTGCCTGGTGCCTGTGAAGAAGCACTCACAGCAGGAGAAGCTGTGTAGGCAGGTGGCACAAGAACTCCAGCAGAGGTGGAAGAAAGCCGGAGTGTGGCAACATGGCTGCTCCTGGATGTTGCATCTCTCAAAGCCCGGCTCAGCGACGGCACGGCGGACACAGCACCGGGGGTTGCTGATGTCACCGTGGGTCTAACCCTCCGGGATGAAGAAGCCATCCTATTGGACAGGACGTTTCGGCGGGCTGGCACAACGGTACTAGGAATTCTGCGAACGGGAGCTCTTCTCAGGCTGGTGCTTGGATAGGCCAGGGGAGAAGCAGTCAAGACAGCTAGACCAGGGACAGCCTCCCTCCGGGGTATTAGTACTTGGTTGGCAGGTGCTGTGGAACTGTGGAGGAATGACCAAGGCCACATCTGGAAGGGCAGAAGGGAAGTGGCCAGAGGCGAAGGCTCCATCTCAGCGACATAATTGTTCAGGTGGGAGAGGAGGCGTAGCCGGATAGGATCAGCACCATTTTGTCCCTCCAGGATACCAAGGTATCTGACCACTTCAGTGAGGCATTCGCGGAAGCCAATACTCCTGTAATCCACAGCCAGGGCTCGAGCATCTAAGTACCCTGTGAGGAGGAAAAAAAAAAATAAAAGCCATTTGGCATCCTGTCCACCAAGAACACAGGCGTCTGATTTTACTACACATTTTAACGTAATCACGTATTTAACCTGAGGAATTTGCTGCCCACGATATAGAATCTTATAATACTAGAGGTGGAAGGGACCTCAAGAGGTCATCAAATCCAGTCCCCTGCCCTCACAGCAGGACCAAGCATCATCTATCTCATCCCTGTTAGATATTTATCTAACCTGGTCTTAAATATCTCCAATGATGGAGAGTCTACAACTACCCTAGGCAATTTATTCCAGTAATTAACCATTCTGACAAGAATTTTTTCCTAATATTATTGTAGCTGTGATGGATGGGAAGGCTACTACCCTTTTCTAGATATCCCAGCTGTTCAGTTAACTCAGGCTATGTCTACACTAGCCTGGAAGATCAAACCATTCTGGATCGGTCTTCTGCGGTTCAATTTTGCGCATCTGGTAGGGACATACGAAATTGACCTCTTGGGGTCACAGTGACCCCTATATTCCTCATGAGACATGAAGAGTAAGGGAGGTCGATCTCCTGTCGACCTTCTTAAGTAGGGACAGCCAAGTAAGCACAGCGCGGGTAAGTCAATTCTAGCTACACAATTGCCGTAGTGAGAATTGCATATCAGCAGTTGACTTTCTTTGCCTAGTGTAGATGTAAACTTAATCACCTGCAAAGGGTTAGAGCCAGTGTTGGCAGGCAGCCAGGTGAGCCCATAGGAAGAGGAAATGGGATCTGAAGCAGCAATTCGCCTGCAGCAGTCTTTTGTGTGAAAAATAGTGAGCAAGGAGAGATGCATTAAGTGAGGAACCAGGCATGGAATTTTCAGAGATAGACTTGAGACAACAAATCAGTGAGTAGAAAGGGGACGTTTAGTCAGACACAATCAGATTATTTTTTTAAATTTTTTGGGTTTGATTTGTAGAACTTCAGGCTGATTTCTGTAGGCCTTCCTCCACTTTCTCCCAGACATTCTAACATTTAAACTGAATCCCAGGGAAAAAATTCCCTGACTTTTAATCCACCTTTTCAGTTGCCCTGTTACACCTAGTAACTAGGTACAGAGAGAAAGCCGTGCTAGTCTATATACTATCAAAACAAAAAAGCAGTGAAGTAGCACTTTAAAGACTAACAAAATAATTTATTAGGTGAGATTTCATGGGACAGACCCACTTCTTCAGACTGAAAGCTCACCTAATAAATTATTTTGTTAGGTCTTTAAAGTGCTGCTTTACTGCTTTTTTGTTTTACTAGTAACTAGGTGTACTTACTAAGTATATCGTTTTTTTGTTTCATTAATAAAATCACCCTTATAAGACTATGATTTGATTCCAGTGTCCTAGAAGTCAGGATGTTCTGTGTGCACATGCCCATGACTGTAAGGTCGGCTATTAAGAAATTGCAGTTTGTTTTCAAGCTCTGTCCTGCGGGAGGATTAGGAGCTTGGAGTTACCCCATAGGGAGATAGCTCAAGTGTGTCTTCCTGGGTTCTCATAGGGGTTTTTGCATTTGAGTGGTGGCAATGTGTCACACAGGGTCAGGGATTTGTGACCTTGGGGCGTTTTTTTTAAGCAGAAGCCTTTAGTGGTAGGGTAATTGAAAGTTCTTGCAGCCCTCCTTCTTCTTCACTCGAAGTATCAGAGTGGGGATCAGCCTCGAGAGAAGCAAATAACTAACTAAATGTCAAAAAATAAATTGACATTTGCAATGACTCTAGCTAGGATAAAATGATCAGAGCCATCAATGTTCACAGCATAAGCTCATCTCCAGTGGGAGTTAGGAAGAAGTTTCCCTTGGTAGTTTTCACTGGACTCTAATGGATATTCTGGACTAGCTGGGTCTCTTCTGACAAGACCATTCCTGAACAGGAGCAGACCACCCATTATTCTAACAGGACGGCAGGTTGGGTGGTTTCTACTTCTCACAGTACAGCTTAATGGCCTCTCTCCATATTCAGAAGCAACTTTTTGACTGTGTTATCCATATTTCATTTAAACAGATATCCAAATAAAGGACATGAGACAGTCTCAGATCCACATTTTTAGCTCTAGGGGAGCCCAAAGCTTTGGTTTGGGGAGACGATCAATAACGTACAATAAAACTATCAATTGTTCCTTAGATCTCTTTCTTTCTTGGGCTTCCAGAGAGGGTGGGCAATCAACCAGAGAACTCGACCAGCTTGGACTAAGCACTGTACCACTTCACATACGGAGACCCTGATAAAAACATGTTGTAGTGCTGTCAAACTGTGCATTTAAACCAGCAGCACCAACAGCCCCCATGGGGCAAGGTGGCCTGGCTCTGTGCCCCAAGAAAGGGCAGATGGGGCGGGGCCTAGGGCTTTCAGCCTTCAGTGCCACTTGACTGACCCACGGTGCCGGGCCACACACGCCAGACTCCCTCACAGCCAGAACGGCACTGGCATGGCAGTTCAAAGGGGGGCCAGAGTTCCAGCCACCACCAAATGAAATTGGGGCGAGGGAATAGCTCGGTGGCCTTGTAAACTCCGGGTTGTGATTTCCATCCTTGAGGGGGCCTTACAAAGCAAGAGGGCAGGTTAGATGGTGGGATGGTGACAGGTCCTACCATGAAGGCAGGGGACTGGATCTGATGACCTCTGGAGGTCCCTTCCAGTTCTATGATATGGTACAAAACACATCCCCTCCAACCCCCATCAGCAGGCCTGATTTAAACAATGTTGCTAGAGCCAGATGCAACTCTGGCCTGAGCGAGACAGGACTGTTTTAATCGAGGCAGAGAGTTACAGTGCCGAAACTGGGCTCCCCATCAGTGTCACTGGACAAGGGGAGAATGGGCCCTCTGCTCTTGTGGAGGACGTGTAGTCCCTGGCGTTTTACAAACTGTTAGATGAAAAAAAGAAGTCCTGTGTCTATGCAGAGTCACTAACCAGATTCCAGACAGTGCCAGCAAACATCTCCCAGCTGGATGTAGAGGAGACAGACTTGGGTTTGGAAACCAGACCCATTTGCGAGCATGACTAAGTGGGTAGCCTTGCCCAGGTCTGTGTGTGGCACTGTGACAGTTCTGGGAGCTGGCTGCCTTTTCTGTGGTTACATAGGACATACCATATGACAGAACTCCAGCTGCCAAGGCCGAATTGTGAGACCCTAGCCCCCAGACAGCACAGGAAGTGGAAAGACTTCCCAGGGGAGAGCCACTTCCTTTCAAAAGCAAACGTGAATAGTTTCTGTAACCTTAGTAAGAAGGATTTCTGGAGTAAACAATAGACAGTAACGGTGGGATGCTGCTCTCAGAGTCATGGGGAAATTATCCTCCCCTCAAAAGAAGTCCTATTCCTCCCTGGGGTAAGTAGGAGTTCTGCTACTGCTTTTAAGGCTGCCGGGGATTTTACACACACACACACCCCCCCGGTACAGAAGCAGTTCTCACCTGATCCTCCAGTGGCATGAAGCATTTTTAAATGGTCCACTGTCATTTGCAGGATCTCTGCCTTCTCCAGCTTAGAAGAGCCCTGTGTGGGACAACAGAGAAAGAGAAAGAGACACTATCAATCTACTATTTTAAAATCTAGGATTCCATCTCATTTTGAGAGCCATCTTCAAGGCGACCAAAACTTTCTGGAGGTTCAGAAATGGCCAGAGGAACAGATTCAGGCTTTGCATTCAGACTCATTTCTAATCAAGTGGTAAAGAAAATGGATTGCCCCTCATGAGAAGCTGTGAAGCAAATTGAAAAATCTCTGTTTCCCTTCATCTCTGCTGCTGAAATGCATCATTTTGGCTACGTCTACACTAGCCCCAAACTTCGAAATGGCCACGCAAATGGCCATTTCGAAGTTTACTAATGAAGCGCTGAAATGCATATTCAGCGCTTCATTAGCAAGTGGGCAGCCGCGGCACTTCGAAATTGACGCACCTCGCCGCCGTGTGGCTTGTCCCGACGGGGCTGCTTTTCGAAAGGACCCCACCTACTTCGAAGTCCCCTTATTCCCATCTGCTCATGGGAATAAGGGGACTTTGAAGTAGGAGGGGTTCTTTCGAAAAGGAGCCCCGTCGGGACGAGCCGCGCGGCGGAGAGGCGCGTCAATTTCGAAGTGCCGCGGCCGCCCACTTGCTAATGAAGCACTGAATATGCATTTCAGCGCCTCATTAGTAAACTTCGAAATGGCCATTTGCGTGGCCATTTCGAAGTTTGGGGCTAGTGTAGACACGGGCTTTGATTCACAGAGAATAGAATCAGTTTTACTGGAAAATTTATTGCCATTCTATTTTACCACTTACTTCTCCCATGGAGTGGGGATAATATGGAGCATTTATAGGGTTTTCAATCCGGAAGAATCCCAACAGGACCTACAGACTCTATTTACCGCATACGCATCAGTGAAATGCAGTCACCTCTGTGGTGGAACACAGCAGTCATTGCATCACTGACATTACATAATACTTCTGAGTTAGGACTGTGAAGTGGGACCGAATAACATCTCCAGATGTAGCTGCAGAAGGAAATTGGGAAAACAGAACAGCACTGCACAAGTTACAATCTGAGCACAGCTCTTGGGTTTAGCACACCTACTGGGAAAAGTACCACAGGAGGTTTGGAGCCTTTAGATAAACAGGGGACAAAAAGAAGCAACAATTGCATATGCCAGACAGGTGACTTAGATTTCAAGAGACCTTTTTACTGTCAATGGGCAGAACCTTATTTTTAGATTGCTTTCAAAAAGACGGAACCTGCTTCAGCATTAAGGCAGCACTGACCATTCTGAGAGGAGAATACTACTGAGTCACCAGCACCTCTTTCTATAGCGCAAACTGCACGTGCTCCCTGAGAGTTTCCAGCCAAGCACTTCTCAAGCTAAACCGTGCTTAGCTAATGAGAGCGAATGAAATTAATGCCTAATATGAAGTGTCTGTAAAAGCATCATGCCTCCGAGTCACCGAGCCACAGCCCCTCTTTGAGCTGCCTGGAGTTAAAGATTGAATCTCTGTAATCCAGAACTCTCTCATCCTGCAACACTCGTAATCTGGCATTACTTTAATTAGCTGTATGGGTGTGGCCAAGTTTCCCGGGGGGGTCTTATAAAGTTTGTTTCCAGCCACCAGGCCTGGCTCTCAGTGTTCTGTGCTGTTATTTAGCTGTAATTTGCCCCTAAATGTCTTCTAAGAGCCCAGTGAGCAGTGGAAGCATTGGTAATGCTGCTAAACAATATTGAGCTCCCCTGGTCCGGCAAATTCTCTTGTCTGACACCAGTCAGGTCCCGAGGGTGCCAGATTAGAGTGGTTCAACCTGGAATTGTCTCTGCTGGTACTACCCATCCATGTAGGCTTTTTCATAAGCACCAGAAGGTCCTTCCTTTTATTGTTTTTCTTAAAACTAGAGAAAATGGTCATATCTAACATGCTGCACATACCTGCTTCTCAAAGGCAGTGGGGACCAAACGCCGCAGCTCAGACAGGCTGCTGTTGATACGGTCACGGCGTCGCTTTTCAATGATCTACAAAAGAATTCCATTCAGAGGAGTGTAGCAGGGCCCCATATGTCATAATCACTTTCCTACTTACACCTTCCATCCAGATGTAAAACTCTCTAACAAGCATTCATTAAGGGAGCCTCAGAGCACTTCCTGGGGTACACAGTGTCCAGTGTTCCCTGCAAACTGAGCATTTGGGCAGCCCTCCCAGGAGAGACTCAGGTGCGGCACAGCTGATTAGCAGAGTGCCCCAGCCTCACGCAGCCCTCAACGTGTGTTTCTATTGGTGGTGCGCATCTGCGCATGTTTTGGTGCAGATAAATTTTATTCTGCATGTGGATGGAAAAATTCGAAGGAACATTGAATATTGTTTCCCATTTTAATATCCCCATTAATAGCTACAATTTTAGACACGCACTTTTAATCAAAGGAAATAAATCTCATTTACCAATGGAGAAACTAAGGCACAGAGGAGTTGAATGACTTGCCCAACAAAACATGGGGTGGGATCCCAATCCCTTTTGGCTGCATAAAAGTGGCCATTGAGGACCATTTCCAGAAGTGCAGGGTGCAGGACAACTGTAGGGCTGCCTTCAGAGGACCCCCTCATGAGACCCAACAACAAGTGTGGTGGTCCATGGGGCAGATCAGAGAGGATGCTGTGACTTAGACAGGCCACCAGGAGGCCTAGGAAAAAGAAGTATACAAGCTATCTAAGTGAAGTATGGGGCCTCTCCAGCCCCTGTACAGCTCATTGCTGCGATTGTAGAGTTGGAAATAGAAGCTAGTCACCATGAATCCTCTGTCCTATACTGTTCTAACACTGCTTCTCCCTTGAACTGGAGAGATCCATGAGACAGCATGGGGAAAACAGCACATATTTTGCTGAACTAGAGCTTAACGAGTGCTATACTGAGCATTCAGAAGCCTACAGCATTCACATGTCCTTGGTCTGTACCTGCCACTGATGGGCACCATATGGCAGTTAGCTTGTGTCTCGTAAATGGAACTCACCCCTCTCCGCTTCTTCCTGGCTTGCATCTGGGATGTCGTGGTGGGAGAAACAGCCCTGGATACTTGGCTGTATAGGGGGTGAAAAAAGGTGGGGGTGAGGCGGGAGAGGGGAGTTGTTTCACATGCTTTTTGTAACCACACACCCTTTGCACCCACTCACCACACGTGATTCTCCATGCAGAATAGAGTGTTGATATTTTGGAACCGTTTTAAGCACAGTTCCATGAGAGCTAAGTAAAGGGGGAGGTGGTGGGCACTGAGCAGAACTGAGGTTTCTCCTCTCTGCAAAATGCCCATGAATTTCTGGCAGGCTGTTCTGCTAACAGACATAGATTGTACCTTGGTGTTGAAATAGACAGCATCTGCCTTACTTTTGGAAAAGCAAAGATCTGATCCCTGGTTTCCTCCATTCATGAAGATTTCAGATCTCTTGCTACAGATCCTATTAAATGACTGGTGACTCCCCACCACCTTATTTTCTCCCTGCCCTGTCCATTTGTTTGTTTGTGTGGGAGGGTGAGGGGGTAGGTAGACAGACACATACACCCTGTATTCTCATTTTTGCTCCAAAATCTGATGAAGTGGGTCTTACCCGCAAAAGCTTATTACCTAACAAATAAGATTGTTATTCTTTAAGGTGCTACAGGACTGCTTGGTTTCTTTTTTTGTTTGTTTGTTTGTTTGTTTTTGTTTTGTTTTGTTTGTTGCATTTTGTGAAGCTACAGACCAAACACTCTCAGGTCTCTTGTGTAAACGTGCAGCACTTTATACCAGTATTGTGATAACAGACCTGAGCACCTACAACTGCCAATGATGTAACTATGAGTTAGGGAACTCATGGATCAGCCTCAGTGGCCCCCCAGGAAAGATTCAGGTTCTCCCCAGCTGATTGGCACAGTGTCCACAGACACCCACACCCAACAGCATTTATTTTTATGGTGGTGTGCATCTGCACTTGCCCCGGTGCATGTAACAAAATTTATTCCACACATGGATAGAAAAAATTAGAGGGAACATAGTTCAGGGATCAGGCCTGGTGATAGCATTCATGGGGCTTATCAGAGCTTTCCAGGTTCTTGCCTTTATTTCCCTGTGAAGAATGCTTCTTACAGCTGCATAATGGCTTTTCCCGTGGCACACAAATGGATTTACAAAAGAGTTGCATGGTAAACTTTTAAATGGCCAAAACCAGCTACTTCCCAGAATGAGGTGCTTGAGCACCACAGGGATGGTGCTCAGTTGTAACGGAGAAGATGGGTGGAAAATGCCTTATGTTACATTACTCAGCAGGGAGCCTTGCCTGCCAACAGACAGCCCCGGAACGAGCTGTTACTCTGTTGTTTCTGTCACAGTCTGCAGTGCAGAGGCTCAGAAAAAATGTACAATGGGAAAAACTGGGAGCGAATGTGCTTCAGACCTTTCAGCTGCTGAGACCTCAAGGTGGGACAAAAGACCCAAAGTAATGGTGCAGGAAGTACAATGTGAGAGGAGCATAAACAACACTTTCATCAATTCATTGTCACTATGCTGCTTTTCTAATGGATAACTCAGGATGATAAGGATAGAGCAGCTTTGCATGAGACACAGGTACATATCCCACCTTAGTCATCTCTCTTCCAAGCTGAAAAGTCCCAGAATAGAATAAGCATGGGCCATTAAAAATGCATTTTGTTAGGCACAAAGAGAGGGATTTCTAGAAATTCTTCTTCTTCCATATGGCAAGAGAGGTGATTAGCAACGTTCAAATAACCAAGTCCAGATTTGAACTGGGAGCAAGATGATAACCTTCATATGGTGCTTTGATTACATGTTATTTCATTAACATAACGAATGTAGCCAAAAGGCTACTGAGCATGGATGTGGTGATCCCCCAGTACACAATGAAAAACTCTTACCCTGAGTCCCATTTAATATACCCCCTATACCTATAGTCTTTCAATGTCTGCTATATACACATAGAGAAAACAAGGAGTAAGCCGTGCTAGTCTATACACTATCAAAACAAAAAGCAGTCAAGTAGCACTTTAAAGACTAGCAAAATAGTTTTAATTATTATTAATTATTATTTATTAAAACTATTTTGCTAGTCTTTAAAGTGCTACTTGACTGCTTTTTGTTTTGATAGAGAAAACAAATGTGTGCGCGTGTGTGTGTATGCATGGTCTGAGGGGGTACCTGGGAGAAAGTGTGCATGGACTCACAGCAGGGAGTATTTTCTATTATTTGTACTAGTGTATGTGGTATTGTGCATGTGTTTATGGTATAGGGACATAATTTGATGTTTAGTATGGGTATGTGTTATGAAGTTATCCAGTAGAACTCACTACCAGGTGCTATGAATAAAATGAGCCTCCATTTGGAGGAACATAGTAATCCCGTACCATTTGAATGCACTGCAGTTCACAAATTGCAGTTCCAGACACTGGACTGATAGACCTGGCTTACTTCAAAAAGGTTTCTCTATTTGACTGATACATAGGAAGACTTTAAGGAGATTTGGTCTAAGTTTCTGGAGAGTTACGACTGATTACGTCTCTCGTTCTCCAGCTTTGTCATCTGTAATGTTGTTCTGCTGGCTATTTTATTACAAAAAATAATCATTTGCATGTCGTTACAACTTTCGGCTGAGGATGAAGTGTGGACACTTTCTGAGCATTCGTTAATTACACTTCACACCACCAGCAGCTGATCCCCAGAGTCACACAGCCAGTCCGGGGTGGAGCAGGAAGTCAAATCCAAAACTGCTGACTTGCTGTCCCAACATGTTCCACACTCTAGCCACCATGCCCTCTTTGGAGGAGTTTCTCTTTACCTGTTCCATTTCTTACAATCACACCTGACTTTTTAGGTTGTAAACTCCTGGGGCAGGGAGTGTTGTTCTCTTATGTGCTAGATTGGGGGTTCGCTAAGTGTGGGGTTGGCTCCCCCTCAGGGGGATGAGATGAAATTTCATAAAAGGGGGTGCAGCATGATTGACTGCTGGGTCTCGGGTTCATCCATCTCATTAAAAATATTGGAATCTATAAGTGTTTTGTGGATGTGTATTCACACTGATATACCTTTTTGTAAAGCTTCTACATTCTACAGACTTAGCTTCTTTCATGTGCCTGAAGTTTTTTTTTTTTTTAAATGAACACAACCGAAATTTCTGTCGATTTGGATTACATTAGACAGGATGGAGGGGGAGGGGGCTGCTAACTGCAGGGATGAAAAGTGGGGCCTAACATAAAAAATGTTCTCACCCCCGTGCTAGGTGCTTGCCAAACACAATGGGACCCCTACACAGCATAATAAATAACAATGATGTTATATTTTACAAGTTGCTTTGGAAATAAGTAGTTCCAATGGCCACTGAGGCCTAACCTATTTCTTTGGCTGTTCACTGACAAATGATTGAGAGGAACCCATTATATTCTGTCATGGCCGTCGGAGTGTTGTAAGATATAATGTGGTGCTGTCTAGATCTGTGATGCATTATATTATGGGTGTGTAGGGACAGTAGATTACATACAGATGTGCTCAACAGTGGTGTCACTACATGTATGCTATGTACTTGTAGAAAAGCATATTATGCTTCAAATTCAATTGATACTAATATCAGCAAGTATTAAGGTTCTAGAACAGTGTTTCTCAACCCTTTTTTATACAATACTCCTTTTTAAAAAAATTATATGTACCCCTAAGGGCACACATAGCACAGGTTGAGAAACATGGTCCTACGGTAATCTGAGGTCTTGAAACAAGTGCCATTCAATCCTTCCAGATGACTGTGTCCTTTTCAGGAGTCGAATTTGTTTTGCATACCACAAAGTTACAACTCACTTAAAAACTAAGACATGCACAAATATCACAGAAGACTACTAATGAAAACATGCTGACTTTCTACCATTGTATCAAATAAATGAATTGGAAGAGAAATGTACTTACATTTCAGTGTAAAGCATATGAAGCAGTAGAAACCAGTCATTGTCTGAATTAACTTTTAGTGTGTACTGACTTTACTAGTGTTTTTATGTAGCCTGTCGTAAAACTAGGCAAATATCTGGGTGAGTTGATGGAACCCCTGGAAGACCTTGGTGTACCTGCAAGGGTACATGTACCCCTGGTTGAGAAACACTGTCCAAGGATTTAATTCTGTGAGAGTCAGTGCATGTCCCACGTACCCCTGGTTGAGAAACACCATTCAAGGATTTAATTTGGTGAAAGTCAGTGCATGTCCTACCAAGGGACCTAGAAAGAGATGCTGACAGAAGAAGGCCACTGGTGATTTCTGTATTCAGGATCTCAAGTAGCGAATTTCTATGGGAGCACTGATTAGGATTCTGAGCTGTGTACATGAATGTTCAAAAGCAACCAGGGTATGCAATAGAAAAGAAAACAATAGTTCTTCAAACATTCCTACTCTGTCTGTGTTTGCTCTGAAAGTGCCTGAGCATGTTGGCAAGCAGATGACACTGTGTGGAAACACAATCCTTTGAAGAATAGCAGCAAGGCTCCGTTAACATATACAGGACTGCCCTTGCAAAGAAGTAAAATAGTACTGGAGAGGGGGAAATCACTTCTTTCCTTACAGTCTCACTGCTCAAGCCTGACAGGAGCCCAGAACTTGAAACTCCCTCAGCTGGATGGATAACGTCGATTGCTAACATTTTGTTTGTACCATGCAAAAACTTCTGACTTGGGAAAACCACAACCCCACCCGCATTTCATAAAGAGCAACTGAACCTTAGCCTAGCAGGGCAATGGGTGTGTTATGAATCCACAGACTGCGTTACTAGTTCATGACAAACTCACTCATCAGATAAAGTGTTTCAGCTGGACAGTGTGCAGGTGATACATGCTGGGGACCATAGCTCTCTTTTGGGGAGCTAGGAGCCGCAGTTAAAGATTAGATGATTCCTCTCCGTTAGCCATGCTGGGATGGGTGTAGCCAGTTCCATAAGCCTTAGTTTGGCATTTCCTCCAAGGCTTGCCATTTAATATCCCTTCACTGCATGCTGCAGTGAGTTTCTGTCCCTTTGCTTTTCAGCTGTGAGGGTTATGAGGATTAACCCTTGTCATTAGCATGTTCCAGCCCTGGAACACTGCACAATCAGGAACTAAAATTTATCCTCAAGTCATCCTGGGCCATTCTGGGATTAGCTCAGTTCTGCACAGGTCCCAGAGCTTCAAGTGGGTGCCAGGGCTGAGATGGGAACTTCCAGTGTCTGAGACTGAGTTCCTGGCTCTGGAGCTGCTGGAAGTACCAGCGGGTGCTGGGGTCTTAACCCCCCACCCCACTCCACTCCCACCCACTGCATGGGTGCTGGAAATAGGGGGTTTTGGGGGGGCTGACACACCCACTGCCTTGAAACAGTTTCCATCACACAAAGGGTTTATCGTTTGGCTCAATGGTTCTCAGCACGGCTACTATACAACTGCAGCATGGGGTTCCAAAAATTGCTAGATAAATTCATGGAGGTTCACTCCACCAATGACAATTACCCGGGACGGGCAGGGGGGTGCCCCTCGCCTCTGTTTTCCAAGAGCTGGGAGTGGAGGACAGGGAAGGAATCACTTGATGATTCCCTGTTCTGGTCACTCCTGCTGGGGCATCTGGCATTGGCCACTGGGCGAGATGGCCCTTTGGTCTGACCCAGCAGGGCCGTTCTCATGGGACCACTTTTAAGAGTGGGGGGTGCTGTCTGCCCCCACCCCTGCCCGGAACTGAGTCCGGGTGCTAAAGCTCCCCCAGGTTCCACACCTACCCTGCACCACGTGTGTCACTGGCCCCCCTCCCACGTGCTGCCCCCTTACCTGTATTCCTCCTCCTTGCCCACGTCTATGGTCCCTTCCGACTCGGAGCCCGACGAGGCCTCCTCGCTCAGCCTCTTCATCCTCTGAGAGGGCAGCGGGGCAAACCGGCGCCTCTGCTCCCTCCCCGCACCTGGAGGCTGGATGGGGGGCTGCCCCACAGGCGGGGGTCGTCTATAGGGGTCTATAGGGTCTGCCTTGCAGCTAGGAGGGTCTATAGGGCGTCTATAGGGGGATCTATGGGGGCTGCCCCACAGCTGGGGGGGGGCCTATAGGGCCTCTCCCGCAGGTGGGGGGGGTCTATAAGGGGATTTATGGGGGCTGCCCCGTACCTGGGAGGGTCTATAGGGGGCTGCCCCGCACGTGGGGGCGATCGGAGGCCTGGGGCGGGTGGTCGGGGGCTGTCCCGCCCTGGCCAGTCCCGGCTCCCCTGCTGGCTCTAGGAAGCCAAGCGACACAAGCCCCCGGCCCGGGCTGGGAAGCGGCTATCGCCCACTCTCTCCCCTCCGGCCCGGCTCCCTCCTCTCGGCCCGTCCGCAGCTCCCGGCGGGGCGGGCTCCGGCTGGCGCGGCGGCTCCGGGTTCCCACTCCCCTCCCGGCCCCAGCGCCGCCCGTGTGAACCGTCTCGGGCCCCCCTCTCCTCGCCCCCCGGCGCGCCGCGCTGATTGGTCCCCGCCGCGGTTTAAAGGGACCAGTGACCTCACTGGCAACAGGAACCCGTGGGAAAGCGATGGACCTGATAAAGCCCTGGCTTGTTGCAGGGGAAAAGCAACGCCCAGCCCCGCACGCACAGCCGCCGGCGGGCCCAGCCCTCGGCTTCCCACCAAAACCAGCGTCTCCTCAGCGCCGGCTGCTTGCAAAAGGCTGATGAGGGGTCAGGCCGGGGGCAGGGGCTGGCTGGGGCTTTCAGTCCTAATCAGCTCATAAGAAGGGCCAGGCTGGCTCAGGCCAAGGTCCAGCTCAGTCCAGTCTCCTGTCTCCCCACCAGCAGCCAGGGCCTGGTGTCCCAGATAAGGAACAGACGAGGCAATCTCCATTGTGCCCAGGATGGGAGCCCAAGCAGACCCTGGGGATGAGACGCTCCTAAGCTTACACAGCTGCAGTCCAGAGCCACTGTTTTCCCAGCCTGCTGTTCTGGTGCCACCTGGTTTGTGGCTCTTCTTTTGTGACCCCTGGTCCCAGCTGGCAGGTGAGCTCCCTTGCTCTGCGGCTCAGGAGAGACTCAAGTGCCACCCAGCCCATGAGCAGCCTGCCCGCAGCTAGGTTTTGTGTTTCTCCAGGTGTGCACTTGCTTTGGTGCACATTAAAAATATATTCTGCACACGGACAGAAAAGGATGAGTAGGAACATGGTGCAGACCCTCAGAAGTAGGGAGGATTTGAATTTCCACTGCAGTCAGTGGGAGATGAGTCCAATGACACATCCTTTTTATGATCTTGGAAGAAATCACACGACCGCTATGAGAAATGGCTTTTTTTCACCTCTTCTTGGCCACCTCACCTGCACTTTGCTTCCTAATTCTGAGTGTGTGGCTTATTTCTAAGACCTGAAATCCCTGAGCAAGTTCCAAGCAGCTGCTTTTATTACCTTCTTTCCTGCAAACGGGGTATTACCCTGAAATTACCCATGGTACCTTTCAGATCAGTGTCACGGGCCATAGAGCTGGGTGGGAAATTATTTTCCCGCCTTAGGAAAGCTTTATTTTTGATTATTTGGTTGTTTTCTGCTGGGGAGGGGAGCATTTATCAAAAAATTCCATTACCAACACTTCCACTGCTTACTGGGCTCTTAGGCTGTGTCTAGTTGGCGAGTTGTTTTTGAAATAATTTACACAATTTGTGCTATGCAAATTGCATAAATTATTTTGAAATTCATTATTCCAAACTTGGTGCTGTCCAATCGGCACCTCAGTTTGAAATAAGCAGCTAGTCCAAAAGTTCCATGACCCCTCAGATGATGAGGAGTACCAGAACTGGAATACCGTGCTTGAAATGGCAGTACTATTTCGAGCACAGGGAAAAGACACCGCGTTGCTATTTCAGGATAAGTTTGAATCCTGAAATACCAATTGCCAGGTCGAAATAGCCTTAGAAGATGTTTAATAGTAAATTAGACCAAAACAACAGCACAGAACACTGAGAGCAAGGACAGGAAGCTGTAAATGAACTTTATGGGACTGTGAGAAACAAGGCCAGACCCACAATAAGTGGACATCCGGCTAACTAAAATCATGTTGGACCTTGGATGTTGCTGGACCAGAGAGTGCCAGAGAGAGGTTCAACCTGTACAGTTTTTCTCTCTCTCAGGCTTGTACCCTTGGACTCATGATACTGAAGCAATGTTAGTCTGTATCTTCACAGAACAAAAAAACTGTCCTGCACCTTAGACACTAACAATATTATTTATTAAGTGTTGAGCTTTCATGGGATATTCCCACTTCTTCAGCTCTGGAGAATAACTGACTTAGATTTATATGCAGAAGGGTATGAAAAAAGTGCACCAAATTTTAAAAAAATTCTCTAAACTAGGCTGTGTATGAAAGGCATGTCATATAAATGCTCCCTTGCATCTTCTTTGGGTCCATTTGCCTGACTCACCCATGATTTATTCACTCACCAGTAATGATGTCATGTCAAAAGAAAATGTTAGTCATCAGCGGTTGGAATAATTTGCAGCCCACTCACTCCTGGGAGTACTTGCCTCAGATAGATATCCTGTTACTGTTTTGAATGCTAGGTCAATTACTGTTGTCTACATGGCGATTCCATGTCTAATTAGGTTAGTCCGAGGACATACACGGGAACCATTCTCACGTCCTGCTTTTCATTTCAATGGGCTTTAGAGACAAGTTGGGCTATTTCAGTACCCTTGTACATTCAGTCCTGTGCCCATCGGCTCCCTGATTTAAAGTGCATCCAGCCTGCCCCCCTTCTTGGTCAGAAGGAAATTTACCTTCCTTGCTCATTCATTCCTGGGTCTTCTCTAAGCATCATTATCTGGGTTCAATCTGAGTAATTGGCAACATGTTCTTCTAGGATTTCTCCTCCATCACAGAGGCCACGAAACTCACTTGTAATCAGAGTCATGCTCTAGCCTGTGCTCCTGGTGAGTAATTTATAATCACTCCTGTTAAATTACTGGGGATTGTTAAAGTGATCCCAGCCATCCTTGGATTAGATGCCCCATAGAATAACAGAAATGGATACCATGCTGAGCAGCTCGGGTCAATAGAGATTAAGGGGAATTAACTGCAGGATAGGGGTGCAGGTGTCAATTAATAACTATTCTTCCTTTGTTTGGCTAGGGAGTGTGTGTAAACGCACACACCTGACAAGTGGAGAAATTGGCAAGGGGTCAGAGGTGAAGCACTCATTTTGCTCCTAATCCCAGTGCTTTTGTTGCTGCTGGGCTGGGTAAGAGTCCCACCATGTCTAAGAGAACAGAAATCTGGCTTCTACTGTTCTTTATCTAGGGGCAAAGGATCTTGTGGCTCAGAATCAGCATTCCCTGTAACCTGAGCGCTTGGGCAGCTGCCTGGAACAAATTCAACTGCTGCCCAGCTGGTTAGCAGAGCAGCCACAGCCAGCAGCACGTGTTTCTACGGGTGGTGCATGTCTGTCCATGCCTCGGAGTGCATAAGAAAACACATTCGGCACATGGATGGACAAAATTAGCAGGACCACGGCTTGGAATGTCTTTAGCTGCTATTAAGTAGCTAGCCTGAGTCACTCAATCGTGACAAATATCTCTGACCACTGCTGACTTGCTCTTGTGCATCACTATAGGGGCCTGCCGCCTCTTAGCCCACGGTAGGGTATATTGGAGGAACTAGAGCTCTTGGAGTTCCCAGCTCCTCTGAAAGAGAAGGGGATTTGTGAGAGGCTCACTCCCATGTTAACAGGACTGTGGATGAAAGGAGACCAGCACAGCTCATTAAGAAGCTCTTAGATCTCTGTGTGCCAACAGAATAGAAGATTAGTCAGCTTTTCTGACAACCTGCCAGACGTGAAACTCAGTCACGAGGGCAACGAGTTTTCCCTGCTCATTCCCACTGCCTGGCAGTTAGCCAAACTTTGGAACTTTCAGGAAGGGGAGCAGCTTCCCTGGATGTTTGGAGAGACTTCTTCCTACACTCTCTTCTGCCACCTGTGACTCTCCTCTTCTCCCACCTCGTCACAGGTGTTCCTAGAATGTCCATTGCTGGAGGATCACTGATGTCCCCTTGGGCCTTACTTGGCCCCAGATATGTGCAGAGCTGGACATTTCCCATTTGCCTTGTCTCACTGAGACTTCTCCTGGGGGTCACCATCTCAAAAGCAAATCTGGTTTTAGTAGCCACTCAAGAGGCCTCTGTGATAAAGGGAGACCAGACCTGCTCATGAAACCTCACTTCTTTAGGGGTCTCAGGGAACTGGCAATAGAAGATGAAACCTTCCTCCACTATCTCTAGAGCAAATCCAGGTTAGGTGGGTACTGACAGTCCTTGCCTTGCAATCAGTATTGCCCCAGGTGAAACAAATGAGTGAAAATAAGTTCTGTTTCTAGGAGAGGGGTTCCATCAGCATAAAGTCTACCCATTGATTGTGACTGGCTCTAAATGGCAAGCCCATTTCCAAGGCTCAAATGCCAAGGAATGAATAAGCTGCTAAGACTTCTGTCTCCGCTTTGCAGCACAAGTAGCTCCCTTAGGGTGGAACACGGTCTGGAACCATGTGGATAAATAATTCCAGTCCTCAGCAAGCTGGATCTTTTGCTGGCACTGCAACGAAACAAACAAACCAGCCCCAGCGCTGGGACGCCTGCCTCTCCTCTCTCCCACCCCTCCTCCCCTGTCAGCTCTGGGAAATGTCCCCAGAGAGCTGCCAACTGTGAAAAGCAGCCGCAGCTGGAATGTGGGAGTGAGCGCAGAGCTAATGGAAATGAAGAGGTGGCCGGCAGATCATATCTGTTACCTTCTGGTGAACCGACACCTCCAGTTTACATGTCTGGAATACCCTGTCCGCACATCTTCTGTCAACATCAACGCCTAACCTACGGGGCTACCACAGACTGCTGGATACACAGCTATAAGGGCAAGAGCCTCACAGAAATATTTGGGACAAGCATGGCATCACGGTGGGGAAGCTTTCTTTTTCCATGCTATTTGTGTTCTGCAGATAAACACACAGGCTTTCGTGGGAGTTGGGAGAATCAGAGAATAATAGAACTGGAAGGGAACGAGAGCTCATTGAGTCTTGTCCCTGGCCCACACAGCAGGGCTAAGCACCATCTAGATCAGAGCTGCACAAAGTGGGGGCGCCTGAAATTTCATAAGTGGGTGCAGCTTGATCAGCTGCTGGGTCTCAGGCTTATCCATCATCAAACATGTTGAAATCTGTTATTGTTTTTATGGATGTGTATTCCCAGTGCTATACCGATTAATCACGTTTTCACAGCCTTATTCTCTTACACACTCCAAAAGGGTTTTTTTTTTCTTATATGAACATAACCAAAATGTCTATCGGTTTGGCTTACACTTGACAGGTTGCGGGGGGGGGGGGGGCTGCTAATTGCAGGGACAAGAAGTGGGGCTCTACCTAAAAGGTTTGCTCACCCCAACCTAGATCATCCATGACAAGTGATTGTCTAACCTGCTCATGAATCTCTCCAGTGATGGAGATTCCACAACCTCCCAAGACAATTTATTGCAGTTTACCCACCCTGACAGGAAGTTTTTCCTAATGTCCAGCCCTTGCTGTAATTTACACCTGTTGCTTCTTGTCCTATCCTCAGAGGCAATAGGGTAAAATATCCTCCTCAGGGATATTTTTTCCCCTTCCTTGTAACACCCTTTAGATGCTTGAAAGCTGTTACCATGACCCCGCTCAGCCGCCTCCTCTCCAAACTAAACAAACCAAGTTCTTTCAGTTTGCCCGCATAGGTCATGTATTCTAGAATCACTTCTGTTGCTCTTGGAAACCTGAGATGATTTCTGGATGCCAGTTCGCTTAAATGGACATGATTTAATCTGGGTTTGGTCAGGTCCGGCCCACTGCCGGAGGGAGACCGCAAACAGAGACGGGGGGTGCTCCAAATGTTAAATCCACCTGCCCATACACATCCATGCACAAACTCACCTTTCCGAAGGAGCACGCTTACTAAGACCTGCAGCTGCCCGGGGCATAGCTGAAATGATTGGTCGCCCTTCCTCATTCAGCACAGAGGTGTCATCCTTTGTGTGCATGACAAGTCTCAGAGGGGTGACTGGGATAGTGTGGATCTGCAGAAACAATTAGGAGTCCTGGGGCATCTTAAAGACTAATACGTTTATTTGGGAATATGTTTTTATGGGCAAAAATCCAGATGTAGATCAGTGGTTCCCACGCTTTACAGCATCACACCCCCTTCTGATTTTTTGAGAAACCCTCATTCCCCCCACACCTCTTCTTTACCAGCATCCAACCCCCTTTTAACAAAAAATTCAATTCAATCCGAGCCCCGCACTGCTGGAGCCAGCCACCAACCCACCAGCCACCAAGGCCCTGTGCTGCCAGGGCCGGCCAGCCAGCCAGCCACCCGCCTACCCCAGCTGTCGGCCACAGCCCAAGCCCCATGCTGCCAGGGCCAGGCACCTGCCCACCAGCCTGAGCCGCCCGAGCCTCGTGATGCCGGGGCCAGCCACCCAAGCCTCATGAACCCCACAAGCCTGTCACCTGAGCTCTGTGAGCTCCCTTGCCCGAGCCACTCCCCTCCCCCAAAGCCAGGCACCACCAGGCCCCCATCTAACTCCTTCCTCCTCTCCTCCCCAACCCACACTCACTCCCCTTTGCAGAAGGCTGATAGCTCCACCTGGGTCTTCGCCGACTGCCTGCTTTTTATAGCGGCTGCACCAGGTCACCCATGTAAAATGGCAGGGGCTGACAGCCAGAAGCAAAGGCCGGATCTTTCTTCAGGTGGTGGGGGGAATGATGGGGGTGCTGGGTTGCCTCACAGCCGCCTCTGAAATTTCTTCACGCCCCCCAAACTGGGAAACCATGATGTAGATGGAGCTGACGAAGTGGGGGTTTTGTCCACCAAACTTACGCCCGAATAAGAATATAAGAATGGCCAGGCTGGGTCAGCCCACAGCTCCATCAAGCCCGGTGGCCTGTCTTCAAGCAGCAGCCAAGGCCAGGTGTCCCAGAGGAATGAACAGAGCAGGTGATCATCACTGGTTCCCAACTTCTGACAAACAGGACACCATCCCGGCCCATCTTGGCTTATAGCCATTGATGGACCTACTCTCTGTGAATTTATCTAGCTCTTTTTTGAACCCTATTAAAGTCCTGGCCTTCACAACCTCCTTTGGTCCACAGGGAGCCTGTGCGTTGTGTGAAGAAATCCCTCCTTCCTGCTGCCTGTGTGCATGCTAACCTGCTAACGTATTGTAAACCTGCTAATGGTGGGCGCATGTGTCGTTGCAGGTAGTAGCAATGACTGAGGCTTGCTGCTCAGCCCAGCCCTCCAGCTAGCATCACAGAAAGGCAGTGCGGCGGAGGGCTGATCAGCTCTCAGCTCACTGGCGCAGGAAGCGTGAAGCTGCACCTGGCAGGCTCTCACCTCCTGGCATGTTGGGGCAGCGTGGAAGGCACCGTTATCACAGTACAAGGGTGAGGAATGCGGCCTGATAAGACAGTGCTCGCTGGCCCCTCAGAGCTAGGACCCAGGGCTTGGCTAAAGCCCCTTCAAAGTATCTTTGGGCTAGCACTGGTGACAATGGCCTGACACAGAGGTGCTGGCAGCTGTCATTGAGCTGCCCTGATGAGGTGTGATGCAAAGCAGAACAGCGGGGTGAGCCCAAAGCACTGCAGCAAATTGGCCAGGGAGGCAGTGTGGCCTAGTGGCTTCCTCACTGGACTGAGATTCAGGAGGGCCTGGTTTCTCTTCCCAGCCGCTAGTTTGCTGGGCGACCATAAGTGAGTCACTGCCCCCTGCCGCAGTTTCCCTGGTTATAAGATTGGAGTAATGGTACTGCGTTCCCCAGTAAAGTGCTCGGAGAGCTGATGAAAATTGCTTGGTGTCAGGGCAGATCCCCATTCTTAGCACTGCAGTAGCATCCAAAGCCCCACAAGCAACCAAGGCCCTTGGTGAGCTGAACAGTGAACAAACCAAAAACAAAGGACAGTCTCTGCCCCCAGAGAAATCACTGGGCGGAAGTGGGACTGTCCCTCCCTGGCCTGTGAAACCTGCCAGTAGGAGTGCAGTGAATCCTGAGCACTCATGTAAGATGAGTCCTCCAGCTAGTCGGGTGGGCTCAGGTGCCTGGCTCCTGGGAAGCGCAGCTGGAGATCACGAGAAGGTTTAGGTGAGGTGGTGGTTACAATGCCGGCAGGGTTTCTATTAGTGCCGCACCAGAGCTACTTTAACAGTTGGAGTGTGAAGGAAAAAAGTCTAGTGTAGACAAGGCACAGACACCCCTCTAGGGCCAGTCCTACCTCAGCCCCAAAATACCAGCCACGCCTTGAGGGATGGTTTCTTCCACCCAACCCAAGTGCTCACGCTTCCACCCACTCCCCTGATCTGTGGGAGACCTCAGCCTGGCAAACAGCTTCACGGCTTGGTAAGTTTGCAGCCATAACTCCTGGGAGCAGACAAACACAAACAACTGAGCACAGAAGAGATCCCACCCCAGATGGAATGCATCAAAGCCAGAGCCTTTCTTCTCCAACCACTTCAAACTCTCCTTTCTTCTGAAGCCACAAAAAGGCCCACTTTGTAAAGCAAATTAGTAAACATCGACTTGGCTTGTAAGGAAAACAAAGGGGCTGGGACTGTTTTTAATTACTGGGTTTTAAGAAAAGGGCTTTATTTGGTTAATTACTTTCAGTTGTCAAATGTTCTGTTGCATCCAGCATGGAGCCTAGTTGCGTTGCTGCCGGCCAGATGGCATTGGAAAGGTACCGGAGATATGCATTTACAGCGGGAAGGCAGGCACGTGAACAGCCTCGTACTTCACTGACCACATCTGCCCCAAAGGCTATGCCAGCCCACGCTTTTCAGAAGTGACTAATGATATGGAGCAGCCAATATCCTTGGAACAGTTTTTTATAATGGCGGGGGAGGAGGCAGCTGAGACCCACTGAAAAAAATCTGTAACCCCTGTATATGATGGAAACCACTTCGAGAATCCCTGAGGGCATCTCAGTTCACTTGAGACACTGGGATGGGTGCTCAGGCGCACTCAGAATGGCTAAATACTTTTGCATGGCTCGGTTCCAGCACTAGACTTTAAGTTTTTGGGTCTAGGGCTGTCTTTTTGTTCCATATTTCTACAGCAGTGGTTCTCACCCGGGGTATGTGTGCCCTTGGGGGGACACACCAAGGTCTTTCAGTGGGGTACATCAACTCAACTAGATAGTTGCCTAGTTTGACAACAGGCTACCTAAAAACACTAGTAAGCTCAGTACAATTGAACAGGTCATTTAGACAATGACTTGTCTTGAGTGCTCCACATGTCTAATGCTGAAATGTAAGCTTAACATTTATATTCCAAGTTATTTATATTTGTACGGTTGGGACAGGGCCAAAACCCACCTCTTGTGAGCATCGTGTGTGTGTGTTTGTATGTGTATTCTGCATCCTCCAGCGACTCACTTTTAGTGGTTCTCAGGTGGCTTTTCTCGCCCCACCTGAATCTCAGCCCTGGTTTGGGGCTCTCTCTTTCCTCTAGGGCTTCCTCAGGCTCAGTCTTCACCCAGTCTGCGCAGCCAGCCAGCCTCTCATTCCCCCGCTTGCTGCCACGCTCAGCTGTTGTGCTGCAGCTCCTTCAGGCAACTTCCTCGCTCTGGTCTGCCACTTCTTTTTATATGGCCCTCTTCAGCCCTGATTGGGTGCTTCACACGCAGCCACTCTAACCTGCTTGGAGGACCTTTCCACTGCTCCCTTCAGGGATAGGTGTGATAGAGCCCTGAGGTCTCCAGCAGCGGGCCTTTGGGCTCAGTCCGACCCCTTCACAATGGTAGAAATGAAAAGTAACAATTTCCCAGTGATAGCGTGCTGTGACATGTATTCTTATGTCCGATTTTTTTATGAGTAAGTGGTTTTTAAGTGAGCTGAAACGTGGGATACTCAAGATAAATCAGTGATGAGCTTTCATGGGACAGGCCCATTTCTTCAGAGCCCACGAAAGGTCATCAACGAATAAATCATTTTGTTAGTCTTTAAAGTGCTACATTTCTGCTGCTTTGTTTTGTTGGCATACCGACTAACACGGTGACCTCGCTGTTACTACTCAAGATAAAGCGAACGCTCGAAAGGGGTACAGTAGTCCGGAATGGTTGAGAACCATCGTTCTATAGCACCTCGGCCCCTGGCAGCCTGATTCAGGAATGGAGATCCTACATGTTACAGCAATGACACTCAACCGTCCCTGCGGCGCTTGGGAAGGAACTCCGTGTGCATGGGTGAGTTTGTGCATTAACACAGCTGCAGGCAGCGTCAGTTCTAGGTACGTTACAGAAGAGTCAAAGCCAGCTGGGAAGACACGCTCGTGTGAGTTTCCGGGATGCGAGGGAGGGCTAACTATGGTGCCCCAGTTAAGAGCTGCGAAAGGACTCGTCACAGAAAACCCGACAGGACGGAGCAGCTGCCTGAACATGTAATCCCCTAGTGGTGTCACAGCACCGGCTCACACAGAGTGGGGCAAGAGAGGAGGAAAAAAGAGCCACAGAAGCAGAGTCAACACCCACTGAAATCCCTGGGAATCTTTCCGTCGACTTTCACGGGCCCTGGAGTGGGCTGGAAGGGGAGAAAGAAGCGCATGAAAGAGGTGGGGAGGCCCGAGAGCCCTGAGGGACGTTGGCAATGAATCTACCTCTGACGGCCTTCGAGTTTGTGGTGACGCTGTTGCAGGGAGTTGTGGGGGAAGGGGAGTTGTGGCAGTTTAAGGGGTAGGGAGCTTAACCAAGCAGAGTCAAAAGCAAGCCATCGTGTGGGTGGAGACAGGTTTCATTACCAGCGAGCACTTAGTATTGCGGGAGGATTCCATAACTTGCATGAGGGGGGCTCTTTCCAGGGCTTTCCCCTGCAGTGGTGAGAGCTTTTCTGCTTCAGGAGGTGCATTTGCAACTTGGGTCTGGCCAGCGACTCCAGCTTCTGTTAAGGCACGAGGGGGCAGGTCCTCCCCACCAACCCCATTTTTACTTACTTTCCAGATGGTCTCCTCCCACCCTCCACATTCACCTCTCTGCAAAGCTCCCAAACCACCAGCTTAACAGTGAAATCTCAGCCACACTTGTTGTGGGACCAACAGGGAGGGATTTCAAAAGGCAAACATTTGGAAGCACGTTAGCGCAGCTGTGGGCTGGAGAAAGGGAACCTGGGGGCAGGGAATCTCTCAGCTCCCTGAGTCAAGCAGAAGGGGCTTCATGGCAGCTCCCCATGTGTCTTTGCTCTTCCAGGGCACAGCGATGTCTGCAAGGCCAGCCGGGCTGTGATCAGAACGCAGGTAGAGGATGGAGGCTTGGCTCAGCCATGTTATTCCTGCCCTGGAAGGCCGTGCTGGAGTTAATTATTAAACTAGAGGTGGAAAAAGTACCCCAAAAGTTACTTGAGTAAAAGTGCAGGTGCTTTGAGGGGGGGATGCACTTCAGTACAAGTTACCAGTGTCCCACCAGGAAGCTGCTTGAGTAAAAGTACACACACACACGTCACATCTAGATTGTACTCAAGTGCCCAGGAGTGAAAGCAGTTGCACTTTTACTCAAGTAACTCTTTGGGTACTTTTTCCACCTCTGCATTAAACCCAACATGGAGCCAGCAGCCCAGAGAGAGCAGCCTCCCGAAATAATCAAAACTGGGCAGAAGCAGCAAGTTGGAAAGCAACAGGCCAGGGCAGTGGAGAAGGGAGCAAAGGACACGCCGCCAGGACCCCCTGGATATGCACAAGGGGTGGGTGTCCCTTGTCACAATTCCTCATCAAAGAGTTCAGAGCAAACTCTCAAGCCAGGTCTCGATCAGTTTGAAAGGGTTCAGCTGGCCCAGTTAGATGCTAACATGCCATCAATCCCCGCCACCTGCTGTGACTTTCTCATAGATTATAACCTCCCTGGATGGCTCTCATTTGACAATACTATCCATGGCTAAGATGGCCACTCTCCTAACACCTGTGGCTGTGCTCTGTCAGGCTGCCCCTGGAAGCAGGAGGATGCACCATTTGAAAATGAACTTATGTCACGTAGGGTCAAAATATCGACTACACATGGCTCTTAGGAGTAAGAAGAGGAAGCGTGGCTTACCTAGTGCCATCCTCCCGCAGTGCTCCGCAGGCTGG